>NW_028317916.1:7910431-8244742 GCF_062004578.1 Staurois parvus | reverse complement strand
GTATACTTGGATGCAGATACTCAATAGCACACACTATCAGCTGAACCCCCAGTGTCTTCAAGATATCCAGTCATACAATACAGTAGGTTATAAAACTGTCCGTTTTTTGTCCAGCTCTTTTACACATATGACAACTGTTGCTGGTAACTCTCCTTATATTTAAAGCAGGGGTCTCCAAACTTTTTACTTCGGGGACCACATTGTATATTTTACACATATTTGCGGGCCGGAAAAATAATTTATAATCAAATCCACAGTAGAAGAATAGAATTTGACAGACTGCTGACAGCAGGGCTAGATGGTGCTCCTGTATCCTTTGCTGGCACCTAAAGGCTGGAGCATCATGCAGTGGGGCTAAACTTCTTGTGTGCATGGGGCTTTATATCTGTGTCCCCGTCAGAGTCTCCCCGTACATCTGTGTCCCCATCAGAGTCTACCCATACATCTGTGTCCCCGACAGAATCTCCCCATACATTTGTGTCCCCATCAGAGACTCCCCATACATTTTTGTCCCCATCAGAGTCTCCCCATACATCTGTGTCCCCATCAGAGTCTCCCCATACATCTGTGTCCCCATCAGAGTCTCCCCATACATCTGTGTCCCCATCAGAGTCTCCCCATACATCTGTGTCCCCATCAGAGTCTCCCCGTACATCTGTGTCCCCATCAGAGTCTACCCATACATCTGTGTCCCCGACAGAATCTCCCCATACATTTGTGTCCCCATCAGAGACTCCCCATACATTTTTGTCCCCATCAGAGTCTCCCCATACATCTGTGCCCCCATCAGAGTCTCCCCATACATCTGTGTCCCCATCAGAGTCTCCCCATACATCTGTGTCCCCATCAGAGTCTCCCCATACATCTGTGTCCCCATCAGAGTCTTCCTACACATTTGTGTCCCCATCACTCATCAGAGTATCCCCGCAAATAGGTGTCCTCATTAGAGCCCTCCACATGTTTGTGTCCCCATCACCTATTAGAGTCTCCCTACACATTTGTGTCTCCTACAGAATCCTCACATCAGAGCCATCACCCCCCTCCCCTCGAATATTTGAGTCCACATCAGAGCCATCAGTTCCCTGCATATTTTGTCCCCATCAGAACCATCAGCCCCCCCCCCCCAACGTATGTGTCCCTATCAACCTCCTCCCACAGGTTTATGTCCGCATCAGAGCCATCAGACCTTCCCCCACATGTTTGTGTCCACATCAGAGCCATTGCCCCCCCACATGTTTGTGCCCCCATCAGAGCCATCAGCCCCCCTGCATATTTGTGCCCCCATCAGAGCCACTAGCCCCCCACATGTTTGTGTCCCCATCAGAGCCATCAGCACCCCTGTATATTTGTGTCCCCATCAGAGCCCCCACCTCCACATGTTAGTGTCCCCATGAGAGCCATCAGTCCTATGCATTTTTCTGTCCCCAACAGAGCCATCAGCTACCTGCATATTTGTGTCCCTATCAGAGCCATCAGCCCCCCTTATGTATATGTTCCCATCAGCCCCCCCCCCCCCATGTTTATGTCATCACAGACATCAGACCTTCCCCCACGTTTGTGTCCCTATCAGAGCCATCATCCCCTCCTCACATGTTAGTGTTTCCACCCCCCTACATGTGTGTCCCATTCAGACCCATTAAACCCACCCCACCCACTGCAAACTTGTAAACATCTCACAGTTCCCCCTTACCACTGTACAGGGCAAGGAAGGATACTGGTTAACAGTGAGGCGGGGGGGGGAGCTGGGAAGCGGCAGCAGGTCTGTAATAAAGCACTTAATTGATTCCTAGGATGCAGGCGGTCCTAGCACCCAACACAGTGAGACACCAAGAGGGGTTGCAGTGCATGCTGACGGGGGTGAATATGCAACTCATGTTCCACAGTCGACAGAGTCCATCCCTGCAGTGAGTCTGAGGACTCTAGCTGTGAGCTGTAAAAAATGGCCTAACAGGGCCAGATGTGGCCTGCGGGCCATACTTTGGAGAACTCTGATTTAAAGGATAAATTCACCTTTGTTAAAAAAAATTATAAATGGACATCTTTTTGCAGGTATAAAAATGTGTATTTATTATTTTTTTTACTAGGAGCCTAGAAAGCATTGCACACGCGAACGACAGATTGTGGGTTCCGTGCAGGACTCCTGCAGACCTGTCTGTATATCTGTGTGCTCATACCTCTTATGAGCAGGCAGATATACACAGACAGGAAGACAGAATGAAATCAACAGCACCATGGTAGTTGAGTGAGAACTACAAGCTGACAGCTGCAAAGGCTGACGGGACTTGTAGTTTTTCATTCACAGAATTATTTTTTAATTGTGACAGCAAACATGGGGAGAAGATCCCTGGTCTTCTGTCACAGCAGGGGCAGCTGCAGCACTAACATGTTACATGTTACACACGGAATATGGGTATAACATGTAACATGTTAGAAAAGGTGAACTTATTCTTTAATAAAAGTGAATGTAACATTTAATGTATAGGCCTCTGGCTTGCAAATAAAAGAATTTGTCTAGATCAGAAATAATGGAATTGGCTGAGATCAGAGGAGATAATGTAGTCAGTGATCTCTGTTCAATATGAGTGACGACATAATTAAAAATCCAGTCTACAATGTGATGGTTAAAGCCAAATTCCAGAGAAAACAAATGGAGTAACAAACAGCAGTAAAAACCTGAAAGAGGTTCTAACCCTTCTCCACGTTATTCAAAAGTTGAATACAAATATAGCTGGAGATTGGCTTTAAACGATGAAGTGAAGTTCAAAAAAGGCAAATTAATATTTGTCCTTTTAGTAATAGACATAAATGACATACAAAATGCTAGGGCAGGTAGCCTATGGGGAAATATATGTAGTGAAAGTCTTATAATTATAACAAACATGGTATACTTACCTACTCTGTGAAGTGGTTTTGCACAGAGCAGCCACAATCCTCCTCCTCTTGGTCCTCCTGCCAGTACTCCTGGCCTCACCCCTGCTGAGTACCCCCATAGCAAGCTCCCCTTCAAGCTGTGTCCCATGTGTCAATGAAGCACACAGTGCGGCACGGCCCCACTCCCTCCTTACTGGCTGTGATTGACAGCAGCAGGAGCTAATGGCTCCCACTGCTGCTGCTGAGCCAGTGAGGGGAGAGAGAGCAATGATGCTGCTGTTGCGCACAGCACTGGATCAACATCGGGCTCTGTATAAGGGGGCCTGGGGAGGAGGGGAGCTGCACACAGAAGGTTTTTTTTACCTTAACTCTTTCATGCCTAAGGGTAAAACAAAGGTGAATTATACCTTGTTACTTTCTGGACAAATTAGGCTTTCATTTGGTGGTGAATGGTAATGGATATCTCCTGATTTTGTTTTATTATCAGAGGAAAACTGGCCCAAAATAATAATTTTTTTTTAATTTACCTGTATTTTCCTTGTTACTACCATAACATTCCACCAAAGAATAACCTGAAATAAATTCTGCTCCTGACAATCGCAGCAATGTCACATATGTGTATGTTATTTGTTATTCGTACCTCTAGTACAGCCCAGCAACAATAGTGCACAGTTTGCTATTTTTTGTCCTGCCTAAAACACACTGACACTAACTGACACTGATACTAATTAAAAAAAAATCCTGCCTAAAATATACTGACCCTGACCTTTGACCCTCACCTTGAACTTTGACCCTTACTTGACTCAAACACTAACCCTGGCACTGACCTACATCAAACCTTGATGATTTTTTCTTTATTTTTTTATATTTATTTATTTTACAGACTTGTTTTTTTCTCTCTCTGAAAGGACAGAGAGAGAGACAATGTATCTCTCTCCTCCATTCAGAGAGAGAAAACACAGGGGCGGGCTTCACAGTGATTGATCAGAGGCTATCACAGCGATCATGTGACCTGGAATTGGGAGTTCTGGGTCCCGATCGTTAATACGGGACCTGGGACTCACAGTGGGACTCCGGTCTCTGTGCTGGGATCGCGCCGTGCGGCGCGCTCCCAGCACAAAGGGAGATACGCAAGTATGCAGCCCCACAGCATAAAGCCCATATTTGTGTGAGGTCGGCATGAAGGTGTTAATGCGTAGAATAAAAGAAAAACCTTCTGCCTTTAGAACCACTTGATTGTGGTCTTCCTCAAGATTCATCCTTGAGGCATCTGATTATACAGATCCATTAGTGGCCATGTGTCAAGCAGATGAGCTGCATAATTTTCTTGCCCGGAACATTTCAGATTACTTCAGAGTTTGACACCAAAACTGTGTGAAAATGTCTTTTGCACAGTTAGAGTAGCCTGTGAACTTAGACAAATTTGGCTGTGTTCTATATCACAAAGTTAATCTTGTCTGTCTTCAACCAGATGGTCCTGAGCTGTCAGTGTTCTGTCACTGAGATCAACTACAAATGATTTTTTAAAATCAAAGTTACATCTTTTTAGCAGGCCTCTGGGACCCAGATATTTTTGGGATAAATTAGAGCACATGCTGTATTTAGTGCTGAAGCATAAAGACTTGTTAAAGTGTAAGTAAAGGCAAATTTTTTTTGCATTTTATATAGAATAAGGAAAGGTTTTGACCCCCTTTTTTTCTTTTTTTTTTTTTTTACGTATGTGTCCCATTGAGGAGATTTCCCATCCCCTTTCATGACCAGGCCATTTGTTTGCTATTCAGCACTGCGCTACTCTTTAACTCGTAATTGTGCAGTCACGCAATGCTGTACCCAAGCGAAATGTATATTTTTCACACAAATAGAGGCTTCTTTTGATGGTATTGATCACCAATGGGTTTTTTTTTTTCATTTTTTTGCGATATAAACGAAAAAAAAAACAAAAATTAAAAAAACCCTACTGTATATTTTTTACTTTTTGCTATAAAACATATCCAATAAAAAATTTAAAAAAATCTAAATTCTTCATAAATTTTGGCCAAAATGGATTCTTATACATGTCTTTGATAAAAAAAAATCCAAATAAGTCTATATTGGTTGATTTGTGTGAAAGTTATAGCATCTACAAACTATGGTTTATATACTGAAATTTTTACCTATTTATTTTTTAATACTACTAATGGTGGTGATCAGTGACTTATAATGGGACTGCGATAGTGCGGCAGACAATCTGATACAAACTGATGCTGGGGGAACAGACTAACTATCACTGACATCACCAGTGCCTTTAATACAGTGATCAGTGATAACATTATACACTGTCATTGTACTAATGACACTGGCTGGGAAGGGTTTAGCAACTAGGGCGATCAAGCGGTTAAATGTGTGCCTCACTATATGTAATGTGTGCAAACGTTGCTGTCTTTTACTAATAGATCTCTAATTTTCTCATCCCTGCTTTATCACTTCTAATTGGACCAGATTTTTATATAGCTGATCATCCGTGCTTTTAGGAATATTACTGAAAGTAAGAAAATATCCTCCTTAGCCTTGACAAAAATGTTGTTAGGGTGTGTATATCCCCAGACTGGCAAAATTGCTTATCCATGCAGTTGAACTATTTGGTACTATAGATTATTGCAAAGTGGTCAATTAATTAATTATCATTTAAAAATAGATCAACTTACATAGATTCTCATGCTAATGGTTTGCCGCTAATATATGTAAAATCACCAAGGAATGGTTCAACAACCATGAGGATATGGATGTGTGTTAACAAGACAAGATTTTTGTAGTACATATAAAGGTCACCCTGTAATAGTAAAGTTAATCTGCATAGTACATGGAATGACCCATAAATCAATTTAAGGTGTAGTTCATGCAAAGCCTTGGGCTAGATCTCCCTCTCGACATATGAAGGTCAACGATGTAAATCAAATCAAGCAACGATGGATATTATGCCAGTCAGGATGGCTAATGATACTTCTATAGTGCGATATTTTCTTACACATCACGTAGCTAACAAACAAAGGAGTGAAACATGGTCATTATTTTACCAGTCCTTGATTTTACTTGCCCAAAGAATCATGGCAAATGATCTGGAGGAAGTCATGGATTGTAGCCCCCAAAAGTTGAAACATCATCAAAATTAACCAGAGAAGAGAAACAAAATATAAGTTCAGTGTGCAGCTTGTGACATCACATCTTGTGATGTGTTTTGTCACCAAATATGATGACTTTCTCAAGCAGTGCAGTGTCAACTATGTTGTTGAAGGGAATATATTCACAAGATGGGACTGGAAGGGTGGAATACCATAGATGTCAGCAATGGAACTGGGAATAGAAGTGACCTCACTAGAATTGCATCACCTTCAATAGCACACCTACCAGAAAACTGGAAGTTATTTGCCAATACACCAACAAGGCCAGAAAACAAAAAAATATCAGCAAAACAAAAATAGAACAATGTTATACTATTCAAAACTGATCACAAACTATAATACAAATCAGTACAGTAAAAATAAAAATATTTATTTTGACTTTAAATATAATATTAAAGCATAAAATAAAAATTGCAATTTGTTTAAGATTACCAGGCACAACATCTGATTTTATGATCAAACATTGATCATTAATTTTGAAAAATCTTTTTGTTTTGCTCATATAAAAGCTGACAATCACAAATCAGGAGGTAAATCATCCCCTATGTATTGGAGTTTATAAAGTGTTTGGAATACAAGATTTTTCCATTAATAGTGCAAGAACTGCATTTATATGTACCTGTGAATTCGTAACACTTGGACTGATGTTTTTAATAATGATGATGGATTAGAATATCACCTATGGACCTATTTAAAGGTAGTGGAGCGCAAAGGTGAAATAAATCCCAGAATAGTTAGATCATCCCCTAAGCCATTCCCAGTGTTGAGAATCTCTCACAAATTGGAAGATTTTTTTTACTAAATCTAGTGACAATTCTTAGAAAATGTATTCCCTTGGCTCCTATGGTGCTTATCATTGTAGTCCCTTGCTCTACATCTATTACATAGCAAAATAGCCTCATGTTTAATAGATTTATCACTGGAATAATTCCTAGAAACCCTTTGGTATTGCCCTATTAGTATTCCATATATAAGGCTGGTGGGATGGGAACTTTTAGAATGTAAAAAATTGTTTCTAGATGTTGGTTTACAGAACAGTGCCTTAATAATATAGTCATCTGGAACTTTAAAAATTTGAATGATTGAGGAAAGCCAGATTCTGTCTCCCCTGCTATCAGAACATAATAACACAACGGGAGTGATTCCCCCATCCACATTGGAATCATTTTTTTAAATTCATGTATGGCCAGTCTTACCCTATATATCCTTAAAAAATCTTCCCTTCTCTCTCTTCCTACCTATCCTGCCTGACCTGTAAATAAAGATCTGAGTACTTGCCATTTTGAAATCCACTTTTAAAGTACAGAGATCTTTTAAATACAGGTTAGGCAGGGTAGGTAGAAAGTAGGAGAGGGAATATTTTTAAGAATAGTTAGATTTTCTTCCACTTTCACTTTGCAGAAATTGTAGATTTTCATATGAGATAATGGGCATATATAAACACACCTGGTATTACTCTCTACGCCAAAAAATAAATCAGCCCAATTATCACAAGCAGTGCTTATAAATTATATGTATCTTACTGAAAGTTTTGCTCATATATAGTAATACTGTAACAAGAATGCTGACTGCAGATAGCCATGAAAGCAAAAATATATAAACTTGTCATGAAAATATGGCACATTAGGCAAGTACAAAGTTTTTTTTGAAAATTACAGTTTGAAAACAGCACAAATCAATATGTGTATACGATAGAAATTCACAGTAGTTTCCCTTTAAAACTGGCATTGCCTCTATCCTAATGAGAAAATAATAGTCATTGCACAAGACATGTTGCACATTCATATAATTTATAAGCTACTTGTACTTATTTAATTAGGATAATACAACTGTACACATTCTAAAGTCCTTGTTTATTTCTCTCACTCTCTTTTCCAGGCTTATGGCATTGTTTTTATTCGGAAGATCAAGCACAGACATACTCTTGCCAAGAACTATTTTTCACAGATTCCAGAGATGGCACCATTTCTTCATGGGGAGAATTCAAATCAGATGTCTGCAGTTAATGATCTGGTTATTAGTAAACCTATCGCTACTGCTTTCCAAGCCTAGACTTTTTTCCACTCACTTCAGTATGTTTATCTTTTTTTAAATTGCTTTTATATTTTCCCTGCTGGGTAATTCTATAACAGAACATTTTCTGACTCCAGCAATGCTCTCTACAATCCTATGTGTCCTGTATTCCCATCCTCAAACATTGAGCAGTGATTGTTAAACTATCAAACCTGTTATAAAAAAAATAAATATTATAATATTTTATCTTAGCACTGCTGATTTAGCCATGTAATGGAAGTTCTTGTCCATATTGACATTCCAGTGATTCTAAACATAGATTTTTGTTTAGTTTTAGATAGTGTGAAGAATGGCTAGAACTTCTGCCAGGTTTTTACTGCTAGATGTGTCCCAACTGGATATTATTTACCCTCACAGAGATGGGTATATCCACTTGAAGACTGAGCCTTTTCTTACACTTTTAATTTACATGGAAATATCAGTACTTTCTTGCTAGAAAATTACTTAGAACCCCCAAATATTATATATATATAAAGTGAAGGAAATAAGTATTTGATCCCCTTCTAATTTTGAATGTTTGCCCACTCACAAAGAAATGATCAGTCTAAAAATTGAATGGTAGGTGTTTTGTAATACTGAGAGACAAAATAGGAACACAAAATTCAAAAGAAATGCATGTCTAACAAATTATGTACTGATTTGCATGTTCATGAGGGAAATAAGTATTTGATCCCCTTCACAAAACATGACTTAGTACTTGGTGGCAAATCCCTTGTTGGCAATCACAGAGATCATACGTTTCCTGTAGTTGGCCACCAGATTTGCACACATCTCAGGAGGGAAATTTGGCCCACTCCTCTTGACAGATCCTCTCATTAAGATTTGGTGGCTGACGTTTGGCAACTCGAACTTTCAGCTCCCTCCACAGATTTTCCACAAATTAAGGTCCGGAGACTGGCTAGGCCACTCCAGGACCTTAATGTTCTTCTTCTTGAGCCACTCCTTTGTTGCCTTGGCCATGTGTTCTGGGTCATTGTCATGCTGGAACACCCAGCCACGACCCATTTTCAATGCTCTGACTGACGGAAGAAGGTTCTCACCCAAGATTTGATGGTACATTGCCCCTTCCATCGTCGCTTTGATGCGGTGCAGTTGTCCTGTCACCTTAGCAGAAAAACACCCCCAAAGCAGAATGTTTCCACCATCATGTTTGACAGTTGGAATGGTGTTCTTGGGGTCATAGGCAGCATTCCTCCTCCTCCAAACACGGCGAGTTGAATTGATGCCAAAGAGCTTGATTTTGGTCTCATCTGACCACAACACTTTCAACCAATCCTCCTCTGCATCATTCAGATGTGTAGTGGCAAACTTCAGACGGGCCTGGACATGTGCTTACTTGAGCAGATAAACCTTGTGGGCACTGTAGGATTTCAATCCTTGTCGGCGTAGTGTGTTACCAATTGTTTTCTTGGTGACTGTGGTCCCAGCTGCCTGGAGATCATTGACAAGATCCTCACGTATAATTCTGGGATGATTCCTCACTGGTCTCATGATCATTGACACTCCACGAGATGAGATCTTGCATGGTGCACCAGACTTTGGGAGACTGACAGTTGTTTTGTGTTTCTTCCATTTGCGAATGATTGCACCAACTGTTGTCACTTTCTCACCAAGCTGCTTGGCGATAGTTTGGTAGCCCAGTCCAGCCTTGTGTAGGTCTACGATTGTGTCCCTGACATCCTTGGACAGCTCTTTGGTCTTTGCCATGGTGGAGAGTTTGGAATCTGATTGTTTGATTGCTCCTGTGGACAGGTGTCTTTTATACAGGTAACAAAATGAGATTAACAGCACTCCCTTTAAGAGAATGCTTCTAATCTCAGCTTGTTACCTGTATGAAAGACACCTGGTAGCCAGAAATCCTGCTGAATGATAGGGAATCAAAAAATTATTTCCCTCATGAACATGCAAATCAGTGTATCATTTGTTAGACATGCATTTCTTTTGAATTTTGTGTTGCTATTCTGTCTCTCAGTGTTACAATACACCTACCATTCGATTTTTAGACTGATCATTTCTTTGTGAGTGGGCAAACATTCAAAATCAGAAGGGGATCAAATACCTATTTCCTTCACTATATATACAGTTGTGTTCAAAATAATAGCAGTGTGTTGAAAAAAGTGAATAAAGCTCAAACTCCTTCTAATAGCTTTTATTTCCATACACAGAAATGCATTGGGAACACTACACATTCTATTCCAAATCAAAACATGAAGAAAAATATATCAAATTTGTGTTGTTTCTCTAAAGAAATTGAAGAAAAGTGAATATTAGACTGTTCAAAAAAATAGCAGTGTTTGTATTCTTCTTTACAAACTCAAACATTCACTATATAAACTAAAAGATATTTGAAGATTTTGCTTTCCTTTGAATCACTTAATTAATATTTAGTTGTATAAGCACTGTTTCTGAGAACTGCTGTACATCTGTGTTGCATGGAGTCAACCAACTTCTGGTACCTGTGAACAGGTATTCCAGCCCAGGATGATTGGACTACATGCCACAGTTCTCTATTTCTTAGTTTTGCCTCAGAAACTGCATTTTTGATGTCACCCCACAAGGTTTCTATTGGATTAGGATCCGGGGACTGGGCTGGCCACTCCATAACGTCAATCTTGTAGGTCTGGAACCAAGATGTTGCACGTTTACTGGTGTGTTTGGGGTCGTTGTCTTGTTGGAACACTCATTTCAAGGGCATTTCCTCTTCAGCATAAGGCAGCATGACCTCTTCAAGTATTCTGATGTATTCAAACTGATCCATGATCCCTGGTATGCGATAAATAGGCCCAGCACCGTAGTATGAGAAACATCCCCATATCATGATGCTTGCACAACCATGCTTCACTGTCTTCACAGTGTACTGTGGCTTGAATTCAGTGTTTGGGGGTCGTCTGACAAACTGTCTCCAGCAACTAGACCCAAAAAGAACAATCTTACTTTCATCAGTCCACAAAATGACAAAATGTTGCGCCATTTCTCTTTAGGCCAGTCAATGTGCTCTCTGGCAAATTGTAACCTCTTCAGCACGTCTTTTTTTCAACATTGGGACTTTGCGGGGGCTTTTTGCAGATAGCTTGGCTTCACATAGGCATCTTCTAATTGTAACAGTACTCACAGGTAACTTTAGACCTTCTTTGATCTTCCTGGAGCTGATTGTTGGCTGTGTCCTTGCCATTTTGGCTATTCTTCTATCCATTCGAATGGTAGTTTTTCACTTTCTTCCACGTCTTTCAGGTTTTGGTTGCCATTTTAAAGCATTTGCGATCATTTTAGCTGAGCAGCCTATCATTTTCTGCACTTCTTTATATGTTTTCCCCTCTCCAATCAATTTTTTAATCAAGGTATGCTGTTCTTCTGACCAATGTCTGAAATGACCCATTTTCCTCAGAATTTCAGAGAGAAATGCACTGTAACCCGCATGTACAACATTTGCTGTCTTCCTTCCTTAACCTCCTTAGCGGTTTTCCAGAGTGTAGCTCGGGGTAAAATTTGAGTACCAAGAGCGGTAACCCAGAGCTACACTCGGGCTTACCATGCGGCGTTGCTCAGGGCGTCCCTGCAGCACTTACCTTGTCCTTCGCTCCCGTGATGTGTCCCCTGCAGTGTCCCCGGCCATCTCCTCCGGCCGATGCCGGCATCTGGCTTCCGTGTTCCGGTCCCTGTGACGTCGGGGCGTACGGGCACCGGAACCGGTGGGAAATTTGAAATTTTAAAAAAATGTCATTTTTGCTGTCATTGCTGTTTCAATGCATTTCACATATATTTTGTCCCTACTGCTTTGTCTTGTGCCCTGCCTGCATTTTGACTGTTCTTTCTGCCTGGAAACTTAGAAAAGTCCATGGCGTCCAAAAAGCGTCCCTTTATGTCAAAAGCGGTTTTAGAACAGCGATAGTAAATCAGAACCACTTGCAGAATTCAGTGATAATGATTCGTGGGGAAATTCGTCATCAGACACTGAAAACGATTTTGCGACTTTGCTCAGCGATGTGCGAATTTGCCTCTGTATTTCAAATTTCAGTGTTTTTGGTTTGATTATATTATTGAATTAAATTTATTATTATTATATTATTATTTTTTATGAATATTTATTAAATTATAATTTATGATTTCGTGTTTCAAGTTTTATTATATCCGGAATGTTTACTAGACTCTTGTTCGTACAGATTTCAGTGAGTTATTCCTAAAAATTACAGCCTATAATAAAAAACTACATATTTCCATGCAAAAAAATGGTACTGCTTTCAGCACAAAAAATCGGAAAGAATCATACCGCCGAGGAGGTTACGTAAGGGCAATAATTGCCACCTGTTTTTCAAAGAATGAATGACCTCACTAATAGAACTCCACACTGCTATTATTTTGAACATGCCCCTTTCAATTAGTGATTCAATTACACAGAATCAGCAGCATGTCATGACTATTGGGTCTGTTGGATTTCTATTACTCTACTACACCTGCTAGTAAATTATTTGCCATGTAGAAATATCATTTCTACCAAAAACAGTGATTGATCAGGTTAGTGATGTCTGACCGCTATTATTTTGAACACAACTGTATATATATATATATATATATATATATATATATATATATATATATATATCACTATTTTGCTAAATGATTATTATTATTCAGGATTTATATAGCGCCAACAGTTTGCTCAGCGGTTTACAATATAACGGGAGACGATATAGTAACAATATGGTTAAATACAAGAGGGTTAGGAGGGCCCTGCTGCTTGGAGCTTACAATCTAAGAGTGTATTGAGACACTTCTACAAATCATTGGATTAAGGTGTTCCAATCACCTCCATAGCCACAGGTGTATAAAATCAAGCACCTAAGCATGCAGACTGCTTCTATAAACATTTGTGAAAGAATGAGTCGCTCTCAGACGTTCAGTGAATTCAAGCGTGGTATCGTGATAAATTGCCACCTGTGCAATAAGTCCATCCTTGAAATTTCCTTGCTAATAAATATTCCACGGTCAACTGTTAGTGATATTATAACAAAGTGGAAGCAGCTGGGAGCAACAGCAACTCAGCCATGAAGTGGTAGGCCACGTAAAATGACAGAGTGGGGTCAGCACATGCTGAAGTGCACAGTGCGCAGAAGTCGCCAACTGTCTGCAGAGTCAATAGCTAAAGAGCAGTGGAGATGTGTTCTCTGAAGTGATGAATCATGCTTCTCTGTCTGGCAATCCGATGAATGTAATATATGAAGAGAGGAACGAGCGCTGGATATGACAGGATTCAAGCTGCTAGCATAAAGGTAAACCTCGTATACCCCCTTCATCAAAAGTCATATACAAAAAATTGCAGCGCTTGAGTGTATAATACAGGGAATTAACATGAATAGCAGATTTAAACATTCATATTTCGACATGCACCAGATCCCACACTCTTAAATTGTTGTAAACAGTAATCAGATAAGTAATGAAGATCTATCCGACTAATCAAGGTGCCTATAGTGATGGGGATGTTAAAGTCATAAGTTCTGTGATGTATCCAAACAAATCCGTGACTTCCGTGATAGGGGAATAACAGTATAATGCACTAACCAGATAGCGCAAGTAAATGCGCATTGGAGTATAATGACCTACTTCTGGTCACAGCCAGATGGTCCTCAGCGTGAAGCCCTCAGGAACACCAGTGCACCACTCTTGCCGTCTCCTACCACCAGGGGGAGTGCGCCTCTTTACAGTAACACGAAATCACTTTATATCCTCTATCGCCAGGATTGGTGTGCTTTCATATCAGGAGATCATCTCAGGGGCTCAGCAATAAGACCCAAAAGAAAGAAATCTTGATAGTGTAGTATTTTTATTCAAAGGTAAAAAGTAAGTAATACACTTACATGGTAATGTCCAACAAAAGCTGATGCATAGAATCCAAGAAGATGGCCGACAGTCAGATGCATGAAACAAGTGGATGATCAATGGTATGAGAGGTGTCCTTATGCCTAACGCGTTTCGTGGCAATGGCACATTGATACTTGCCTGACTGTATTGTGCCAAGTGTAAAGTTTGGTGGAGGGGGGATTATGGTGTGGGGTTGTTTTTCAGGGGTTGGGCTTGGCCCCTTAGTTTATGTGAAGGGAACTCTTAAGGCACCAGCATACCAAGACATTTTGGACAGTTTCACGCTCCCAACTTTGTGGGAACAGTTTGGGGATGGCCCCTTCCTGTTCCAACATAAATGCACACCAGTGCACAAAGCAAGAACCATAAAGACATGGATGAGTGAGTTTGGGGTGGAGGAACTTGACTGGCCTGCACAGAGTCCTGCCCACAACCTGATAGAACACTTTTGGGATGGATTAGAGCGGAGACTGCGAACCAGGCCTTCTTGTCCGACATCAGTGCCTGACCTCAGAAATGTGCTTCTGGAAGAATGGTCAAACATTCGCATAGACACACTCCTAAACCTTGTGGACAGCCTTCCCAGAAGAGTTGAAGCTGTTATAGCTGCAAAGGATGGGTCAACTCAATATTGAACCCTATGGACTAAGACTGGGATGCCATTAAAGTTCATGTGCGTGTAAAGGCATGCATCTCAATACTTTTGGCAATATACTGTGTGTGTATATATATATATATATATATATATATATATATATCAGCAGAGGCCCTAGAAAATAAAATGGTGGCCCTTGCAATTTTTTAGGTCATACAGTATTTGCGCAGCGGTTTTTCAAACACAATCTTTTTGGAAAAAATACACTTTAATGAATTTTAATGCAAGCAAACACAATATATGACCCATTTTTTTGTAAACTATAAAAGATGATGTTACACCGAGTAAATAGATACTTAACAGTTACACTTTAAAACTGCATGCACTCGTGGAATGGCGCCAAACTTTGGTACTTAAAAATCTCCATAGGTGACGCTATAAAATTACAGGTTACCAGTTTAGAGTTACAGAGGACATCTAGCACTAGAAATATTGCTCTTGCTATAACGTTTGCAGCCATACCTCACATGTGTGGTGCAAACACTGTTTACATATGTGGGTGTGACCTACGTATGCTTTTGCCACTGCGCACAGGGGAACAGGAGCGCTTTACATTTTTTTTATATTTATTATTTTATTACTTTTAAATTGTAAATACTATCCCTTTAATTTTTGTATTCACTTTTATTGCTATCACAAGAAATGTAAACATCCCTTGTGAGAGCAATAAAGCATGATTTATAGAGATCTCTCCTCTTACCTACAAAGCATCAGATTAAAAAAAAAGTAATCTGATGCTCCCTCCCACCCCAAATGGCAGTGTTTACATCTGCCCTAAACCGGAAGTGACTTAATGAAGACGCCTCTGGCCTCCTAGATCATAGAGATCATCAGAGACGATCTAGTCTCTGGGAACCTTTACGGCCGCCACCACAACCGCCTGATCAGATCCTGGGCTCCCTGGTGAAATGAGTTAACCCAAGAACCAGCGTAAAGTGGCGGGGAGGGGGGGGGCAGTGTCCAATCCCACCGCTTATAAAAGCTAATCAGCCGCTTGGATTGCTTTTAGCTAATAGTACATCGGCTGCCTAAAATTTTTAATACTAAGGTTATGGCATACAGCTGCAGCCAGCCATAGCCCTGGTAAACTGCATCAAAACCGCAATATATATACATATTGTGGTCTTGGAAGTGGATTTTTTAGACAAAAACAATAGAGTGTTATTCTCACATTAAGACATATTTTTATTGCTCTAGCTGCACTTTTATTATACATGTTTACTGCAAATAATGCTACAAGACAATACTCATAAAGGGTGGATATTCTATTCACTATCACAGCCAGTGTGTTAGTGTAAGTGTGTGACTTACAATAACACAGAATACAATATTATACCATTGAAAATACAAGTGAATGTCTTCGATTTAAACAGAAGACAAAGTTGAAACCAGAATCTCTAGGGGCAACTGACTTCCTGCAGATGGGAAAAGCAGTGGAGGAATTTAACAAAATTGGAGCAGACAGAATCTGCAATAGCTTCAGCTTGTACATAGAGGACTGTACACAAGCATTCAGTCCAGATCTGTCTGTCAGTTTTTCAGACAGATCCAGACTGAACCACAATGTATGTCTATGAGCAGGTGGATGTAAACAGACGTGCAACCAGCGTGCATGAGGCCTTACATCCAAGTCAGTTTATGCCCACATAAAAAAAATGGAAGAGGTCTACATCCTTTTCCATTTTTGTGGACATAAAAAGATGCAAACTGAACTGAACTGATCTGAAGATAGATGTGCAAACTGATGTAAACTGAACTGAAAACGGACACATAAACTGATGTAAACTGAACTGAAAACGGACACATAAACTGATGTAAACTGAACTGAAAACGGACACATAAACTGATGTAAACTGAACCGAAAACAGACATACAAACTGATGTAAACTGATCTAACCCGAATCAGTATACATCAGGTTTTTCTTAACACAAGCTGTGACTGAACTGATGATGCAGCATGAAAGGGTGCCAAGGGTCCTTTCACACTCCGGCTGTCCACTCCGTTCAGCAGGGGGAACTGTGAGCAGATCACCCACTGAATCAGAGTTGAATGGGATGGATATACATTTTGTTACATCTGTGCCCATTCAGTTTTTGTCCACAGTTTGATGGTGAATTGTGGTGGACCTGTGATTGCTCATAGTTGGTGGATGTAAATAGATTTCTGTCCATTTACATCAGGCTACATGCAGTCTATCACCTTTAGGTCCAGAAAAACAGCAAGTCTTTTCCTTATTTTTTAACTGAACCTTGAATAAGTTGGAGGTAGGTGTATATAAATGGACACAAGTCTGTTTATGTCAGCATGCCCATAGACCTGCATTGAGCTTCCGACCAGGTCACCTTGAAAAACTGACTGGTGGATCTGATAGGAAAGCCCATGTGAAAGGAGCCTAAAGCTTTGGAAATTAAACATATAAGTTGATTGGTGCCATGGACACATGCTCCAAATCCTGTCTGTTCCAGTTTTAATAAATTTACTTTTATGTCTAGTCTTTTGTCTTGCAGTGTAAGGGTTCTGGATTTAACTCTCACCAAAAAAAACCCATAATGAAAGGTTAGTTAACTTCATTCTAAATTGGCTTCAGTGTGCATGTATGCTTGTTTCTTCACAAGTTAGTGATATTAATATTTTAACCACTTGAAAGGGTCACTTTATTGTGCACCAAGCTGCAGTTAATTGTCTCTTGTTAGACAGGAAATGGAGGCAAAATGCTGTAGAAAATGGTATGTAAAAATAAGAGCCCTTGAACTGTGGGGGAAATTATTAGAATGGGATTCAAAAGAAAATAAAGAAAGAACACTAGACAAAAAGAGAGAGTAATAAGAAAGAATACATTTTTTCACAGCTTCCAATGAGATTGAATATATTCACCTACACCTTTCCTTACAGGATGCAGGGTAGTATTCTGAAAGTGAAAAAGCAATGCTGTAAGAGCAACCCAGTATAACCCCTTTCAATCCCAGCATGACTCAGTACATCCATCTGGTGGAACCCAGTCTCTAAAGAGTAAGTATGAATAGTAGCAAAAGAAGTATTTGGATGCCCACACTCCAAAATGATCCACTTTATTATAAATCTCAGCACACTAATGTAAGGCAGAAACGACAACATGGTGGGGCACTGAGAGATTGATAGTAGTTACACAGCTGCTATCAATCAACCCTTGATTGGTGTACTGCCTAACGCCTATGAGCCTGCAGAAATGAAACCCTAGCTCAAGTGCTGCACTGCAAACAAAATAAGAATAAAATGACCAGTCCACTGTGGCTGGGATTAGGATGTAGGGTATCAGCTACTGAGACCTGTAGAATAACCGATTCAAGGATAGAAGTGGTGACAATTTAGATATTCCAAGAATATACCTTTGCCTAAACTCTATGATGAAGAAGTAGTCCAGCCCTCCAGTAAGAGTTGCCCACTGCTGACAAAAAAGGAAGGAGAAGCCTATATGAAGTTTGAGAACCACTGAGAACCGCTGGGGAACTGCCAGTTTTATCCCATGAGTCACAAATATATTACTCCTGCACGGTGTTGGGATACTGTAATCTATGGATTTATGGTGGACTTTAGCTTTGAGTTTAAATGATTGACATTTATCCGCTTTTTTATGCACTTGATTTTGAGTTATCCATTCAAACATTTGGGTGTAGCACCTGACTTTCTTCACAGTTTATAAGTATTGATTGACACTTAAAGGGGCAGCCACACCACATGTTACACATTCAAGTAAATAGGGGTAGGCGCCTCCTTTCCTTTTTCTTTATTTTTCTTTCCAATTCTTAGGAAATATGATTATCCACATTAGGTCAAATGAGCTCGCCAACAGTTTGTCTGTTCACTTTTTCTTAAGATCATCTGTAGCCTGTTCAAAATAGGGGAACTTTTTATAGGCAGACCCCTCTGAATCCGTTCCAAAGCTAAATATTCCATAAATGTGTTATTGTCCCAATAGGGCTTCATCTCTTTGATCATAAGACGCTCTATTTTATGGAACATCAGTTTTAAATTTCCCGCATTTCATCCACTGCAGCATACAACAATTGACTGGTGCCTGATCTCAAGGGATTATCATGTACCGTCCTTAATATTCTGCTTAACCATTCCCCCACTGTGTCACTGCCAATAGTAGACATAATGACTACAAGATCGGGAGGTGTGTGTGAATGTAGACCAGTCTGTCAACTAAGGGTTGGCGGGAGTGGGTGCGGATTTTGGACATGATAACCCTTTCTGCCCACACATAAGATTTTTTTCAGCGATATATAGATGATCTTATATTTATCTATTCCATTGAGCTGGGGACACTTGAGAATTTTTTACAATATTTCAATGACAATCAGCTAAACCTCAGGTTCACTGGAAAGATGGATGCAGACTCAATCAGCTTTCCGGATGTTATGTTGGTTGGATGTGGCAGACATATAGTTACTAGTCTTTATAGAAAACCTTTATCGGGTAACAGAATCCTGAGAGCTGATTCTGGTCATCCCAGTCACACAGTAATAGGTATCCCCATGGGCCAATTTCTGAGGTTATGGAGAATATGCAGTAAAGAGAAGACTTTCAGGGAGAACTGGCCCACATGAGTGGCTGCTTTCAGCAATGAGGTTATTCAGATTCAGTTTTGAAGAGAGCAGTGAGTATAGCTAGGAAAACAGAGGAGTAACTTATTGAAGAAAAGGTTCAGAAGAAAGTGCAGAATGGACCACCTATATTTTCCACAGCATATAGTTGGAATTCAGGAAGATCAAAAGTATAGTAAAACTCTATCTTTAAGTACTATGTAGTGATAGTATATTCCTGTATACTTTTGGGTGGAGTTAGGGTGATCTCTTGACGTGCTCCCTATTTGAGGAGTTTTCTCTCCCCTAACTTTTTTTCCTCTCAGACTGTACAGGTGGGCACCTGGTTAAGCTTTAGGGGTAATTACCGGTGTGGTGTGGGAGGGTGTCCTTGCTGCCCCTGATTGATGAAAGGAGACAGGTTTGCTTCTACAGCTAGCAAAAAAGAGTATAGAATAAAAACATGTTGTAATTGTAATACAAGGTACCTGGTGTATCTCATCACATGCAAGATTTGTCACAGGACAGTATGTAGTCAGGAAAACCAGGAGGCTGCGTAACTGCCCCCATGACCTTGTTTATGACATACAGAAAACACATTCTATGAATGTAGGTAATCATTTTAATGGTCAGCATGGAGGCGATCATGAAGCCTTGTGTATAAAGGGAATAGAGATGGTGAGGAGGTCAGAAGGGGTGATGTGTAAAGACTGCTGTGCAAACAGGAGGTCTACTGGATTTTTTACCTGCAGACACCAATCATTAAAGAATTACATTTTGAATGTGACCTCACACATTTCTAGGAAAAGGCATGTTTGCATGGCGGTCTGGTACCCTCCTATCTATTATCTGTTATCTTTATGGTCTCCTGATTTTTTTTCACTACTTCAGCTTATTTCACTATTTTCTTGCCTGATGGATGATGTACTACAATGTTGTTTCTGTGTTTTGGTGGTGTTTGTATACATTGTTTTTATGATTATTATACCTCTGCACCAAGGATGATGTTATATAGTGGACTGGTAATTTTACCATCATAACAACTTCCTGCCTTGTATTATTGTGCTGTGATTTATAATAAAGTGTCTCTGTCTGGGGGGAGCCACAGGATGGAGGACAGATGCAGGGAAATGGGAGCCCAGGCATGCTATTGGGAGTGTCGGCTGCAGCACATTCAGTAGCAAGTGGGCAGCAGGAGAGGATAATTTCCAATTTTTAATCTAGCGCCATTTCTTCATTTACCAGGCTTCTTCCCAAAAGTCCTTAGTGATCCCACACAACCTCCTTCTGGGTTGGGTTCACTGAGCATGCATGTGTCATTTTCTGACATGCGTTCGAACTGTACTCAACCTCTTCTGCCTTCTTTGCACCCACAACCGAACCTGCATCTGCACCAGCAATCCTCTAGGGCATTTTGTCTGGGCTCCCTACTGCCTTTGGTGACAGTCACAGCTGGTATCAAATCTTCCCGCCTTGCAGTTTATATAAAGTACTTCTGAGCAGTGTTAATTTTGATTTACACTTTCAATTCAGATTTCAATGTAGTTTTAGTCCTTTGCTTGACTTTATCCAGACCTATTCCTCCCACTGACACCAACAATGGGACATAATTCCTCCTTCTAATACCAACAATGGGGCACTATTCCTCCCACTGACACCAACGATGGGGCAATATTCCTCCTACCAGCATCAACAATGTGGCACCATTCTTCCCACTGACACTGGTGGGACACTATTTTTCTAATATCAAAAAATAGGCATTGTTCACTCCCACTAACTCCAAAACATTTACTGCTCCCTCTGGCCACAGTCCGCTCCCACTAAAGTCTGAAGAACAGTACACTGGCCCTTTGTTTAGAAAGTTTGGAGACTCCTGGCATAGCGGAAATGCATAATGCATAAAGGGAAAAGAAAAATAACAACAAAAACATTTTATAATACATCAACAATATCTTTATTAAACAAAAACTAGTTTAAGTTGCAAACAAGGTGCTAAACAACAACATTTTAAACCACAAGAAAATATAGTGTATTACAGACTTGTGTATTGTGAGTCCTCTAACCAAGAAGTTTGATGGAGCTCACGGTTGGACATACTCCTATATTGGCCAGTTTGTAGGTGCAGGCGGGTGGGGCAGCATGCTCTTTTTGCAGTTATGAGCAGGTGGTATTGGTGGAAGAGATGTACATCCATGGTACCCTATAATGTCCGTGTTTAGTGTTTGTTGTTCCCTTAGTCCGATGGCAAGCAGTTTATGAAGAAAAGGATCAAATATGTCATGCTGAAGGGAATGCATCCCTCTCTTTATGTGTAGTCACACCTGATACTCCTAGCTGCTGTGTCTCTGGGATTGGAGTATCCTTGAGAGAACAGAATAAAAAAACTGAGCTATCACTGCAAATCAGTAATATTCTCTGTGTACCCCCCAGTTTCCCATCAATTCAGAGGAATGGTAAGCCATCGTCAAGGAATTCCAGGGTATGTGGAATTTCCCAAATTGTGGAGGCACCATAGATGGAAAACATGTTCGGATTATGCCACCAGCAAATTTGGGATCCTACTACTTTAATTAAAAGGGCTTCTTCAGCATTGTTTTACTGGCAATAGTAAATGCCAGGTATGAATTCATGTATCTTGATATTGGAAAAAACTGAAGAAATTCCAATAGAGGTGTAATTGAGTAATGCAGCATGCAGAAAGAACACCTTACATTCAGAATGATCCAGTCAGATTGGACAATTCTTTCCAATACTGTAGCGTTAAAGCGATATTAAAGGCATTTTTCTTTTTTTAAATAACAAGCATTTTATAGTTACCTGCTGTATGCAGTGGATTTGTACAGAACAGCCCCAGTCCTGTTCTTCTGGGGTCTCCGCTGGTGCTCCTAGCCCCTCCTTCTTGCTGAATGCTCCCAGAGCAGGAGCTTGCTACGGGGGCACCCAAGCAGACTCGCTCCTGAGCCGCTGCTCTGCATGTCCATGCACACACAGAGAGTGGATCAGCTCTGCCCCCTCTCTATCCTCATTGGCTCACTGGCCTGGTAGTCCTGCCTTCTTTATGCTCAGATGGGTGGACGATTCAACAGATGTGCTAGACTATGGGCTACACTAGTTCCACATGTATCCGTTATGAGCTTCATATTGAAGAACAGATCCCTATAAAGTACATTCAGTCCAGTGGTTGTTTCCAGGAAACATGCAGCTTAAATTGACCTTTCCTTTGGGGGTGAAAACCATCCGATAAGGGAGAGTGTGCTTGGTGTTGGTGAAGGATTTCTTCCTTTGATGTTTTCCTGTGTACTCATTGGATCTACACTGTTTATCTGCTGTTGGACTTTCTATTATATGTTTGGAATTTTTAAATTAATTCTCTGTTTTAGGGAAGAGCATATTTTTATTTTTTACAGTGCTGCACTTTTTATCATTTTATGCTTTATAAAAGTTAAAGTGGTTGTAAATGCTCAAGGCTTTTTTACCTTCATGCATTCTATGCATATAGGTAAAACACCTTCTGTGTGAAGCAGCCCCCCAAATATTTACCTGAGCCTCCTCTAGATCTAGTGATATGCACGAGAGCAGTGGCTCTCCTGGGCTCCCACTACTGTCAATCACAGCCAGTGAGCCAATGAGGAGAGAGCTGGGTCAATCAGAGCTGGGTGATTGGACATGCAGAGCAGCGGCTTGGGAGCGAGCCTGCTTGGGTGCCCCCATAGCAAGTTGCTTGCTATGGGGGCACACATCAGGGAAGAAGGGCCAGGAGACCCGAGAAGAGGAGTATCGGAGCTGCTCTGTGCAAAAACACTGCACAGAGTAGGTAAGTAGGACATGTTTTTTTTTTGTTAAGGTTTGTATGGAGGTTAAAGCAGTATTAAACCAAAAAACGAAAATGTAATATATTGCAGTACACCAATCCTTAGTTGTGGTTGCTGCATTTGTTTTGTTTTTTAGGTTTTGTCTTTTTATTTCACTTAATGATCTGGCCAGTAATCCACATCCTGTCTTACGGTGTCTACATTCTGCAAGAAGTAGCAAAGCAGATACTTTTGGACTGCAGCATTGTCACTCTGGGGAGAGGGTAGTGTTAAGCTGACCATACATGCATAAAAGATTTCACCTGTTCTGCAGGGACTGGCCAAATTTTAATCCATGTATGTATAGGCAAGTGCAGTCTGTTTTTCTCCACTGTAGGTAGTGCTCGACTGCATTGGTACCACAGTCTGGAGAGGAAGTCCAAGGAAAACATGGTTTCCCTATGGTTTCCTGGGTCAAATGGAACAGAGTTCCAGTTGGCTATGCTATGGCCATGTGACCCTTGGTGGCCATCTTGGGTCAGCAAGGTCTATTTAAGCCCCTGCCCCTGGATTTTGGCATGCATTTTGCGGGTGGCTAGTGTAGGGAGAGAGACCCCGCTTGTCAGGGACAGCATCTAGCAGTAGAAAGGTTCCCGAGGAGGAGGGAAAGGCTAGGGACTCACTATTCTGTTAGAAATCTCCCCTCTTGGGAATGGGCCGGCTAAGCTGCACTTCACCCTCTAAACAGATGCTGTTGGCAACTCTCCTCAGCCACATCTGTGACTACATTGAACTGTGAGTTATTTCCCTAAGCAGTGATCTCCCGCTTGGGTGTTTATAACCTTGGCATTCTGCTTAATACAAGTTTTAGGTTTTTCTAAAATAGGACTCTGTGTATTCACTTCCTGAACCATGCTGCACCTCCCAACATGTGGGCATGGGCAGGCTGGTTTCACAGAAGTTGTTTGGTTGATAGCGGGGAGGATTCCCCCAACTACCTCGAATCGAGTCAGAATGACTGCTCTATGGGTTGCTCTAGACTAGCAGATTTAGAAGGACTTGACTAACAAATTGAAGTTGAATTCCTGCGAACATTTTAAGCAGTTAAAGCAACGGTTTTTTCCTTCTGAGATAGAGGTTTTACCTAAATAAATAAAAGCCAACTTTGCCTGGACTGCTCGGTCTATTAAGGAAGTTGAGAAATACCAGACTTACCTGCTGAATGAATAAGAAAAAAAAAGAAAATGAATGCAGCCACCAGATCTAGGAATTGGTGAGATGCAATTCAGTACCTCTTTAAGTATCAGTTAAGGGCTATGCATAGGTTAGATGTAAAGTACTTTTAGAACTACAATCTGATTTTAACATATTCTCAGGGCTGAAAGCCACTCAGTAAGTCCAAGCAGTACCCCAGTACCCAGCTACCTGTGCTGAAAATAGAAATGTTTTCTTTATTTCCAGAATTTGTACTGGAGCTATATTATGTGGTCTGTTTATATGTATGGTATGCAGAAGAGAGTTTTTTTTTGTTATTGATGAGCAGCATGCCGTGCAGCTCTGTTGTACCTATCATTTACTTGCATACATCGTTTGCTAGTATTGGTAATGCTGTGATTAACCAGCAAGCACTTTAAAGTAGAATTAGCAAAATATATCTGTTTTTTCAAGGCTTGCAGCTCTTCAAAGGTTGTAAACTGAAAGCAGCATCAGAACTGCCTTATTTATGGTAGAAACTCCTTCTATTTTATTTACACAAAACAGTGAACAGAATATTGGTCTCAACCAGATACTACAGATATAACCAGTTTTCCCTTCTACTTGGGTAGGATAACTATACAGTATATGTTCATTCTGTAGTTCGCTTTTACTTTCAAACATGCAGCTGGTGCTTGTACATCTGTTCCTGGCCTGTGTCTGCGTTTCAGGAGTGACATCTGTAAGTCACGTACCTGTGCTTTTATGGTCATCTGAATGGTAAGTAACACATTATACATGATTGTATTAAATGTAGCATGCAGGACAATGGGTTCCAAATGTACACATAACTGGCTGGTAAAGTGTTTATGTATTTAATGGATAACAATGAACTTTTAATTTGGGTAATGCAAGTCAGTTGCATTCACTAATGCCAGAGCCCTGTTTTCATTGTTGTGTCTTTGAATACATTTGTATAGAAACATTAGTACTGAAAATGTGCCCTATTGAGCAATAAACATTTGATTAGACAGTACTCACATTTCATGTTAAATATTTGATCTGGGAATGCTAAGATTTGACGTTGGTACCCATAGATCTCAGAATTCAGATTACAGTTGCTCACCACCCATTGTTCTCTAGGGCAGTGTTTCTGAACCTATTTTCAGTCAAGACATTCTTTAAACGTCTGGACAATCTAAAGACACCCTTTAAAATTCTGCATACTCCTGAGGCATCCATTATAAAATGTAAAAAACTAAACTAATACAGTGCCTTGAAAAATCATTCATACCCCTTGAAATTTTCCACATTTTGTCATGTTACAACCAAAAAGGTAAATGTATTTTATTGGGATTTTATGTGATAGACCAACACAAAGTGGCACATAATTGTGTAGTAGAAGGAAAATGATAAATGGTTTTCAAACATTTTTACAAATATCTGAAAAGTGTGGTGTACATTTGTATTCATCCCCCTTAACTGTGATACCCCTAACTAAAATCTAGTGGAACCAATCACCTTTAGAAGTCACCGAATTAGTAAACAGGGTCCATCTGTGTGTAATTTAATCTCAGTATAAATACAGCTGTTCTGTGAAGCCCTCAGAGGTTTGTAAGAGAACATTAGTGAACAAACAGCATCATGAAGGGCAAGGGACACACCAGACATAAATTTTGAATATCTCACTTATCAATTCATCATCCGAAAATGGAAAGAGCATGGCACAACTGCAAACCTACCAAAACATGGCCGTCCACCTAAACTGAGAGGCCGGGCAAGGAGAGCATTAATCAGAGAAGCAGCCAAGAAGCCCGTGGTAACTCTGGAGGAGCTGCAGAGATACACAGCTCAGGTGGGAGAATCTGTCTATAGGACAACTATTAGTCATGCACTCCACAAATCTGGCCTTTGAAGAGTAGCAAGAAGAAAGCCAACATTGAAAGAAACTCATAAGAAGTCCCTTTTGCAGTTTGCGAGAAGCCATGTGGGGACACAACAAACATCACATCTGACCAGAGAAGGTGCTCTGGTCAGATGAGACCAAAATGAAATTTTTTGGCCTAAAATCAAAAAGTTGTATGGCGGAAAACTTACACTGCACATCACCCTGAACACACCATCCTCACCTTGAAACATGGTGGTGGCAGCATTATGGTATGGGGATGCTTTTCTTCAGCAGGGACAGGGAAGCTGCTCAGAGTTGATGAGAAGATGGATGGAGCCAAATACAGGGCAATCTTAGAATAAAACCTGTTAGAGTCTGCAAAAGACTTGAGACTGGGGCAGAGGTTCACCTTCCAGCAGGACAATGACCCTAAACATACAGCCAGAGCTACAATGGAACGGTTTAGATCAAAGCGTATTCATGTGTTAGGATGGTCCAGTCAAAGTCCAGACCTAAATCCAATTGAGAATCTGTGGCAAGACTTGAAAATTGCTGTTCACAGACGCTCTCCATCCAATCTGACAGAGCTTGAACTGTTTTGCAAAAAAGAATGGGCAAAAATTTCACTCTCTAGATGTGCAAAGCTTGTAGAGACATCCCCAAAAAGACTTGCATCTGTAATTGCAGTGAAAGGTTGTTCAACAAAGTTTTGACTCAGGGGGGCTGAATACAAATGCACGCCACACTTTTCACAGATTTATTTGTAAAAAAAACCATTTATCATTTTCCTTGCCCTTCACAATTATGTGCCACTTTGTGTTGATCTATCACATAAAATCCCAATAAAATACATTTACATTTTTAGTTGTAACATGACAAAATGTGGAACATTTCAAGGGTATGAATACTTTTTCAAGGCACTGTAGATTTACAGAATATCTGCACATGTAGGACACCCAACGTTAGAGGTGATTTATTGTGTGACCCCAGTGCTGATGGAGAGGGGCAGGGAAGGGGCAAGCAAGAATGCTGCCAGATGTCCTTCTTATCAATGGATGACATCATTGGTTGTTATGTTGCCGGCAGCTAGAAAGGTGTAATAGTGAACAATGAAAACCTGCTTTGTGTAACTGAAAGGCAGGCTTGATTGACTTGTTGACGTGTATACAATTTTTGGAGCAATTTTTAGACATTTTAGGCAATTGTTCACTTGGGATGAGAGTGGTACTCTGATGTAGTGCATTGAAAATGCTCACTCACTAAATACCAAGGTGCATGACTATGTGCCTAACTATTTAGAAAAGATTTTCAGATTATTTTAATACCTGCATTTAGTTACAAGCTATAAGGATTTATTTTGACAGTCTGATTGCTGCCTGCCATTGCAAGTATCCAGCAATGTTCATTTATTGTTAGGCACTTATTTCCCAATAATATTTTAGCTATAGTTTTCATCATCGTAATAATTTTCCAATCCGTTGTTATATCTATCAATGATTGGGTGGTACCAATAATGCTATTTTACATTACAAAATGAACAATATTACAGTTATTTCTGTTTCACAGTATCTATGCTATGCCATGCTATAGCTTTTTCTCTCTTAAAAGTTTCTATTAGTTTTTATCAATGCTCAATCTAAATTTGTTTATTCCTGCATGAAAGCTATGAAGCCTATTATCACAGCTTGCCCATTCCAATAAAAAGGACTATTTCAATAAAAAGTGCTGTAATTACTATTACACTATTTGACACAACATTTGTAGACACCTGATTATCTCATTTATATAAGCTTGTTGGGCATCCAGTTCCAAAACCATAGGCATTAACCCCTTCCCACTTGCTCTATAGAACCTTTAAACAGTTTGGAATAACTAGGGAGTGGGAAGGATTGGCGATCACATGATCACTGTCACAGAAATCACATGATCAGAAGTTGGTCTTTCTGGCTACCAATCTTTAGCCCCAACCAAGAGTTGTTTTTACAGCTAGGTCTTTGTGCTGAGAACGAGCAGTGAATTCACTCTCAGCAAATAAACATTGCCTGCCCAGCATTGCATATGTGCAGCATGTGGGAGGTAAAGCCCATCCTTTTGTCGCCACATATGTGTTGGGCGGTCGTAAAGGGGTAGAACTGATTTTCCTGCCCACGTCTGGTGCTATAACATTCTCCAGTCTCCTGAGAAGGCTATCTACAGTATATATAGTTTGTGTGTGTGTGCCCATTCAGCCAAAAGAGTGATTGTGAGGTCAGATACTGATAGTACAATGAAAAAAAAGGCACACAAAGGGCACTGAGACTTTGATAGGAGTTTATACAAACTGGTGAGAGGTCAGAAACATTTGAAGAGCCCACTAGCTCACTACAGACAAGGCTACCCTCCAGTGTGTACCCAGCAGGTTAACCAAAAAAAAAAACATGCGTACATGGAAGGAGGGCCAGACCAAAAGATAAGAGTCCAAATTAATTTATTGGTATTGTGCTAAAAGACAGCCAACACGTTTTGGGGGGTCAAAGGAACTCACCTTCATCAGGGCTATAGCTAGACCTTATCTTAAGTGTTTATCTTGATTGCTCATGCAGATACTGCTGGCCAGTAATTCTTCCAAACCAGCAATCGGCATCCCTGAACAGATTAATGCAGGAAATCCTTACTATGCTTCCATTTATGGTTCTCATTTTCAACTAAAACCCTGATGAAGGGGGAGTTCCTTTTACCCCCGAAACTCATTGGCTGTCTTTTAGCATAATACCAAATAAATACATTTTGACTCCTTCCATGTATGCATGTTTTTTCACTACTGATACTGATATTGGACTAGAAAATCTGGCTTGAAGTCTGTGTTTCATTCAGTAGAATTGAGATCAGGGCTCAAATTCCTCCACACAAAACTTGTCAAACCACAGTCAGTGGCACATTCATTCAGACACAGGAAATGGCCTTTCACAAACTGTTGCCACAAGGTTGGATGCCTTGCATTTTGTAGGATATACTGTTTGTTAGAAAAGACGTTTAGAATAAGAAAATTAAATTTCTCTGTATTTTATTTTATGTACAGTAACCAAAAAAAAGGTTGCTGTTGTAGCTGAGACTTTGCTCATGTGGGGGGGGGGGGGGGGGGGCAAAGGGTACTTCTATCCACATTTACACTCCCTCTCCATCATCATCATGAATAGCAAATGTGGGGCTTAATCTCTTTTCCCTGAATTATGTCTCCTATTGTGCAAGTGAATAGGGTTATAGCTGTTGAGGCATTAGGTGTGAAGTAGTGCTTATGAGATTTCATGGATTCACACATAGAAGGAAATAAGATAGGCAAGTCAGCTGCATAGAGAGGATAGCTGAGCATGTTAAACAATAGGTACAGGACTGAAGCTTGAGGGGCCTGCACAAGTTCAGGGACAAGATATGTCAAAGTCTGCCACTTGTATTTCTTGTACGAGGAGGTAAATGGCATACTAGAGATAATACGTATATGTGTTTTCTGAGTAGTGCATGGATGAATTGACTCCCAACCATTCTGATGTTGTTTTCCAAAAGGAAATCTGCTTAACAAGTGTATCATATTTTCGTATGTCATGGATAGTCATTGTTAAATATCATATAGAGTACTCTGTTTTTTATGTTGTGACTGATTGGCATGTCCAAAATGGCAAGGTGTCCAGGATGATAAATGTGACTCCCAGTTGAGGGGACCATCTGGTCATGTGGTCGTGCCTTTCTTTTGATGGAAGAAGCTCATGAAAAATGGATGGCACAACATTCCTTTCAAATTAATTTTTCATAAGCATTCTGTATTAAAAGAGGCCCTGTATTATATCTTCGTATATAATTTTTCATAAGCATTTTCAGCTAAAAGGAAGCCCAGTGTTAAACCTATGATATAATTTTTATAAGACTTCTGCATTAAAAGAGCCCCTGTGTATTATCTTTTTATTTATTTTTTTTCAGATACGTTTTGTACTATTCCTTTGTAAATCAAGGACAAATATAAAAAGGACAAATGTTGCCCTTGTAAACTTATCTTAGTTTGCTAAAAGGACAATCTGTATTTTACATGTGTTTTCCCCAGAGAGTTAGCTGTGCTTGAAATAATGCAGTTATGTCCACTTAAGTGTTAGGCATAGTAAAAATTTAAATTGTAGCATAAATATATGTGTATATATTTATAATGCCTAATCTGCCATGATAAAAGGGAACCTGTGATCAATCCACTATCTTTTACATTAGCTCTTAGGTGAATATTTATTAAAAGTTAACTTAACCAGTCTGGTTTTTGTACCCCTGGGCTTCTGCACCTTCCCAGTGCAATTCACCAGCTACCTTTGCAACTGGCTAGTAAATTTAAAACAGCAAATATTTGTGAATAAACGCTGAATTATTTATGAATGTGCATAGGGGACCTATGGAGGAATTGGAAGAAAAATGTATTTATTGTTCCTCTGGCATCTGTAGATGTAGCCTGTTCTTTGTTTAACAGCAAAAATTTAATTTAATTTTATGTTTACTTATGGTTATGTTTTACTGTTTTAGAAACTCATCTTCTGGTTGGTTGCTTTTTTTTACAAATTTCATTAAGCATAAGACAGAAAACAAAACTTTTTTTTTAGACTGGAGCCTTGCAACACATTACACTCTGCCACTGACTATAGTAAGGTTGCTATGCAAGCTCATTACCTAGGGACAGTCCCCATACTATGGGGTCTGTTCTTGGAAAACCAACATCCATGATGCCCAAGTAAATGCAGAGCAATCATTTAAAGTTGCACCTCTATTATGTTTGTTTTTTAAATTAATTTTAATGTATTACTTTTATTGACACCTGAACAGATATAAAGCACACCGAAGCACAGATGAACAAGCCTGTACATTTATATCAACAGAATATTTTTTTCTTATTTGTCCAAGAACTTGCAGAGCCTATGGATTAGAGCAGCGTTTTTCAACCACTGTGCCGCGGCACCCTAGTGTGCCGTGAGATATTGTCTGGTGTGCCGTGGGAAAAATTGCAATTTCATCAGTAACATGTGGCCTCGGCTCACAAATAGACTAATCATTAGAACAGCAATGGGCAAACTACGGCCCGCGGAGCGTGATACTGTCAGGATGATCTGTCCCCCTCGACGTATCTGCGCATGTGCCGGAGATCGCCGATCGGCTGCTAATGCCTGAAACTGGCACATGCGCAGATACGTCGAGGGGGACAGATCCTCATAGGAGACAGATTTTCATGCTACACCGGAACGGCGAGAGGAGCGCGCGGAGCAAAGGTAAGTGAATTGACACAGGGGGGGCTTGGGGACTTAATATGGGGGATGAATTAATATGGGGGATGAATTACTATGGGGGATGAATTACTATGGGGGATGAATTACTATATGGGGGATGAATTACTATGGGGGATGAATTACTATGGGGGATGAATTACTATAGGGGGGATGAATTACTATGGGGGATGAATTACTATGGGGGATGAATTACTATAGGGGGGATGAATTACTATGGGGGATGAATTACTATATGGGGGATGAATTACTATGGGGGATGAATTACTATATGGGGGATTAATTACTATAGGGGGGATGAATTACTATGGGGGATGAATTACTATATGGGGGATGAATTACTATATGGGGGATGAATTACTATATGGGGGGTGAATTACTATATGGGGGGTGAATTACTATGGGGGATGAATTACTATGGGGGATGAATTACTATATGGGGGATGAATTACTATGGGTGATTAATTACTATATGGGGGATGAATTACTATGGGGGATGAATTACTATGGGGGATGAATTACTATATGGGGGATGAATTACTATATGGGGGATTAATTACTATGGGGGATGAATTACTATATGGGGGATTAATTACTATGGGGGATGAATTACTATATGGGGGATTAATTACTATGGGGGATGAATTACTATGGGGGATGAATTACTATATGGGGGATGAATTACTATGGGGGATGAATTACTATATGGGGGATTAATTACTATGGGGGATGAATTACTATATGGGGGATTAATTACTATGCTTACTATGGGGGAATATTACTATACTTACTATGGATGACACATACACATCATTCATCTGCTCTTGGTCCGGCCCCCGGGTCCAATTATAAAATACTTTATTATTTCATAATAAAGTAATTATAAAATAATTTCTTTGTGTTTGATTCCTATTCAAGAGAATTACTTTATATATAGTCAATATAGGCACAGAGGTAAAATTTTTTAACATTTTCTAATGGTGGTGTGCCTCGTGATTTTTTTCATGAAAAAAGTGTGCCTTTGCACAAAAAAGGTTGAAAAACACTGGATTAGAGTATGGCCTTATCTTCTTTCTGCAGTAAGGCATAGTACAATGACCAATGGTCACAAAGTGCTTTAGTCTAAAGCAATCAATCAGTTATTAGATTTGGATGGTTGATGTGTGCTGAAACACTTTGACCTTTATCCAATTGCATAAACTGGTTTGACAGAAGGGTGGGTTAACTTACTGTATATTCCACTGCATAGGAGAAAATGAAGAAAGCATTAGCAAGCTAACCTGTACAGACCAGTAGTATCAAATCTATACAGCTCCTAATAAACAACACCAATGTGTTGACATGGAAATAATCCTTAAAGATCTGCTGAATTAAATGCTTAAAGTAAATTAACCACTTGAAGACCAGCATGTTAAACCCCCTTCTAGTCCAGGCAATTTTTCAGTTTTCAGCACTGTGATAGTTTGATTAAGAATTACTCAGTTATAAAACACTGGGATAGATTTACTCAAAATCGTGTGTAGATGTGCATGGTAGCCAATCCTCTTCTAACTTCAGCCTTCTATGCAGAGCTCCACCAGCTTTTGCACTCTGCCGTTGTAGTAAATCAACCCCACTGCAGCCTAAAAACTTTTATATGATTTTTTTGAGACAGATAGAGCTTTATTTTAGTGACACTTAGTCACCACTGGGTTTTTTATTTTTTTATGATATAAAGAAAAAAAAAAGAAAATTTGGAAAGAATAGTTTTCTCAGTTTTTGCTATAAAACATTACAATATATAATCTTTCTTCATAAATTAAGGCCTATATGTACTCTGCTACATTTCTTTGATAAAAAATAACCCAAACCAGTGTATATTATTTAGTCTGTAAAAGTCATAAAGCCTTCAAACTATGGTATACTGTATATATTTGAAATATAACAACCTTGATATTCGGACTGGCTATCTCATTTCATTGCAGTTATATCCAGAATTACTCCTTTTTTGGAAAGTACACAACACAATACATTTTCATACATATAGCTGTCAGTTAATATGATATTTCTCACTCCCAGCATGGGCACACTTAGAATTACACCCCACAACACATTCTGCTATTCCTCTTGAGTATAGGGATACCACATATCTGAGACTTTTTTTGCAGCCTAGCCACATAGAGAGGCTCAAAATCCAAGGAGAACCCTCACGCTTTCAAGGGGCATAACTTACACATCTAATTTCCTGATTGCTTATCACATGTTTGAAGGCCCTAGAGTGCCCAGACAGCAGAAACACCCAAAAATGAAAAGTCATGATGAGTCTTTTAAAGATTTAATTTTTCTGTCCTATGCTTTTGGAAAATGTGGAAAGAAAATGAAAATGTAATTTTGTAAATTATTAAGATATTTCTATCACACAGCATGGGAATACTTAGAATTACACCATAAAACACATCTTGCTACTCCTCCTGAGGATGGGCATACCACATTTGTGAGACTTTTTTGGAGCCTAGCTGCATAGAGGGCCTAAAATCCAAGGAGCGCCTTCAGGGGCAAAAATAATGCATTTAATTTCCTGAATACCTTTTACATTTTTGGAGGCACTAGAACAGTGGAAACCACAAAATGGCCCCTTTTGGAAAGCAAATACCCCAAGGTTTTTTCCTAAAAGGCATAAAAAGTCTTTTGAAGATTTAATTTTGCCACAAGTTTTTGGAAAATGGTTAAAGAAAATGAAAATTTACTTTTTTTTTTACAATATATTCAATTTAATAAAATATGTCTCACACACAGGATGGGATTATATTTACAAGTTCACCCCAAACTATATCTGCTACTCCTCCAAACTATAGGGATACCTGAATGAGACTTTTTTTAATGTTTGGACTGATTATGTACTGGTTATTGTATCTTGTAATAATAAGTGAATATAATGGCGCCTATAGAAAAGGTATTAATGGATCACTATCCAACCTACCAGCTGCAAACTCCACCCTATATTAATAAAGTGTATAACCAAAGAAACAGAAATAATTTGCGCTAGCAAATAAATACAAATAAATATTCCAAAAAACAAATATAAATATAAAAATAAATAAGAAAAATGTGACAATCCACCACCATATATACTAAGTAAACTCACCAGAGCTGAATGCTGATAATAAATCAGCATAAAACGCTAATTGCTCTGGGAGCGATGGTCAGTAGCATGATAAGCCACTAGTTGATTTTGAACCTTGATCTCCAGGGGGTGATATTCTGCAGAAGCCAGCTCCAAAAAAACAATGTAAGGGAAGCAATAATCTGTAATATAATATACCACTAAGAAAATCCACTTCTTCTAGACTCCACCATATCCATATCCAAGGGGTTTTAGGCCAGACACTCGGAAAAGAACAACAACAGCTTCATAGTGCAGTACCTTTTAAAACAAATTCATTTATTATGCACTCATCGCACTTAACTCAAAAGGTGTCCCAGCCGACACCAGCATTAACAGCATGTAAAATACAATGGACGAACCCAGCCACTCAGCACATGCGCCGTAGACCGCTGGGAAACGTAATGACGCCACATCGATCAAAACCCCCCCTACGCTTTTCGTCATTGACGTCCTCACGGAGCGGATTCCGGAGTCAGGAAATATGACAGCACCCATTCCTATAAGTCAAGAAATCCTAGCCTACTGGTACATGGCTGCCCACAGGAATGCCATGTCCACCGGCCAGGAATTACAGGAGCCTGAACAAAGAGTGATAAAAAAAGAGTTCCTGTGGTTCCAGGAATGCAGCTGTCCACAGGGGATGGCTGATACTGGTGTCTTGCAGGAACAAAGCGTGATGTGCAGATGGGTCAGTTCAGGTGGCAGGCAGAGACGGGGTCACAGGACAGGCCAGGGACAATACAGGTGGCAGGTAGGTAACACTGTCTCTGGCGACACTGTACAAGAACACAGACACTGTTCTCAATTTGACAACTGTGCGGGTACATGATCCTGATTGTACATGTTTGCATTCAAGATGGATGTCACAGATGTCATATTGGGGCCAGCACCTGTGTCCATGTAACCACTGTGTCCCAATTGACATCAGTTGGATAGCCTGCATGGAACAGGTAAACATGGCCATGCAGGGGTGTATACTATAGTATGCCCAGTTTTTAGGTTTTCTTATTAAGATGAGGTTTTCTTATCTTAATACATAGGAAAAAACACTTCAGCCTTTAAAACCACTTTAAACCAGTGTATTTTGGAGGAAACACAGACTGGTCACATAAGGTTAAAACAATGATTTAGAAATTGTAAATTCTGCATTATTTGCCAACCAATGTGATGACTAGTTATCAGTATTTCATTAATACAGAGTACATAACTGAATGTATCCAGAGGTGCTAAAAAACAGGAGGGTGCAGAAAGACCTTTTATGTCGACCTTCTTTAATCTGTTGATAATTAATTCATATCTTGCCTAACTTTGATAAAATGCCAAAAAGTAAATTAAAAAAAAATTCCACTTCTTCATAATGAGGTCCTTTGTGCAACAACAAAGAAGCAACTTCATATGATAGAGAACTGTCCGTTTATGCAACAGTCTAAAGTGCTCATCTGCTTTTCATCCTTCATTGTGCCAGTCATTACCAAGTCACACTCATGTCGATTGTTAAAAATGCTAAGACTATTGATTGAAAGGAACAGGGAAAAGACATGTTACAAAAACATCATACATATTTGATAAGCTCAGTGGGAGTCACCTCCCTTAGGGTGTCAGTGTGTTAATGAGGTTTCAGAAAAGGTCAGACTGAAGCAAGAACAAGTAAAAAAGGCTTAGCCCTAGCGTGTAGACATGCCACAGGTAGGTTTCAATCTTATAAAGCACATTTCTAGGGGAAAAAATAAAAAAATAGAATTCAGTGATGAGTCATTCTATGTAAATAGGTATATACATGTGTCTACATATTATTTTTAGGGGCATAGTTTGGAAGAAGGAAGTACTTATGAGTTCTTATGGTATATAGCAGAACACATGCCTATGCTGACAGCATTCTACTTCTATTTGTTATCAAAACAATGGAGGCATTGCAGTTTAATCTGACCTAGCAGCTGATACACCCAAATCTACATGTACTGTTCTTGGAAAAATCTCCTCTGTTGCTTGGAACTAGTTTATACCATTCAGCACTTGCACTTTTATTATTCACAATAAAAAATACCACGAGTACATGCTATTAGAAAACTGTAAACTGAAAATGTATGTAAAGTTCAATGTGGAAAGGTTACCATTTGTACCAATTCCAGGAAACCATTTTTAAGATGGTATAGAACAGTCTTCAAGCTAGTCTTCCCTAGCTGTATGATTATGTCAATATTTCTGTGCTCAAAGCGGTACAGTTTTTGCATGGAAATATGTAATTTTTTTATTGTAGGCCTGTAATTTTTAAGAATAACTTACTGAAATCTGAGTCTAGTAAACATCCCAGGTAGGATACAACTTGAAACACAAAATCATAAATTCTAATATAATAAATAATCATAAAAAATAATAAAATAATAATAATACATTTAATTCAATAATGTAATCAAACCAAAAACACTGAAATTTGAAATATAGCGCCAAGTTCGCACATCACTGAGCTTAGTCACAAAATTGTTTTCAGTGTCTGTTGACGAATTTCCCCACGAATCATTCACTCGATTCTGCAAGTGGTTCTGATGTACTATCGCTGTTCTCTAGCTGGTCTAAAACTGCTTTTGACATAAAGGGACATTTTTGGATGCCATGGACTTTTCTCAGTTTCAAGGCAGAAAGAACAGTAAAAATGCAGGCAGGGCACAGGACAAAGCAGTAGGGACAAAATGTATGTGAAATGCTTTGAAACAGTAATGTTTTACTATGTGATTTTAGTGTATTTAGTGAATGTCACTTTTTAAAACTTTAAAATTTCCCACCGGTTCCGGCCCCCATACATCCCGACGCTCGCAGGGACCGGAACCCGGAAGACGGATGCCGACATCGGCCGGAGGAGATGGCCGGTGACGCTGCAGGGGGAACATCGTGGGAGCACAGGACAAAGTAAGTGAAACAGGGATCCCGGAGCAACCCTGCAGGGTAATCCCGAGTGTAGCTCGAGGTTACCGCTTTTGGCACTGATAATTAACCCCGAGCTACACTCGGGAATACGGCCAGGGAGGTTAAGGGGTGCCTTGGCAAAATGCTTAAAAATCACCAAAATATTGTATACAAGTCCGCGGGTGGATCAAGCCTGCCTTTTAAGTACACAAAGCCACAGGTTTTCTTTGTGCACCATATTAACCTCCCAGCTGCTGCCATCTTAAAGTGATTGTAAAGGCAGATATTTTCTTTTAAATAACAAACATGCTATACTTACCTGACCTGTTCAGTAGTTTTGCACAAAACAAGACCAATCCTCCTCTTCTTGGGTCCCCCTGCCGGCGCTCCTGGCCCCTCCCTCCTGCCAAGTGCCCCCACAGCAAGCAGCTTGCTATGGGGGCACCTGAGCAGGCTCTCCCCCAAGCCACTGCTCTGTGTGTCCATTCACTCACAGAGCATGGCTTGGCCACACCCCCCACTCTCCCCTCATTGCCTCACTGGCTGTGATTGACAGTAGCCAATAGCTCCCACTGCTGTCTCAGCCAATGAGGAGGGAGAGACCAGGGACAGCCGAGGCTCTCGTGCACATTGCTGGATCGAGAGTGTGCTCAGGTAAGTATTGGATGCTGGGGGGAGGGGCTGCTGCACACAGAAGGTTTTTTACCTTCATGCATAGAATTCATGAAAGTAGAAAATCTTAAGCCTTTACGACCACTTTAACAACCGATGATGTAACCGGTTAATTGGAAGGACGTCGGCTAATGTGATCCCAGTGCTGGTAGAGAGGGGTAGAGACGGAGTATCCTTGTTTAACCCTACATTGCCCTTCTCTACCAGCACTGGGATCACATTAGCTGAGTGAGGCAGAGAAACTGAAGAGAAACATTGGTTTACTAGTCAGTACCAGTGTGCAGAGGTTTGTTTGTTTTGGAAGAATAGATCATCTCTAACGTTGGGTGTCCTAAGTGTGTGAATTTTTCTATTATATAAAACTATTAGTTTAGGTTTTTTTTACATTTTAGTATGGGGCACCTTGAGATGGACTAGAAATTTAAAGGGTACCTTGACTGAAAAAAAGGTTGAGAACTACTGGTATAGAATGTCATCCGTAAATGTTAATCAAACATTCCTGATCCATGCTGACGGGAAGTGAGGGAAACATCCTAAAAATTCACAGATTTTACCATCCCAGATGACCCCTCCCTCTGTTTTTAAAAAATAAGAAATAACCTGAGTCACCTTTCAAAGTCATGCATACTCCTGAGGTGGGGGAATCACCCACTAGTCTAATCTCAATATGGATACACAGAATGGAAGAAATTTGACAAGGAGGAGGATCTAATCTAAGCATATCTGAATAATACAGAAAACTTTGCAATTGGATATTGGAAATGGATTAAACAGCAACACATTTGAACCATTTCAACTTTACACTGAGGGGGTTGGACAGGGCATAAGCGTCTTCAGCACACAGAGGGATAAAGGGGACAAAGAAGTGGGAGAAGGGAATGAAGAGGAAAAGAAGGGAGGAGAGAGTGGATGAGAGGGGGCAAGGAAGAATGAAAAAAAAAACTAAAGCGTGGGGAGAAAAGAGGGAAAACATGGGGGGGGGGGTAGAACTAGGGAAAGATAGGAAGGGAAAATGGGGGCGGGGGGGGGGGGGGAAGGGCAAGAGTATGCAGCGACTATGTTTTGGCAGGCAGTGATGGGAATAAGGAGGATGGGAAGGATAATTGAAGAAGGTCAAGACTAGCTTGGAAAGGAATTAGAGCGAAGTTGGTTAGCACTAAAAGAGAGACTGATAATTTGAAGAGAAAGTAAATTCTGGCCATGTTCTGACTCAGCTACAAGACCATAAACTTTATCTCCAGCGATGTATACAGCTATAGGAGATGGTATTGACTCTATCTCTTGCATCGGGTCAGACATGTTGAGGAAGTCAGAGGAGGAAACCCATTCGAATGTTCTGTTTAATGGAGGATATTCATAGGTAGAAAAACATTAATGTTGTAAGCCTTCTGGAAAGATGCATACAGGTGGACAGGATACAGTGGAATGACTACAGAGAGAGGGAGGGGGGAGGGATATACACAAGTATGGTGAGAGAAAGAGCTCATCTTAGTTAGAAGGACACAGCTTAAAGACACAGAGCAATAATAAACAAGTGATGGTCACAGAGAAATAATAATAAATCAAACAGTGTAACACAACACACCACATTTTAAATCTTTAGATTTCATAACTTCAAAATATATATATTCAATAAGTCCAACTCTGATGAATGTCTTGGAACCTGTAACAAGAAACATGCAACAAGCAAACATATGTCCAACTGGATGGAAAAACATGTAGTAATCCAACATGGGACATCTTCAGAGAGTACGAAAGATCCAAGTAAAAAACCTGTGGTTAGCAGCAATGTACTCCAATTGCATGGCAGAGTGGCTGCATAAGTCAGTCACCTTGCAAAAAGAATACTAACTCTGTAATTGGTCGAGCAAATGTTCATGTTGATCCTCCCTTGGTTACCTTGACCTCTACCTTCCGGACCTTGTCATAATTACTGGGCATAACTTTAGTAATAAAACCCATAGGCCATTCATTCCAACAAACTTCTTTGTCGTTTGTCGTTGGAGATCCAGCCTTCACCTATGATCTCCAACATAGGTGAAGGCTGGATCTGTACTTAGGCGATCAACGTGGAGACTCGCCATTTGTTGCTGTTGATGTCTTCCTCTTAACTTGTGACGACCTTGGTGTTGCACCCATTCATGGTGGTGACGGACCAGAAGAGTAGCAACATGATGTTGACATGGTATGATTACAGGATTCTGTTCTTTGCTGTATAGGTCAGATTTCCCTATATGTCCACCAACTCTCAGTAACTGATTGGCGTCAACTACAGAATTTAGATTGAGTGAAATATTTTTGGTATAAAAATATTTCTAATTCTCTCAAATTCCTTCTGATACACCTCTTGATGCACACAATGGATAATTACCTCTTCTGCACGTGCAATATCTGCTGCTGTAGAGCAAATGTGCCAGCCATGACACTCTGATGTAGAGTTCTTCGCAAACCAGCGAGCAATGTGAATTAGGCGAGCAATAGCTCTTACAGCAGATGACCAGGTAGAAAAACACTCCTAACAGTGTGACCGCAGTTTCTGTTTTGTACTCACAGAAGTGTGGAGTGAGATGTTCACAGTTCTTATTTCCTTATCATATTCAGGACTGACTAGTCCATAGGTGTCGTCAGTAAGGAGTGAGTAGGAGTTCTCACACAAAAACCTTGGAGGCAAAAGCCATAAGCTGTTCTGAAGAGCTGCTGATGACATGACTCTGGTCCCACAGTCAGCTGGGTTGAGTTCAGTGGGAACGTAATGCCATTGACTTGGTAGAGAGAACCTCTTTACATGTTCTACCCTGTTGCTGACGTACATGTAAAACTGTTTTATTTGGTTATATATAACCAAGTACTACCTTACTGTCTGTATAAAAGGTGAAAGAATCAACTCTAGTCTCCAAATCACTCTGTATGACTTTGGCAATTTCTACTGCTAGCAAAGCCGCATAGGAAGGGGAGGAAAAGGGCAAGAGTATGCAGCGACTATGTTTTGGCAGTCAGTGATGGGAATAAGGAGGATGGGAAGGATATTTGAAGGTCAAGACTAGCATGGAAAGGAATTAGAGTGATGTTGTTTAGCACTAAAAGAGAGACTGATTTTGAAGAGAAAGTAAATTCTGGCCATGTTCTGAGTCAACTACAAGACCATAAACTTTATCTCCAGCGATGTATACAGCTATTTGATGTGGTATTGAATCTATCTCTTGCATCGGGTCAGACAGTTTAACTCAATGAATAAACTCACATGTTGAGTAAGTCAGATGAAGAAACCCATTTGAATGTTCTGTTTAATGGAGGATAATCATAGGTAGAAAAACGTTAATGTTGTAAGCCTTATAGAAATATGCATACAGGTAGACAGGATACAGTGGAATGACTACAGAGGGAGGCAGGGGGGTGGGATATACACAAGTACGGTGAGAGAAAGAGCTTAGCTTGGTCAGAAGGAAACAGCTTAAAGACACAGAACAATAATAAACAAGTGATGGTCACAGAAAAATAATAATACATCAAATAGTGTAACACAACAGGCCATAGAACACATTTATGAAATTATTCCTAACAGGGATAAATGCAAAGGTTAACCACGTAAATACCGAGCATTTTCAACCCCTTCCTGCCCAGGTCAGTTTTCAGATTGCAACACTGTACTCATATGAAATTTTTATCATTTTTTAGACAGATAGAGGAGCTTTCTTTTGGTGGTATTTAATCCCCACTGGTCTTTTTTTTTTACTAAACAAACTGTTTTTGTTTGTTATAACATTTTGCAAATAAGTAATTTTTCTTCTTCACTGATGTGTGCTGATGAGGCTGAACTGATGGGCACCAATAGCCTGCACTGATGGACACTGATAGGCTGCACTGATGGGCACTGATGAGGCTGCACTGATAGGCAATGATGAGGCTGCACTGATGAGGCAGCATTGATGGGCACTGATGAGGCGGCACTAATGGGCACTGATAAGCTGCACTGATGGGCATTAAATAGCAGGCACCGATCTGTCGGCACTGATAGGCACTGATAGGTGGCACTGATGAGAAAACATGTGTAAGGACGCTACCACCTCCCTTAATAGCTGCTCCGCCCACTGCTCAGACCCAAGAGTACCAAGAGTAGCCAAAACTATCACAAATACATGAAACGCAGGAATGGCTGACACTCAGGATGAAATCCAACTGTATATTCCTTTATCAAAGCATGTACAAGGATAAAAATGCCAACGCATTTTGGACACGTCAGTCCTTAGTCATGGCTGATGGCATTGATAGGCTGCACTGATGGCCACTTATTGGTACTGATAAGCTGCACTGATGTGCACTGATAAGTTGCACTGATGGGGCTGCACTGATAATCAGGGTACTGATAGAGCTGCACTGATGATCAGGGCACTGATGATCAGTGCCCATATTATCAGTTGTAAACAAAAATGCTGACAGCCTTGGCCGTCTCTTCCTCACACCGACACAGCGTGTGAGGTAAAGACTGCTGATTACCATCATGTCTGTTTACATGTGATCAGCTTTGATTGGCCCTTTACTGCGATCTGTCATCAGTGGTCACAGAGCACGCCCAATGCGTGCGAGGCGCGTTCTGAGAGGATGTCTATAGAAGCCCTCGCAGAACAAGAGTACCGTGCTGTACTCATCTTTCGGCTATAACGCAGTATTAACCACTTTAGCAGAAATACTGCTACAGGGCAGCAGCTGTGTGCAAAATCACATATATATGCATTTCAGGGTAGGGGTCGTGCGCGCCCCTACCTGGGCCACCATTCGCGCCCGCAGCTGTCAATCACTGGGTCCTGGCTGGTGATTATTCGCTGGCTCCCGGTGATTGCCGAGGATCTCCGACAGGGGGGAGAACTGTTAGTAAACAAAACAGTTCTCCTCCCTGTCAGCTCCTGCACACTGGTTTGCATGGCTGTGCACAGCACAGCCATGCAAAGCAGTGTGCTTACAGTGAAGCACAAACACAGAACATGATGTAAAACAGCACACAGTTAACCCTTTGATCATCCCACGTGTTAACCTCTTCAGGCCCAGTGCCATTAGTACAGTGTCAGTGCTTTTTATTAGCACTGATCACTGTATTGGAGTCACTGGGGATGTCAATGACACCAAGTCAGTTCCCCACAGTGTCAGAACGCCCACCGCAGTCCCATAGTCCAGCTATAAGTTGCTGATTGCCTCCATTACTAGTAAATATGGCTGCAATCTTTCTTGGTCTATCTGTACTTGGCTTGGCATCAAGAGATCCCCGAACTTTCCACTTCTTAATAGGTGATTTAACAGTACTGATTGGCATATTCAAGGCTTTGGACATCTTTTTATGTCCTTTTCCATTTTTATAAAGTTCCATTACCTTGTTACGCAGGACTTTGACAGTTCTTTTCTGATCCCCATGGCTCAGTATCTAGCCTAGTCAGTGCTTCCATGTAAGAGCTAACAAACTCATTGACTATTTATACACTGACACTAATTGCAATTTAAAAAGCCACAGATGTGGGACATTAACCTCTATTTGGCATTGTAACCTGTGTATGTCAGCTTGTGTGTCTGTACCAAGGCCAAATATTCCAGGGTATGTAAACTTTTGATCATGGTCATTTGGGTGATTTCTGTTATCATTATGATTTAAAAAGGAGCCAAACAACTATTTGATAATAAAAGACATGTAACAGAATACATTTTAGCCTAAATTTATGATGAAATTTGATTTTTTAAATTTTTTTACTGGACATGTTTAATAGCAAAAAGTAAAACAAAAATGTTTTTTTTTCTCAAAATACTTTTTTTTTTTTTTATAGTGCAAAAAATAAAAGATGCACAGGTGATCAAATACCACCAAAAGAAAGCTCTTTTTGTGTGGAAAAAAAATGTAAATTTATTTGGGTGTAGTATTGCATGACTGCGTAATTGTCAGTTAAAGTAACGCAGCGCCGTAATGCAAAAAATGGCCTGGTCAGGAAGAGGGGTAAATCCTCTGGAGGGCAAGTGGTTAAAGTAGTTAACAACACTACTCCATAGTTATGATTTCCTTGATTTATGAGACCCATAGGCTCATTTTAGACATTTCAGACATTTCATTCCCAACAAAGGAGAAAATAGACTCTAGCTGCATTGATTGATTAACCGCTTGCTGACCCTGTTAAAGTAAAGCAGCGCCATAACGCAAAAAATGGCCTGGTCAGGAAGGGAGGTAAATCCTTTTGAGGTCAAGTGGTTAGTCAGTGTATAGAGAATGAAACATAACTTAAAGAGGCAATGGGGTTGATCTACTAAAGCCAAATAGACTGTTAACTTTGCGGAGGAATTTTCCCTCAGCTTAGTGAATGAGATGGAGCACTCCTGACTTCCATCTAATCACGTGCAAGCAAAAATCCTGTCTCTGAAAGGAAATGGAAAGATAAGAAAACTAACATTTTTGTGTGTTCACAGGAACAGGAGATGAAGGATATTCAAATGGGTAAATCTGTGCTGGTGATTGCTGTCCGAGAGAGGATATCCCTTCACTTTAGAGAGATCTTCTAATACTTCCTGCTGTGCCTTTGAGACAGGAAGTGAAATAAAATCTCCCTGATTGGACTCTATCCAACCCTCCCATAAAAAGAAAAAAAAAGTTTTACATAGTTTATAGACTTTTATTTTCACACTTGTGCATCCCTCCAAATGATTACAAAAGAAATAACTTCCAGTATGTGGTCAGACATACGAGGGGCAACTGAAAAGTTCTCGACCTACCCATGAAGCATTTGTCTTAGCCCAATTTAATTTTGCTACTCGCAGAACATATCTTTGCAAGGTTCCATACCACATTTCTCACAAATAGCTTTTTCTTTGTTTCAGTTATTGAAGACTGAAGCGCAGAAGGTCATCATTGTCTGAAAGATGGAGAAAGCGAGCAAACGCGCTGTTGTCCAATATCTGCTGAAAAAGGGAATGAGTGGACAGGACATCCACAAGGACATGATGGAAACATTCAGGGAGGATGCCTCTTCCTATTCCACCATTAAAAAGTTGGTGTCGGAATTCAAGAGGGGGAACCCCTCTGTCCAAGATGCCCCTCGCAGTGGAAGGCTAGCAACTGCCTATTTGGAGGAAAACATCACAGCAATCCCGGATCTCGTAATGGCAGACAGGTGTGAGACAGAACGTTTCATTGCAGAGATAGTGGGCATATCCCAGGAACGTGTTGGACACATTTTAACAGTAGTGTTGGACAAGCACAAGGTGTAAAGTCAGTGGGTCCTGAGAAAGTTGACTGTTGAAAACAAACGCGACAGACAGCAGGTATTGGATAACAGCGTGTTTGCTCACTTTCTCCATCTTTCAGACAATGATGACCTTCTGAGCATCAGTCTTCAATAAACAAAGAAAAAGCTATTTGTGAGAGATGTGGTATGGATCCCTGCAAAGATATGTACCGTGAGTAGCAAAAATAAAATTGGGCTAAGACAAATGCTTCATGGGTAGGCCGAGAACTTTTCAATCACCCCTTGTAGTTTTCATAGGCTAGAGATGATATGTTTCCCTTTATGTATTTTTCTATTATGTCCTACAGAGGCTTTCTGTCATATTGTTGTGAAATACAGTCAAACCATTTCTATGTAAATAGTTTTTTCAGCATATTTTAGTGATCTTTACTCACATGCTCACAAGATAATGCTAACCGATTCGGTAAAAAAAAAAAAAGAAATAAAGCTTTTTACTTCGGTCTGTGGTAACACAGAGAATATTCTATATGTGATTAGTTATAACTCAGATTTCCAGTATTACCTCAAGGACTCAGACAATGACTGGCATTGTGTGATGCAGTATAACTTGATTAGGAATGCATTAGCGTATCTGTGCCGCAACAGTCTGATCTTTATTTTCTTTCTCTTCACCTGGAAGGAAAGAAAAATGATTATAATCACTGCACGATGGAGTTTAGTGGGCATTGTTAGACATGAATCCTCTGTGTGGTTTATACATGGTAGGCACAAAAGCTATTTTATTGCAAATAATAAAATTAACCCGTTCACGTCGTCAGTACTCAAATATGCGACCTCTTGGTGGCTGGGCCGTGACGCCGAGTTGCCGCATATTTGTGTACCAACAGTAACACCCTTCCCCACCTCCCGGCATCACAAACCCCTTATAGGGCCAAAAGGCATCGGTGCCAAGGGGTTAATAAACATTTTCAGTGCCAGTGCTTTACTGGATGTGCTTCTGGACCTTGGTTGGATCATACCTACAGCAATTTAAGAGGGATTGTGTTGCCATAGGGGAGGAGAGCAAAGCTCCGTGCTTGCTCTGTAGATGTGTTAGCTGCATTAAGTGGTTGTAAAGTCTCAAGGTTTTCATAGAATGCATGAAGGTAAAAAACATTCTGTGTGCAGCAGCACCCCCCCCCCCCTTATAATTACCTGAGCACCATCACGATCCAGTGCTGTGCACAAGAGCAGTGGCTCTCCTGGGGCTCTCCCTCCTCGATGGCTGTGATAGCGGTGGGAGCAACTGGCTCCCACTACTGTCAGTCACAGCCAGCGAGCCAATAAGGAGAGACCGGGAAGTGCTCTGTGTGTGCATGGACACACAGAGCAGCGACTTGGCAGAGAATCTGCTCAGGTGCCCCCATAGCAAGCTGCTTGTTTTGGGGGCACTTGGCAGGATGGAGGGACCAGGAGCGCAGGTGGAGGACCAAAGAAGAGGAAGATTGGGGCTGCTTTGTAACCACTGCATGCAATTTTTTATTTTTTTTTTTTTAATTGCTTTAATATCACTTTAAAGCTGAACTCCAGTTTTCCTTGTGCTCAGCACAGCCCAGTGCAGTTCCAATGCACTGACAAGGCAAAAAATCTGGTTCCCAATCACAGCAGTTCATACCACCATGCTGTATTGGTGTGTGCTGAAAAAAGTACAATATGCAGTACAGTTTTTTTTCCCAGGCAGCATGGTGTGACACATTATGATGCATTGCCTCATGCTGCGGCCAGTAGAACTGAATGGGGTGTCACTTGGTAACATTTCTATAGCATTCTAAGTCCACGGGATGTCACTGGTAACATTAGCTGTGTAAAGTCACGTTAAAAACATGAGTTTTTCAGCTTTTTTAGCTATTTTGCATTAACATTTAGCTGTGTTTTGCCGCATTTAGCGGCATTTCCCCGTGTTTTTCCGTGTTTGTGTTTTTTGCGTTTTTAACGTTTATTTTTACCAAGAAAAAAATTGGGGGGGTCAAAGAAAGTCCAAAAACACCGGTTTGTGGCGTTTTGCCACGTTTTGCCGTGTTTTTACAGCTAAAAAACTCCTCTAGAAACCCGCTAGTCCTGGGTTTTTTTTTCCAGCCAAAAAATGTTGATTACAGTCTATGTGCTCACGGTCACATAGGATAACATGCTGGAGAGTTTACTGGCTGTAGAACAAAAAACGTCAAAAGCCAAAAACAGCCGCTGTAAAAACGTTCATTGTGCATGAGGACTAACAAAAAAAGTCACACCCTGACTGTCCCTGGCCAGCCGTTTCATTAATTGGATTTCAGTTCTTTTAAGCATGATCACATGATCATGGAGGTTCAGCATCAAATTTGAACATTGCCTATGGCAGTCAGTACACAAATGCAGTCTACCTAGAAATGCCCATTCCTCCAGACAGGCATTAATGCATCTTGATATTTGCATAGCTCCTCCTAAATGCCAACCCATTGCTTACATCAGCACTGAGGAGAGGAGTAATGATACAGTGTGTGTGATGTTTTCAGATAGCCCCCCATACCAGTCATGATCTGCTTGAATTGCATAGAGAAGTCCCAAGACCCAGTGATGACAGTGATGAAAATACCTTTTCTCATCAGCAGTTAGAGCAGTCTTGTGACTTCTATCAGTGTCCAGCAAAGCTTGTAGGAGGAGTTTTCATTCTCCCCTAATTGTCCTATGAGGCTGCATAAACCTGGACCCTCTGTTTGGACAGCACTGATTGGCCCTGTGCTGATCACATGCACTCTCCAAAGAAAAAAAAAAAACCCTCTAGCAATACATACCAAACTGAGCATGTGCAGCTTGCCCCCAAGGCTCTGTTCTATCAGCAGATGGATTAGGGACAGTAGAAGGGGAAGATCGGAGAAGACAGGATCAAACATCCTTTTTACACAATGCAGAGAATTAACCCCTTAGATTCCACAGGGAGTATAACAAGCATGCTTTACTGCATATACAGACTGATTTTACTGTTGTGGGTTTAGTAACACTTTAATAGAGGGAGTACTGATAATACTGTTAACTTGGGGCATTATGTGATTCTTAGATACAGAACAACAGAATCTGTTTGCCTTTAGGTGCTCTCTGTCTAGATGTCTGAACTCTGTAGAGATGTAACAAATTGCAGAAAAAAAGGATAAAAGATGTGTGAGAAGGTGCAGTTAGCTAGTCTGTCACTAGATGGCTCTGCCCCACAATAGTGTATGGTAACAGAGAATAGTGTAATCAGGTACTAGCCCCCTCTTAGCTAGTGCCCTCCTGTAGTGATGTCATGGGTTAGTCAGTGCCCATATTTCAACCAGGTTGGAAGCAGTCTTAGGGAAGTCAGGGCATGGAAGCCAGAGATTTCACCAGCATGCAGATGTAGTCAGCTAAGTGAATGCCCTGAACAGGTCTGGAGGACATGGTAAGGTAGTCCTGCACTCAGAAGAACTGGCTGTAGTCGTCTTGTCGCTTATGGTGGAGGCGAGAGTGGGTTGAAAAAGATCCTTTAGGCCTGGCCAAGTGTTCCCTGAAGTGAGACTATCCCCTTGGAGCACCTGGGAGATGTGTACCCAAGCTAGAAGTGAACTGCAGTAACCCTGTCTCAAGAGATTACATAGAAGGAGTTGTGAGCTGTACACAGACTACCTAAGGCAAAGCAAAGCCCTCTGAATAAGTAGTAATAACTCTGGGAAGAAGAGAGACTGAGTAGGGGAAAATGGCTTACTAGAAATGCTTTCACACATGACTGCTGTGGATCATCCATTATATGTGATTGACAAAGTATGGTCAAGTAACCCCAGATAGTATGTCTGTGTGATGTGACTGGAAATGTCATCTTGAAGCAACATCAGTAAAGTGCAGCAACTCTATCATTTTCGTGTGGACATTCCTTTCTTCAGAATATGAAAACTAATGAGTGATAATGTTTTGGGGAGCACAGTTTGAAGAAGTGTAAGGCTTCAAGCGGGAGCGTTGTTTTTCTAGCAAGAAGTAGCGGGGCAGGGACTTGTGCTCTTGGCAACAATACATAGTCATTCACAAGCCCAGATGCTTTTGAGAAGAGTTTGCAGTACAGTGGTAGCAGGTGGAAACCTTATCACAAGAGGCCACTGAATGTGACCAGTGGTACCCTAACAGAAAAATGCATCATTGTGGAACTGATAAGGGCCCAAGTATTTTTCTCCATGCTGTTGTGTTTTTACAGCCTGTGATGATGAATGACTATGTACATGATTAGGTATAAAAACTGAACTAGTCGCCTTCCCCTTCACTAGTTTGTTCATCATAGCTTCATGCAAGTTATTCAGTTTCTTTCTACTTTTTATCATAAAAATACTATTTTCAGAGCAAGTTTTTTTTTTTAATCTAAACAGCTGACATTAAACTGTTTGGCCTACGGTGTCCGGTTTAGGCTATCCGTACTACAGCTTTAGGCCTGATTCTCAGCTAGCAATTTGTCCTGTTTTTATGAAGATCAGTAACAGTAAAAATAGGTCCTTTTTAAGGTACCAATAGGCATTAAATTCCATCTTGTTGAAGTTATGGAGATGTGGTCCAAGGAACCCCTGCTGTGAGAAAAGCCTATTGGCTAGGTTAGATTGTTCCCCAGGATAAGAGCTTGCCAACATTGTAGGATATATAAATATGCACAGCGATATACAGTATGCTAGCCATGAAATCAAAACATTGTTCATTAAAGTTGATTTGTTTTTGCCATCTGATGTCAGTGGGCAAGTATGGTAAGTTTAGGGAAAACTTTCTCTCCATTTCCTGACCCATTTATAAAGATAACATCCTGCTGTTGAAAAGATCAGTGCAGAGTGTGTCATGGCAGGTACCCTCTGTCAAGTGTGTAACAGAACTATTAACTACTTCAAGTCCGGACATTTTCACTCCCTTTCAGTTCAGGAGAATTTTCAGCTTTCAGTGCTATCACACTTTGAGTGACAGTTGTGCGGTCATGCAACACTGTACCCATATTAATTTTTTTGAGATGGATAAAACTTTATTTTGGTGGTATTTATTCACCACTGGGATTTTTATTTTTTTGCTATGTAAATGAAACAGTCCAAACATTTTGGAAAAAAAAGTGTTTTTCTTATAAAATTTTGCAAATATATAATCTTTCTTCATAAATCTTGGCCAAAATGTATTCAGCTATCTTTTTAGTAAAAAAAAAAACCCAAATTACTTTATAACCAAAAATTATAATTTTTCAAAAACATTTTTTACATTTATTTTTTATTATTATTTATGTTTTTTTTAACATACTGTCACCCTAGTTACCATAGTGACACTGTACTACTTCACAGATTTCACAAGTTGGCTAATCAGTGATCACATGAATCGGGACCTCACACAGAGGTCCCGTATCAGCAATCGGTGTTCAGCAATCGGTGCCCCACGCGCCCAGGGAGCACGCACAGGCAGTTGATGCAGGGGGACATTTAGAAACGTCCACCCGCTCTGTACACCTCCCGTCTGGCTGTTTATCTACATGGGCCAAATTGGAAGTGGTTAAAAGGTCATAAACATATGAGCATACAGATTTTGAAGGCTTTGTTGGTTGAATTTCGAAATCAATGGTGGCACCATCGGTTTACAAAATACACAACATTTTTGGAATTTCCAATTTTCTAAAGAAAATTCATTCGGAATTCGACCCATGTATGGCCTGCATAACACAGAATATTGGTGAGTGTCCAAATCGCCAGGTGAAGATAAAGAAAAAACCTAAAAACAGAAAACTAAAGCTGGCCATATATTATACAATGGACTTGTAAACTTTTCCTTTAGATTTATGCAAGCCATATAATATGAGGTCAAACCTAAACACTTTCAATTTGTATCAGGCAATCAGGCAGGCCCTTGCACTACATAGTTGAAGGTAAATCTAAAATAATTTGAATAAGAAAATTGTATAATGTTGGTTCTTTGTATCTTAGTATGAACTTAGAATAAGGTTATGACAGGTTTTTTTTTCATTAGCTGCCATGTAATGTATTCCACTGGCTGTTCTTATATGCAGAGTGATTGGCAGACTTTCCATAGTATTGGTAATATGAAAGCACATCTAAACCTAAAAATTAAAAAAAGATGTTTTTGCAGTTTACCAAAAATAATGTATTTGCTTTTAGGTTTAGATATGCTTTAGGCTTCATGTACACTGCTGCTTTTGCCAAAGCCCCTTAACTCAACTCAATAAAAGCCTATGGGGGAGATTTACTAAAATTGCTTCACACAGAATCTGGTGCACTTGTATGGTAGCCAGTCAGCTTCTAACCTCAGCTTGTTCAATTAAGCTTTGGTAATAAAACCTGGAAGCTGATTGGTTTCCATGCAGACGTGCACCTGATTTTGCACTCTATAGCTTTAGTAAATAAATCCCTAAGTGCCCATGCACACATGGGCTTTTATCAGAGTTTAGCAGCAGGAGCAGCACTTAAGGGAAGTTAAATGTCCCTCTCCTAAAAACAGAAGAATCGCATTCAGGAGAGGAACGTTTTGGCCAGAAAATGCAGCAAAAACTCATTTTAAGCTCGAAAGAGCAGGGCCCTCGATCCCCTCATGTTTTGCATTGTATTGGTATTGTTCTGTCACATGTTCTGTCCCCCTTTGCAATGTACAGCGCTGAGCGAACTATCGGCGCTTTATAAATACTGTATAATAATGTAAATGCGCCAATGAGCTAGCCGCGCTTAGCACTTGGGTGTTTATTCATTTTAATGGCAAGTACTCCGGCCAATTAAATTAATAAACGCCCAAACGCTAAATGCGGGTAAACGCGATACCGCATTTACATGTGTTTTGGCTGCGTCCAAGGCAGCTTAGTGTACATGTGGCCTTAATATTACCAATACTACAGGAAGTCTGCCTAACACTCTGCATGTAAGAAAAGCCAGTTGACTACATCACATTGCATCTAATAAAAAGGCTATCATAAGCTCATCCTAAGCTCATACTATGATACAAACAACAAAGCCTTTAGGGACATTTTTGGCTGACCATACACTAAGCAATATCTTGGGTAACAAGGATCCCTAATGATAATGTCATCTTTGGCAAGTTAACATATAAACTAGAATGAGCGATCCTTTGTGATGAATTATCTCAATTATTCATATAGACCTCTGAATATCAAATCTATTTTCCTGGCACATTTGCTTTTATAAGACAGGACAGCAGAATGATTAACTGTGCAAATGGCATTTTAAATTACCTGCCTTATGATATAAGAATATTAAAGTATTTTTGATGGAAATTGAGAAGTATTTAGATATTGCAAAGAATAATGACAATGTAATTTTGTGCTTGTGTAGAAACCCTTATATAGGTTTGCATGACTATATACTATACAACTGCAGGCAAACATTACATTTTAAAGGTGAACTCTGAGAATTAGAAAAACTCTACTTTTGGATTGCAGCCGGTCTCAACGGTTCCTGCAGCCCCCAGCTTTAGAGCTAGAACCACTGTCTGTTTGTGGCAGTGCTAAACTGAGGGACTGAAATGATCAGCTCTTGGGCTTCTGATTGTACTACACAACACTCCAATGCATACATTCACTGTGAGCTTTACCATTCTGCTACGGTACATAAAATTTGCACTAATGTGATATCATTTTAATCAACAAGTGTTGTTGATTATATTTTGCAATAAGTATCTGGGGGTACACAAATTACGTAAATGTCACTTTTGGAAAAATGCATTTTTTCTAACTTTTTGCTAATTATTCCAAATTAAACCTGGAAGAATAATATCCACATTTTCTACCAATTTAAAGCTATCTCTCTGTAACAAATGATGTATGAAACAGTAAAGTAGACTACACACACTAAAACATATAAGGTGGGTAAATGGGACATTGCCAAAGATGAAAAAAATTCTCTTGAACTCTAAGGTATGTAGAGAGAAAGAGGCCTGGGGACTCAAGTATACCTAAAATCAAAGGATTTGTTTATTTGTTTTGGAGTACTGGTGAGTTAAAAGATTTTTTTCTCCATTTGTGTCTAACCATGGAGATTTTCCTTCACTTCTTGCAAACTCAACAGGAAATGGGAGGATACCTTTACCAAGGGAGGGAAACTGTCTTAGGCTTTGTTCACACGTGCTGGAAAAAAGCAAAAAAGGTCACACTCACCTTGTGCATTACCGTGATAAAAAAGAATTTATTGATAATGACAAAAGCGTAACCAAGAGTTATAAATAAAAGCAAGGAACCAATGTGATAGTCCCAGCAAATGGTGGTCTTGAGACAGGGTGTGCTAACGCGTTTCGGGAGACGAGCTCCCTTCCTTAGAGCTGAAACAGCTAGACATGTTTGAAACCAATATAAGGGAGCAGGATGAAACGTGAGGCCAACAGGATGGATCATGTGGAAGGCCAAAAAGACTCCTCCCCCTCCAAGTGACCACTTGAAAGAAAGGGTCAAACAAATGGGAGGGAAGGAGTACCATGACCATGGCGCAAGTCATGTATGACTATTATGACTGTCGTTCATAATAATAAAAAAAACATTAAATAATATATAATAAATGAGTATACACACCTATACATGATGTTATTAATGTTGTTAGTAGAAATGTGTAGAAGCTAAAAAAACAAACAGAAAGGACTTGCTGTGTGGACTTACTGTGAAAATGGAGGGCTGGGTTAACATATGCAAATGAGGACTGGTAGGAATGGCATCCTCCACATGTCTACAGATGTCGGGAGCTCGAGCCGTGTGACGGCCGTCTCTGTGGATGGATGTGCATGGGCTTATTTCCAGTATTATCAAGATTCCCCGATCTTTAGAGGGCTGCTTCTCAGCAAGTGACTGGTACCGTGTTCCTAGGTCATGCATGGACCTGAGCTCTGGTTTTGCTTTTCTTTCATGTGTTATTTTGTTCACATGTGCGACTAGGGCTAGTAAAACCAGTCGGTTGAACTGCAGTTATACCACCCACCTTAACCGGGCAATCACTCAGGGTTGTATACATGTTGCAATTCATGGCCACAGCAAAACTAAAATATAATGCCGAACCTGACTAATACAAGTCTATGGGGGCACGCAGTTGCGGCACAGTATTGCAGCATTTACAGGGTTAATTCAGACAGTGAGGAGGTGACATAATGCCTCCTCACCATCTGTCCAATACCTTCTGAAGAGCTATCCAACAAGGATCATTCTTCAGAGCAGTGTACATGTAAATGAGCCCCTAGACAGTTGTCATGTGTACAAGTGGATTCAGCCTCACTTTTATTTCCGGTGATATTGGTGATCAAGGTAATTAAAGAAAGCAAATCTCCCTAACGGGGACAAAGATTGCAATAAAAAACTGACTGGTTCTAAAATGTTTAAAAAAAGTTTTAAAAAAGTTTTGCCTTTACTTATATTTAAATAATATTTACAGCTTACATATAATTGGTATCACTCAGAGATCTTGTGCCTCTCCAGCTGTGGGTGCTGGCAGCCTCCGGGTTCTGTCACTTACCCACACTGTCTGCATACAAAGGTACTGGAGCTGAAAAAGGTGATCCCTTGCATACAACATTTTATTCTTCAAGCATTAACAGAGACATTTGAATACTATTTACAACTTTTTTTTTTTAAAACGCTAACGTGCCAAATGTAAAATGACATTTCAAACACAATGACAAATCTCTCAATCTTTTCTATTGAAAAGTAATAATTGGCACCAGATTTATTTGATTTGGGCCCTGAGCTGTTAGCAGCAAAAATAGGCAGAAAGATATTATGACAGCTACAAGAAAAAAAAATGGCAACTGTCCCAACCTATAACCAGCTTTAGCAGTAAGGTGCACATGGAAGGGCACATTGCATATTATATAAGATATTATGATACATCTTAATAAAGATCTAAAGTGTAGTGTTTTTAGAATTGCAGAAGAAAGCCATGTGTATGTATTCAGGCAAAAACCTCCAACAAATGTGTGAGCTCAGTGCACTTTGTATTGTTTCTCCTTAAATAAATAGTATTTTCTGAAAACATCAAGCTTGATGGAGAGGTGGTTTGAAGATTCTATCATTCATTAGAGACCTTGTGTTTTTGCCTAGGTATAGTAAAAACAGAATCATGTATGCTATAAACACGTAAGCAGTTTTCTCCAGCCCAGCTCCTGTCTTGTCTGTTTATACATCAACAGGCAGACCTTTACATGCCAATGACCTGCTTGGAGAGTAGGACAGGTATGACAAGCTCAATATTTGTTTTAGCCCTCCATATCTGTCTGGAGGGTCAGTGAGAAAATGCATACTAATTAGAGCACTTCCTGCAATTGTCCTCAGAACCAGTTGTGTGAGATCTTGGCATTCACAGGCATTGGTTAGGTGTGTTTCATTCAGCTCCAGTTAATCTTAATTGGAGGTAACTTCACTGGACCACAATTATTTACAGATCCTCTAAATAGCACAGCACAGGGCCAGATAAGGTCATCTGGAGTTTCTAGGACTTTGCACTTAGTTTCAAATTTTTATTTAAATTATAATTTGATTTATTTTGTTTTGCTTCTTTATTTTGTAGTACAACAGGGAGACTGTTTAGGTACTTAGACAGGACTTTCTCAAATAGTAGAAAATCTAAATTTTATTAATGACAGATTAAGACATACTAAAAGTTCATATCACATATACAGTACTATGCAGTATTGACATTCATTGTTTAAATCTCCCCAACCAACACCTTCTTAACGATCTATACATACAGTATGTGGCACATTGATACTGATAAAGTCGCACTGATACCAAAGACTGTGTTTTTTTCTAAACAAGGCAATAGAATAAAGCTCTTTCTATGCGTTTCATGGACAAAAACTCAGCTTCATCAACAGCATGGTTGAGGCTTAGTCTAAAATAGACATACAACATCTGAGTACAATACATACAGTATACAGAACAATACATACAGTATGTAACTGTATAACACATACAATATTTTAATTCAATTGGATACATACAATTGTGGTTGAACGTTGTTGGAGTAAAAAGTAAGATTTCCCATGGGCAAGCACAGGGATATATAGGTGAGGAACATCAGGGATCAACACAGTTTCCTGCAATTGTATAATTATATATTCTGATTTATATACTGCACAATATAGAGACCAAAAGTGAATACTGTATAGTATATGCTTTACAAACTTTTAGCATGTTTTTATTACAATTTTGATTTATACTATCAGAGAATATCTGGGGTAGGGATAATGTTACCTAGAATTGAATTTGTGATTAACTCCCTCTACTAATCTCCTCTCCCAGCCTAGCACTCTTTCTATGCCTGCTATAATTATGTGTCGATCTCGCTGACTTGTGGGAAATCTTGTAATACACTAACAGACATAGCAATGAAAGCAGTGGGTGGAAAAGTTGGGATGATGGGTATTAGATCTTTGCAGTGTGGCTCAGGCAGTATCATTTTAATGAGTCAACTCAATAGAGTTGATTTACTAAAGGAGAAGAGGCTGTTCACTTAGTTAATATAGCTAAAAAAGTGTCACGTATCTGCCTGTGGAGCCCAAGATGATGAGAGTGGCCTCTTGCACAGTTCCTGTCCAAGCACCCCTGGTAGTGGAGACAAGAACTGCTAGGGCAGTGGAAGGGCACAGGTACAAGGAAGCTGGAGTAGTAAACCTGAGCTTGGAAACACAGGATTCCTTCCAGTGACAATTTGAAACCAGGTCGCAAGTTATGTTCAGCAGCAGCCAGGCAGACAGGTACAAGGTCAGGATCAAGTTCAAGGTCAGGAACAGGCAGGAGTCGGCAACATGCTGGCAGTGAAGTATCAAGTCAGTAGGTGGAATCGTGGTCAGAAGTTGTGTTCGATAACACAAGTGAGTAGCAGGCATAACAGGCAGGGTTGATCCAAGAGAAGTGTCAGATGTAGCCGGGTCAGGAACAAGGTAATCAGGCTTCCAGGAATTCGGGATACAGGAATTAGAGCTAACAACAATCCAGCGCTGAGGCTGGGCAGACCTTGGCTTTAAATAGGCGGCTGGGTGCCATGATTTGTGTGTGCGCCCACATATTTGAGCGCATTCTTGTCCTTGCCGGTCTAGTTAGTCTTCCATGTTCGCATCCTGGGACTTGCACGGGAACTAGCACTTGCTGCATGAGCTCCCTGATATAAAGCTAATATTAACTCTAACTTCCCAACCATGTCCCGGAATTGTTTTTTTTTTTTAATTCCCATCACATATGATTGGTTATCTCAGATTGAACAGAGCCCTACCTTATTTGCTAACATACATTTTGCAAAGTAAGCATTTACTTTGCTAGGTGAGCAGCCTTAATCTTTTAAGTAAATGAGCCCCAATGGCTTTTATTTAAAAGGGCAACAAGCAGCTTGGACATTTGGTAATCCATAGTGGCCTCGTGAGCTATGATTGGCTACTGTAGGTTACTGCATAATTTTACAATTGCCCTGTCTTTATATATCAACATATATAATACTGACTTTCTGTTTGTCTGCCTGTTTGTCATTTAACACTTCCCTTAAGGTATATAAAAAATATCAAACTAAGCATATGTGTATAATCCATTCCAACCCCTTGTAGTGAAAAAATGTGAAGTAGATATACAGTAAGCAGTTTACTTACAGAGAGCATAATTCTACTTACAGGCATTGGCATGACCTCCATAGAATACTAATGATCACATTTTAGTTACTAAGGGCAAGTACTCAAAAATAAATTTGAAGGCATACAGTTGCAAGAAAAAGTATGTGAACCCCTTGGGATTACGTGGAGTTTTGCATGAATTGGGCATAAAATGTGCTCTGAACGTCATCTAAGTCACAACAATAGAAGAACACAGTCTGCTGAACATAATGCTACACAAACATTAGATGTTGCCATGGTTTAATTGCACATAACATGTAAACATTCACAGTGCAGGGAGGAAAAAGTATGTGAGGCCCTAGCTTAATGACTTCTCCCAGAGCTAATTGGAGCCAGGAGTGAGCCAACCTTGACTCCAATCAGTGTGATGATATTGGATGTGTTGCTGACAGTTGTTCTGCCCTTAAAAAACACACACCTGTTTTGGGTTTACTGGTTTCAAGAAGCACTGTCTGATGTGAACCATGCCTCACAGAAAAGACCTCTCAGAAGACCTACGATCAAGAATTGTTGACTTGCATGAAGCTGGAAAGGGTTACAAAAGTATCTCCAAAAGCCTTGATGTTCATGTGTCCACGGTAAGACAGACTGTCTACAAATGGAGAAAGTTTAGCACTGTTGCTACTCTCCCTAGGCATCGCCGTCCTGTAAAAATGACTGCAAGAGCACAGCGCAGAATGCTGCATGAGGTAAAGAAGAATCCCAGAGTGTCAGCTAAAGACCTACAGAAATCTCTGGCACATGCTAACATTTTTGTTGACACATCTACAATAAGGAAAACATTAAACAAGAATGGAGTACATGGGAGGACACCACAGAGGAAGCCATTGCTGTCCAAAAAGAATATTGCAGCACATTTGAAGTTTGCAAAAGAGCACCTGGATGTTCCACAGCACTACTGGCAAAACATACTGTTTACAGATGAAACCAAGATTGAGTTGTTTGGGAAGAACACACAACACTATGTGTGGAGAAAAAAAGGCACAGCACACCAACATCAAAACCTCATCCCCACTGTAAAACATGGCGGAGGGAGCATCATGGTTTGTGGCTGCTTTGCTGCCTCAGGGCCTGGACGGATTGTTGTCATTGATGGAAAAAGGAATTCCAGAGTTTATCAAGACATTTTGCAGGAAACCGTACGACCATCTGTCCGCCAACTGAAGCTCCGCAGAGGATGGGTGATGCAACAGGACAATGACCCAAAGCATACAAGTAATTCAACAAAACAATGGCTGCAACAGCACAGAATACGCCTTCTGGAGTGGCCCAGTCAGAGTCCTGACCTCAACCCGATTGAAATGCTGTGGTCCAAAATTACTCCAGATCGTTGTGCAGGTCTGACCTGCAACTACAGGTAACGTTTGGTTGAGGTTATTGCTGCCAAAGGAGGGTCAACCAGTTATTAAGTCCAAAGGTTCACATACTTTTTCCTCCCTGCACTGTGAATGTTTACATGTTATGTGCAATTAAACCATGGCAACATCTAATGTTTGTGTAGTATTATGTTCAGCAGACTGTGCTCTTCTATTGTTGTGACTTAGATGACGTTCAGAGCACATTTTATGCCCAATTCATGCAAAACTCCAGGTAATCCCAAGGGGTTCACATACTTTTTCTTGCAATTGTATTACTCGGCTGGCCGTACATAGTTGATGAAAATAATAACCTTGCATCGTTTGTCAAAATCAGGCCTTGTAGAGGTGCAGTAACAGTCACTTTTAAACAGCCAGTGGTAATTGTTACATCAAAAGGATTATTAGAATGAAACATTGTTTGGATTTTGTATTGTGTGTGCAATTTAAAAAACTTGAAAGAAATTTTCAGTGGGTCTTGGTGGTATGGAAGACACCTAGGGACAGGTACATGACTTACTGTCTTTAGCATATATCCACATTTCTATGGTCACCCATGGGTCCCCTGTTTAAAGGGCAAATTCATCTTTTGGATAAATCACCCTCGGCCTCTCTCCCTACACTAAATTGTCTCATACAGTATTTTCCCCCTTCCCTCCTGAAGATCTTCACTTCTTTCCTCTACAGGCTGTGGCCTGTGCTATCTGCAGCCTGGCTAGTAACAATTCAGAGTGGGGCTACCTGCGCCTGCACCTGCACCTGCACCTGCACCTGCACCTGCACCCATAGACATGATTGAGATGGGCAAACACTACAATAGTAATGTCCTTTTCAAGTCAATGGGGCTTTAGGACACAAATAGGAACAGCCCAGCACTAGGCGTTTACTGGTAGGGCTGCAGATAATAAGTGGTTAATAGTGCTGAAAATTCTATTCACAATAGCTATGATGGAACAATTGACATATATAAACTTCTGCAGGCACAAGGGTCCTCTATGATTTTACATCTCCTTGATAAGGAACTGAGAGCATCAGAAGCTATTCTACACATAGAAACCTTAATGGAGGTTCTGAATTTATGTGAAAAGATGAAGCCATGGGATATAGCGTAGTGATGGCATGCTATGCCCACTTGTGATTGATGCCTAGGTTGGTGAGTGTTTCTTCTGCCTATAGAAACCCTTGTCCCCTTAAGGCAAAGAGGCCTATTGGTAATTGGTTGCTCTCAGGTCTTAGAACACAATGCTATATGCAGTAGTTTCCTGGCAGACAGCAATGGAACTCAACTAAAGAGAAATGAAAGGTACCTGTGGTTTCAAGGCTGGTCAGGCAGAAGAACATGGCTATTAGAGGAATCCTAGAACAGTCCAAACTCAGGACAGGCAGAAGAAAAGTATTATTTAGTAGACAGATCTGAGGTCTTGGCAGATAGCAAGCAAGCGTAATCCAGTAGACGTTTCCAAGGTCAGAGCAGGTAGTGAGCACCTGTAATCCAGTAAACAGTCCCCCAATATAAAAGTAATGTATAGATAACTAAATTCCTAAAATATTTCTAAATTATATATATATATATATTTTTGTGCCTGTAATAACAAAGCATATAATATCATGTAAAAGGCCCAGGAGGACAGTTGTCTGTTTGGGTGATAGTTTTTTTTGACAATTTCTTGTACTTAGCTTATTCTTGTTTCAGCTCTGTGTGGGCTTCAACACCAGCAATAAATGGAGGACACATTACATCAAGTGATGAATTATACAGTTTACTGCAAGAGGTTGTATCAAGAAAAGGATCTATTGTCATTTTCCTCCAGGACACAGTATGTATCTTACTGACATTACAAGCAAACACAAGTTGAAACGCTTGTGTAATAGGATTACTTTGTGAAAACTTTTTATTTTCTCTATTTTCAGCTAAGCATGGATGACATCACATATTACAGCACAGTGTCTGGAAGTGAGAACCCCCTATATAATGTGCAGGCAAGTTTCTACACATACTAATTCTTCTTATTATACAGGATTTATATAGCGGCAACAGTTTGCACAGCGCTTTACAATATAAAGGGAGGCAATACAATTACAATACATTTCAGTACAGAAGGAATAGGAGGGCCCTGCTCGTGGAGCTCACAATCTTATTTAGGTGTCACAGTCTATATAAACACAGATCACATCATCCCGTTTTAAGCACACATTCCTATGATGTGCTCTTTTAGACCAGTTTATGTCTGTTTTAGTTCCCATGCTTTAATTAGTGTGTAACCTGCCCACTGAAATAAGCACAGAAAAATATATCAATAGCAGAGGAAAGGTACACATAGGTACATCAGTATACTGAAAAGTACACAATTCCCCAGCAATCTAACTAGTGACCACAAAAAAGACAAATTAAACATTTCAACAGGTACACTTGCTTTTGGTTTCTTTTTGTGCTATATATAACTCTCACTTTTAGGCTGGCTACATACCTATGTATTGTTGTAGCATACCATGCACCTAGTAAATCACTGCGGTGCTGGTCATATTTACAGGCACCCCAACGTACTAAAGGAACATACCTGTTCATGTGTTGCAGCACATGCCAATGCAATGTATGATAACATACTATACTGCGTTGTGGCACGCTGCAGGTGGATAAATTGTGAATGGGCTGCCTAAACGCTCAGTAGACTTTGCAGAGGTGTATGGCAGTGTGGCTTTACATGTGTTTGCAATTTTATGCAACAACAAACCTCCAAATTGAGCCAGTTAAGGTTATGTAAACCCAACATTTCATATTCCTGATATGTGGGAGGGGGGGTTCTCAGAGAATAGGTGCAGGAGCTCCCCTTCTGAATCACTTCTTGTCTCCACCCCCATCCATCTTTGAGCACAGTCCCTTGTCTCGACTGCCTACCCACCTCCCAGTACAGATCCTTATAGAGAATACAGAGCCAATTATCATTTTGTGATGCTAAGTAATTTGTATGGCAGGTTTTAATGATATACAGAAAAGCAGTAATATAGATCCCCCACAGCCGGTAACAATATATCCCCCTCCAGCAATAATAGATTCCCCAGCAAAAATGGACCCTGGCAACAAAATATCACCCAGCAACAAAATACCCCAGCAGCAACAACAGATCTTCCAGCAGCCAGCATCAAACGACTCTCCAGCAGCCAACAACAATAGACCCCACTTTCAAAAGTAGATCCTTTCCAGCAACAATAGATCCCCCACCAGCAACAACAAACCACCCCAGCAACAATAGACCACCATGCTAAAATATATCCCCTCTAGTAACAATAGATCCCCCAGCAGCCAGCATCAATAGACCTTCCAGCACACCCCAGAACCCCTTGCCGTTAGATACATTCAGTGCTGGAACTGTGTTCCCCCATGTTCCTGCTGAAAAAAAGCCTGCTGTACCTGCTGTACCATGTACATGTATGAAAAAGTATCCTGTTCTCTTTGTATTGTTCCTTTTGTGTGTGTGAAATTCCTGGTGTTCTAGCTTGCCCCTCTGTTTTCCAATTACAAATTGACCACACCAAGCAGTAGAACACATTGTGGTCACTTCTCTAGCAGTGCGGAGAACTGAGCCCGCTCTCCTCCAATTATCAAACCTCTGCTGACATGCCCCTCCTCCCTGCACAGTCATTTTCTAGGAAGATCAGTGTGCTGCTCCTTCTCCTCCCCTAGCTCTCTAAGATCGTTATGCAACAGAATAGATGGTAAAAGGTATTTATACCTTTTTTTTTAATCTATACACAAATGTTTGTCTTTCATTTATGTTTTAAACTGAATGTGTTGTTTTACATAGTGAGGGTTTACATATATTTTAGCTAGGCTTTTTCTGCTGACTAGCTGGATGGAGTGCTGGGAAATGTTTGTGTAGTTTCCAATCATTTTATCATTTAAAAATCCTAATCACTGTCACAGTGGTGGATTGCTTTTCAGAGGGTAGTTGATCAGCAGCCTCCTAAATGCCACTATTCTTGCTTTTTTTTGCCAAATGGCGTTTTTGCATGGAACTAGTGTGCCAAAACTGCGCCACATCCCCTGTTGCCCTAAGCAAAGCATTGTGGCTGTAGCATGTGCTCAGTCCTTTCCTTCTGCCTTGATAGGCTTTCGATAGGCAGTCAGGGGTAAAAGAGGGGGCTAAAAAGTGTCCAAAGTAATCCTTTTTACAACTTGTCTGAACAAGGCCTAAATGCCAGGCGAAAATTTTCACTCTAAAACCTCATTGCTAAACATTACATTTGTAGAATTAATTTAAAAATAATAATAATTTCACTTCTTGAAGTTTAAGACCATTTTGGAAGTCTTTTCTGGTTTTGCACAGGTAGTAAGAGTATATTTCAACACCACATAAACATAAAAGTATGCATAATGAAGCTTCGGATGTTTATTTTCATTTCCTGAGTGTGTTGCAACATTTTGTGGTCCTGAAAGTTGTAAATTTAAATGGCAGCCAATGATTTAATTGCAGGCCTTGATCCCAAAAAACTGGGACCTGCTGGGGGTGTGATCCTTCCATTAGACTAAACAGAGGGGCCCTTTAAATTTACAGTATTTTACTTATCAATAATTATATTATACATTATATATATTTTATATATATTATACTTATATTTTACATTTGGATATTTTTAAAGGAACGCCTGCATAGATCATTTGACCAGCTTAGTAGTGCTGTTTAAATGGCTATCATAGCATTATATCATCACTTTCAATGCAAATTAATAATCCACAAACATAAGTGTGTTTATTTGCCATAATCACGTTCAACCCTTGAATTTTGACTCATTTGACAGATGATCTTTACATGAAATCATTTGCTATGTTTAATTCTGCTACTACTGGATGATCACTTAATGCATTCATCATGTTTATTATAAATCCTTCAACTATTTAACACAGGACATTATGGATTCTTCACCAGCCTCCCTGGTTCTTCCTGCTGTTGACTGGAAGACAATTCATAATCTGCATGGATACCTTAAAAGCCAAGCTGACTGGAATCTGATCAGTGTAGACAAATTAAATGATCCTTTATTAGATCTGGATTACACTAAACCAAACTTAATTACAATAAACCTACAGTCAATACCAAGGTACAGTACATGCTAATTTAATGATAATTGTGTGTGCTCCTGGAGCTGCAATGCGTAAAAATGCTGTTTTTCTCCATTCCCCTTGCACATGATTAGTATTCAAAGTGATCATGTGTTCACCTTGTTTATTATCATTTACCTTGCTAAAGAGCTCAAAAAAATTAAAGGAACATTTTGAAAACACATCAGATCTCAATGGGGAAAAATATCATGCTGGATATCTACACTGATTTGGACTGGGTAATGTGTTAGGAACGTAAGGGTGCCCAATCATTTGATGGAAATGAAAAGTATCAACCTGCAGAGGACTGAATTCAAAGACACCCCGAAAATCAAAGTGAAATAATGATGCAGCAGGCTAGTCCATTTTGCTGATTTCATTGCAGCAACTCAAAATGGTACTCAGTAGTTTGTGTGGCCCTCCACGTGCTTGTATGCATGGCTGACAACGTCGGGGCATGCTCCTAATAAGACGACGGGTGGTGTCCTGGTTTATTTCCTCCCAGATCTGGACCAGGGCATCACTGAGCTCTTGGATAGTCTGAGGTGCAACCTGGTGGCGTCAGAGGGACCAAAACATGATATCCTAGAGGTGTTCTATTGGATTTAGGTCAGGCGAGCGTTGGGGCCATTCAATGGTATCAATTCCTTCATCCTCTAGAAACTGCCTGCATACTCTCACCACATGAGGCCGGGCATTGTCATGCACCAGGAGGAACCCAGGACCCACTGTACCAGCATAGGGTCTGATAATGGGTCCAAGGATTTCATCCAGATACCATTGTCTAGCCTGTAGAGGTCTGTGCATCCCTCCATGGATTTGCCTCCCCAGACCATTACTGACCCACCACCAAAACGGTCATGCTGAATGATGTTACAGGCAGCATAACATTTTCCACAGCTTCTCCAGACCCTTTCACTTCTGTCACATGTGCTCAGGGTGAACCTGCTCTCATCTGTGAAAAGCACAGGGCACCAGTTGCAGACATGCCAATTCTGGTATTCAATGGCAAATGCCAATCGAGCTCTATGGTGCTGGGCAGTGAGCACAGGGTCCACTAGAGGACGTCGGAACCTCAGGCCACCCTCATGAAGTCTGTTTCTGACTGTTTGGTCAGAGACATTCACACCAGTGACCTGCTGGAGGTCATTTGGTAAGGCTCTGGAAGTGCTCATCATGTTCCTCGTTGCACAAAGGAGCATATACGGGTCCTGCTGATGGGTTAAGGACCTTCTACAGCTCTGTCCAGCTCTCCTAGAGTAACTTCCTGTCTCCTGGAATCTCCTCCATGCTCTTGAGACTATGCTGGAGACACAGCAAACCTTCTGGTAATGGCACGTATTGGAGGAGTTGGACTGCCTGTGTAACCTCTGTAGGGTCCAGGTATCGCCTCATACCAGTAGTGACACTGACCCTAGCCAAATGAAAATCTAGTGAAAAACAGTCAGAAAAGATGAGTAGGGAAAAAAATGCCAGTGGCCTCCACCTGTAAAACCATCCCTGTTTTGGGGATCATCTAATTTTTGCCCATCTAGTGCACCTGTTGTTAATTTTAACTCCAATGCAGCTAAAACTGATTAAAAACCCGCTCTGCTACTTAACCGACCAGATCAATATCCCAGGAGTTTAATTGACTTGATGCTATACTCTGATTAAGAAGTGTCCATTTAATTTTTTTGAGCAGTGTATTTTTCCAGGTGAACATTTACTTTGCTAAATGAATACCCGGTATTCCTTTAGTAAATCAACTCCATTGCATTTAATTGCTTGATATTCAGCAAGCCAAACATGCTAAATACAAAAAGGATTATATTGCTAACACAAGGGCTGCAGTGGAAGGCAAGTGAGGCTGGCAACACATGGTCACACATTCACACATTAGAGGTGGATATGGGAATCCTCCCAACTGCTCTGTAGTATTCTGATAGCAGGGAGACATCCCCACTGTCAGAATACATGGATCAGCTCTGCTCCAATTGCCTGCAGTGCTGATTGAGAGGCTTTTATCTGTTAGGGCAGATGAACAGAAGTCAATTGATAGACTGCAGTGGGTACACATGGATCAAAATTTGACCTGTCCCTGCTTTTACTGTGAAGTATATACCATATTTAAATTTTGCTACACGTGCTTAACATTACTTGATTTGCAGGTGTGAAAGTGAGGACATGTGTTGAAAGCGGAAGTGATGTAACATTCTTTTGCTTCTGCTGTGTGATGAGACACCTATCTAACAGGTGGGAAGCCTCTCTTTCATCATTCACTGCGTGCTCTGCTAGTGATACGGAGTCATGTCACAGCTTACTGAGCTTCAAAGAGGGCACATTTTTGGTGCCCGCTTAGCTGGTGCCTCTATTACTGAAGTTGCCAATTTATTTGCATTGTTGCGAGGTACAGTATCAAAGGTTATGACAGCATATACTGTTTCCGGGAAAACGTCTGTCGACATGGTCAACTGACCATGAGAGACAAAGAACAGGATTATGACCTGGAATAAGAAAACAACTGCTGCACAAGTGACTGTAGAGCTCAATTTCAGCCTTCCACAGCTATCCACTTGTTGTTAAGGATGCTGGTGGACACACGCTAAGAAACAAAAAAAACCTGTAAAACGGCACTTAGCAGTGGTTAGCAACATTTAGGAATATTTAGGAGCATTCAGCGTTTTTGTTCTGCTGGCAAATCGCTCCCAAAAATGTAAACAAAAGAGATTTTTTTCTGCTCCAAAACGCTGAGTCCTCGTGCACACTTGATGTTTTTACAGCGACTGTTTTTGGCTTTTGACGGTTTTCGCTACAGATAGTAAACTCCCCAGCATGTTATCCTATGTGTCCATGCACACAGACTGTAATCAGTGTTTTTTGGCTGGAAAAATGGGTTTCTAGAGGAGTTTTTTAGCTGGAAAAATGCTCTAACGCTGAAAAACGCAGTAAGACGCCGCAAACTGGTTTTTGGACCTTTTTTACCCCCAAAAAATAACTTTATGGGGTAAATAAAAAGCAAATGCAGGAAAGTGGAGCTAAATGCGGCAAAACTCTGCCAAATGCTACTGCAAAAATGCTAACAAAAAACTGAAAAACTCACGTTTTTAACGTGACTTTACACAGCTAACGTTACCAACGTTATCAAAAGGTCCCGTGTGCATGAGGACTGAAGCTTAAAAAATGCCTCTAGACTACAATAGTGTGCATCAGGGGCAGACTGACAACGCATGGGGCCTTCGGGCAATACGGGATCATGGGGCCCCTGTGTCCTTGCCCACACTCAAAGCACACCCAAAAAAGCCTATAAAAAGTTACCAGGGGCATTTCATGGGGCCCCCACTGACCCCGGGCCCTCGGGCAGTGCCCGAATGCTCGAATGGTCAGTCCCCCCTGGTGTGCATAGACACATAGCATAACACTATTTGCTTCTATAGGGAGAAAAAAAAAGCTGCTGCTAGGAACGTTTTTGTTTTGTTTGTTTTTTAGTTGTTGTTACCTTCAAATAGTATTAGACGCAAAAACGTCATATATTGCAGCTTATTAATCCTTAGAAGTGGTGGCTGTTTTTTTTATTTATTGTTTTCAACTGGTGATCTGTCCAGCAACACACTTTGGGGGAGATTTACTAAAACTGGTGCAAACCGAATCTGGCGCAGCTGTGCATAGTAACCAATCAGCTTCTAATTTCAGCTTGTTCAGTTACACTTTGACAATAAAACCTGGAACCTGATTGGTCACTATGCACAGCTACACCAGATCCTGAGCGCACCAGTTTTAGTAACCCCCCCTCTTTTCTGTATTAGAGTGCCTACACACACTCTGAATGAAGGAGCAACAGAGACACCTTTGAACATCAGCATGGTTAATCTGGGGGGAGGGGAGTGTTATACGTACTAGCAGATTTAAAGGCACTAACAAATTGAAGCAAAACTCCAGCTAACACTTTTTAAGCAGTTACAGCAAAATGTTTTTTCTTTTGGCATAAAGGTTTTACATAAATAAATAAAAGCTGACCATTGTAAGCATCCCTATCAGTGGTAAATTATTTATCTCATCCCTCTAACTGCTGCATCTGCATGACAGCTTGTTCTGTTGAAAAACAACAGACATACTGGCCAGATCACCAGGTGAAAAAAAAGGGAAAAAAAGCCTAAAAAAAAAAAAAGGAATGCAGCCACCACATCTAAGATTTGGTAAGCTGCAGTATAATAAATGGTTGCTTTGGGGTTTAATATCACCTTCATATGGGGGTTATTTACTAAAACTGGAGAGTGCAAAATCTGGTGCAGCTCTGCTTAGAAACCAATCAGTTTTTTTTGCCAGATCTTAAAAAGCTGAAGTTAGAAGCTGATTTGCTACCATGCAAAGTTGTAACAGATTCTGAGCGCTCTGGTTTTAGTAAATCTCCTTTTCTGCTGCACTTCCAGTTTAAAGGCCAGTGACCAGTTTTGTATCCAATCACCCTGCAATCCTGTTAGCCTTGACTGTTGAATACAAGGATATTTTTATGGGCTCTCCTTAACTGAGGCAGAGTGGGATACAAGACTCCAGCAGAAAGCCTGCAATTTAAATTTGAGAAACAGAAGTGCAGGAAGTGTAGTGTAGGAAATGCTTTCATCTCATCCAGTTCTTGAAATAGAGTTTTTGGAGCTTCCTTAACTTATTAAACGCAACTTACTTACCATTTGTTTCTGACTACTTTCAGACATTAGTAGCTAAACTGTAAAACTCTTACTATTTGTTATAACAAACACAATTGGTTTTTTTTATTATTATTATTTTTTGTTTCCTTCTGCAGATCCAATCAAATATCTGCTGCATCCACTTTCTCTGACAATGGTGAGTTAAAGATACTTTTAAATCTGCACTTTCATTAAAATTATTTAAAGGTAGCTTCTGTCTACAGCAGTAGTTCATTAAACCATTAAACAATAGCTCTTGTCTTGTGTTAGAACTTGCATCACTTACAAACTTCATCTTATACCTCAATGGGCCTCCATATCTCCAGATCTACCACACTTTTCAATTTTGAATACACAGAAATCCTTCTCCTATACTACAACACCACAATAATGATTTTAGCTGGGAATGCAGATGGGAACTTTAGGAAAGTCTTGTCACCAGAGTCACACGAAGAAATAATATGCTAGTAATTTAACCCATCAGAATTCATCCAAAACAATTATAAATTAGTTTTAACTGAATTTATATCCACTTCCAAGAGGGATTAGTCCAGCATTGTTTTCTATTTCACAGCATCCTCTTTGTCACCTGTGGTTGGGGTCCATGCCAAGCTGCCTTGTCTATGGAGACTGTGCTCTGCAGCCTTCATCATTGGCCACTGTAAAAAGGATTGGATTTTGTGGCCCTGCTAATGGCCATATGTGGCCAAGGGCAGACTGTCAGCAGCAAGGAACCAGGAAAAGTGTTGAATTACATACAGGAGCAACAGTAACAAGAGTCAGGGGTTAAGCCAAGTCATAACAGAGAGTGGTGAAAACAGGATTAGGGAGCTGATTTGGAGCAGGAGGTGGGGGTCAAGCCGATTAAAAGCCAGGAGAAGCATGTGCAAGGACTGCAAGGATTGTAGGTCTTTAGTCCTTTAGCTGGGAATGCAGATGGAAACTTTTGGAAGGTCTTGTCACCAGAGTCACACGAAGAAATAATAAGCTTGTAATTCAACCCACCATAATCCATCCAAAACAACTATAATTTAGTATAAACTGGATTTAATTCTACCACCCCCCCAAGAAGAATTAGTCCAGCAATGTTCTCTATTTCACAGGATCCTCTTTGTCACCAGTGGTTGGGGTCCATGCCAAGGTGCCTTGTCTATGGAGAGTGTGGTCTGCATCCTTCATTGTTATTGACTGCAAGGAGGGTTGGATTTTGTGGCCCTGCTAGTGGCCATACGTGGCCAAGGGCAGACTGACAGCAGTGAGGAACCAGGAATCGTGTTGAATAACAAAGGAGCAACAGTAACAAGAGCCAGGGATTAAGCCAAGTCATAACAGAGAGTGGTGAAAACAAGAATAGGCAGTTGAGTTGGAGCAGGAGGTGGGGTCACATTGATTAAAAGCTAGGAGAAACATGTGCAAGGATTGTAGGCCAAGTAAATTCTTATCTATGAACAAACATGGCAGAAACTGAAATAGTTATAAAAGAATTTTGGAAGCACAAAAAGGCATCTGAATACAACCTTTATTGAGACATTGTGTAAATGCATTAAACACAATATATACTGGCTAACAGATGATGGCTTGAACAAACTGGAGTATTCTGGAATACTGCAATAGAATAGCCGGTTGATACTGGTATAAACCTAACCCACATGTGTAGCATCAGAAAGAGAATTCCACTTTGAAGATGAATAGGAAGATGTTGAAATCAGGAAACAGCAGAAGAGCCACAAGAGGCCAGGACCAAGTGAAAGAATAGATGACCAGCACTGACAAGCACTTGGCCATGGCTAATGATAAGAATGTATGGAAAACAAAACAAGGCAAAGCGATACAGACTATTTTGTCCATAGGGGGTATTGAGAGGCACATTGAGCAACCTGCTCAGGTTCAAGTGCAATAATTAGGTTTGGGTGGACTTAAATAGTTAGTCCAAACCAAAATAGTTTTTTCTGGAATTCAGTAAATATCAGGAGGTTGGATCACACTCTGTCATTGTCTAAGACAGCAGATCAACACTTCTGGGTGTCTAGTTCTACAAATCTGCTACATCCATTGCAAAAATTTTCACACTGTCCATGGGAGCCTACATTTATTTTACATAAGATAGATTTCTCTGCTGAACTGGAATGGGACTCTATGGTAATAAATGACAGAACTGGAAACTCCAGTGAAGAGATATCTCTGTTGCAGTTCCTGTAAGACTCCAGTAACATATTCAAGTGGAAAACATCCAGAACCTAAATATCAGGTTTGGGATACCTGACTCCACAACTTTTAACTCTGCAATGATAATGTTTCAGACCATGAATCTGGAAGCTGTAAAGAACCAACTTATTCCTTATAAATGTACACATTAAATTACTTAACACCTTCTTTAATGCAATTTCTTGTTATATAAAATGTGTTGCTTTCAGTACAGCAAGTAATTAGTATATCTGGATAAAATAATTATTTTCCATTCCTAAACTGCTGTTTTTAGCAAAAGAACTGAGATTTAAACTATTGTCAGCCATAACTGTGTACAAATGACAGCATGTTAGCAGGGATTTAAATAAAACGGAGGCTGCTCTTTGCTGAACTGCAAAGGTTGGTGACATTCTTGGTAGCTATAGCTACAGTTGTTGCCTTTTTTCTGTACAATGCTAAATAATATATCGTTGTCTCTAAGGGCATCAGAATGCAATAATGAAAAAGACACATATATTTGGCTTGTAACATTATTTTTAAACAGTGTTATCAAGATGAGGACAGAAATAGAGATGATATTCAGTAAATGAGGATCATTAATAGTCCATTGAAATATCTTTGTACCTAGACACAGTTCAACAGCATTCATTATAAACACTTGTATGTAACCAATGCACCATAATCTTGGCAGTGGCCTAAATAACATTTAACATTAACGACAGTAATATGTCTTGTTATAACACCACAGTGGGAAATACATTTTAATATATATATATATATATATATATATATATATATATATATATGTAAATATATTAGATTGGGTAGCTGTATTTATTCATCATATGTTCAGGCTCTTGTTCCTGTACAATGGCATAATGAATGCACTGTTTCTTTCTCTAATTACAAATCACACAAGGAGATGCCAATACAAGTCTGAGTCCAAGCACCAACCTCTTAGGAGACAATAATGACCTCCTCAGGCATTTGTTTTGCCTTTGCATTTGAAATACTGTCATAATTCTACAAATCAAACAAGACAAATGTGAGAGTAACATTGCTAGAAGAGTAAAGCAAAGTAAATGTTTATTTGTTCAAAGTGAGCGTTCACTGAGCTTAGTAAATAGGGTGAAGCCGTGTTCACTATAAATCATGTGCAAGTTTTTTTTAAAAAGGGAGTTTTTCGTGAACATGATTGGATCACTGAGGTTAATACAATTTCCCCCTATTTACTAAGTGCAGTTTACGTTTAGAATGCAAGGTGAACACTCATTTTTCTAAAGTGAACAGTCTCTGATTTTTTAGTAAATCAACCCTAATGTGTATTCAAAGAGAATATAGAGTGGGTTTCCATGCTCGTTCAATAAGTTAAGAAGGTTACACTAATAATATTTATAGCACAATCATCCAAAAGAACTGACGTCCCATTTATACCACTATACTGTAGTAGGGTGCTCCAAAACACCTTGTCAATGTACCTGCTTTGAAACATGCAGCAACGCTCGGTAGTGCAATACTATAAATTGCAAATGCTGCTGGAGCCATTTTCAGTCAGTTGTGCTGTGTTAGGCAGCCCACTCAAATTGATGCACTGGTTGAGGGCAACGCACATTAGCACTCAACATAATGCACTGAAAGTGAGACATTTCTTACACAAAACTTGGTTTATTGAAAATCAAAAGATTTCAACTTGGATCTGCCAGTGCATTTTATTTAAGTTACGTAACTGACATTATTTTCATAACTTTTTTATGTAAAAGAAGTATGAATGACATTCATGGATATCTAAGCAGAAATTTTGGGAGAATATCAGGACTGAAGGTATTAAAACTGATTTTGCCTAGCAACAATGTTTTCTGTCCTTCATCTGGTTTCCTGTGTGGTAATTCCACATTTTTCTCTAGTGACAACGTACACAGATCAATAGGCTGTGCAGAAAATATGCAAAAAAAAAAATCAACATCTCTCTACAGGCAAGGAAATATATGCATGCTACATGGTTGTAACTGGTATTAGTAGGTCTTTCACATATTGTATAGAATGTTTTTTGTATCAGGCTTTAATATCCCTTCAATTCTACAGCTATAATATACACTATATTGTCAAAAGTATTGGGACGCCTGCCTTTTCACAAGCACATGAACTTTAATGGCATCCCAGTCTTAGTCCGCAGGGTTCAATATTGAGTTGGCCCACCCTTTGCAGCTATAACAGCTTCAACTCTTCTGGTAAGGCTGTCCACAAGGTTTAGAAGTGTGTCTATGGGAATGTATGACCATTCTTCAAGAAGCGCCTTTGTGAGGTCAGGCACTTATGTCAGACAAGAAGGCCTGGCTCGCAGTCTCTGCTCTATTTCATCCCAAAGGTGTTCTTGAGGTCAGGACTGTGCAGGTTTTGTGCACTGGTGTGCAGTCATGTTGGAACAGGAAGGGGACATCCCCAAACTGTTCCCACAAAGTTGGGAGCATGAAATTGACCAAAATGTCTTGGTATGCTAATGCTTTAAAAGTTCCCTTCATTGGAACTAAGGGGCCAAGCCCAAACCCTGATAACTCCACACCATAATCCCCCTCCACCAAACTTTACACTTGGCACAATGCAGTCAGGCAAGTACCGTTCTCCTGGCAATCCCTAAACCCAGAAACATCCATTGGATTGCCAGACAGAGAAGTGTGATTCGTCACTCCAGAGAACACATCTCCACTGCTCTAGAGTCCAGTGGTGGTGTGCTTTACACCACTGCATCCGACGTTTTGCATTGCATTTGGTGATGTAAGGCTTGGATGCAGGCCATGCTCGGCCATGAAAACCCATTCCATCAAGCTCTCTATGCACTGTTATGCTAATTTGAAGGTCACACAAAGTTTGGGGGTCGTTAGCTATTAACTCTGCAGACAGTTGGTGACTTTTGTGCACTGTGCGCTTCAGCATGTGCTGACCCCACTCTGTCATTTTACATGGCCTACCACTTCGTGGCTGAGTTGCTGTTGCTCCCAGTTGCTTCCACTTTGTTATAATACCACTAACAGTTGACCGTGGAATATTTAGTAGCAAGAGAATTTTACGGATGGACTTATTGCAGAGGCGGCAACCTATCACGGTACCACGCTTGAATTCACTGAGCTCCTGAAAGCGACCCATTCTTTCAAAAATGTTTGTAGAAGCATTCTTCATGTCTAGGTGCTTGATTTTATACACCTGTGGCCATGGAGGTGATTGTAACACCTGAATCCAATGATTTGGAGGGGTGTCCCAATACTTTTTGAAATATAGTGTATATTTTATCTGACTACAATTACATTGTTCTTTCATTTACAGATAAATACATTGAAAAGTTCACAAAAATTCTGCAAGACAGTGGATTAAATTTTACTGGAATTTACACTGGACTGAAGCCTTCAAAAGTAAGTAAAATAGAAGTGTATGGATGGCATGGCAGTTGCAGGGACTCAAAGTTAAATTGTTGAAATCCATCCACCCCACTGCCTCCTGGAGAATTGTTTTTGGGATGATGATGATTATGCAACTGAGGTAAAAATATGGGTTTGATTTACAAATTAATGGATAAAAAATACCAAAACATACTGGGACCAGTAATATTATTATACAGGATTTATATAGCACCAACAGTTTGCACAGTGCTTTACAATATTAGGGAGATAGTACAATTACAATACATTTCAGTACAGAAGGAATATGAGGGCCCTGCTCATGGAGCTTACACTCTAAAGGATTGTATAACTCTTTTTTACTGTTGAGGTGCCTTCCATGTGGATGGTCTGGTCTTCATGACCCCTAGTCATGGAGGGGTTAAAGATTTCCAGAAAGCTTACTGAAGCTTCTATAAAGCTATAGCAGTACAGGTTGGAAACAGTTTCTTTGATGGGATCAAGCAACAAGCCTTTCCTAATAAGTTCAGAGCAGTTGATGAGGCGAAGATGGATACAAGGGATTAGTTGTATATTACAATCTTGTCCTTGCCAATATATTTTGATAATAAATTTACACTTTGGGATTTGTGAGAGGATGATATGATGTAGTATGCTTGTTGAAAATTACAGGGAGTCCTGTGACAGATTAATACAGATCATTCAGTCAAGGTACCATGATGTGCAGAACACCAGTGATTTACAACCCCACCTCAAGGGACATTAGATTGCAAGGGACATATATTTATTGCTGCTGGAAAAAAGGCACACTGCAATTTTTACTGACACTACAAATTACTGTTACGTGGAGAAATTCACTAACCACAAGAGGCACAAACAGAAGGAAAACCTTGCTAGGTTCCAGACTCCGGCAACAACATAGAAGTCTATTGAGACCAATTTAACAATTTGTGTTTGCTATCTGTGTAAGGCTAAAAGTGTGAGCTGAGTGTTTAACAAAAACCTTTAGTATTCAGAAAAAATAAAGATGGTCCACACAACCACATGTAGAATTTGGAGAGTTTATTACACTGAAGATTGTATAAAGAGGCACTGTCACCTTGAACATTTAAAGCAAAGTTGGACCCCTTGACTATCCTAAGCTAACATTGCCATCTATCACCTGCTGCCCTTTACTCTGTCGCAGCTGGTAACAGTACCTAGTGTTTCTGATTATGGAGGAGCATGTGACCTCTTCCTTGGTCTATCAGCCAAGCACTATTGCATGACAGAGGGAGTGATGTTGGCTCTGACACGATGCTAGTGACAGAGAAAAGAGTAGTGGGGGGAGCACTGGCAAGGTGAGTAACAGTGGGTCACGGAACCCCTTTGCAAAAACACTTTCGCTGAGATCTAAATGAGTAAGGTGACAGTGGGGGTTATTTACTAAAACTGGAAAGTGCAAAATCTGGTGCAGCTCTGCATGGAAACCAATCTGCATCCAGGTTTTAGGCTAGGTTCACATATGTGCGGGTGGTGCCGCTGTGGATCTGCACAAAAATCCGTGCAGCCGTACCACCCACACAGAAGAATGCGGACCCGCTTGGGTGCCATTAATTCTAATGACATGTCGCCCGCACTGGAAATCACACCCACCCTGGGAACAGAGATTCCTGTGCAGGCTGCGGTTTCCAAAGAAGTGCAAGGACTTCTTCCCTGTGTATCACGGAGCATGGGAGTCCATTCAAAAGAATGAGCTCTCGTGCCTGCGCAAAACGCAGCCCACAGGAATGCACATATGTGAATTAGGGCTTATTGTCAAAGCCTAATTGGACAAGCTGAGGTTAGAATCTGATTGGCTACCATGCACAGCTGCACCAGATTCTGAGTGCTCCAGTTTTAGTAAATCCCCCCCAGTACCTCATTAATCATAAGATTTTTAAAAAGAAGTTAGAACCATGCTTTAAATACCTTCAGTAACGTATGGTATGCAGATTGGGGTTGATTTACTAAAACCGGAGAGTGCAAAATCTGATGCCGATGCGCATGGTAGCGAATCAGCTTCTAACTTCAGCTTGTTCAATTAAGTTTTGACAAAAAAATTTACTGGAAGGTGATTGGTTTCTATGTGCAGCTGCACCAGATTTTGCACTCTCCAGGTTTAGTAAATCAACCCCATTGTGTTTTTTTCATCTCAATAGAAATACAAATACATCAATCTCATATGAGCTAATTTACACATTGGGGTATATTTACTAAAAGCAAATAGTGCAGTAGCACTCATTTTCTTTAGTAAACATAAATGTGGTAAAGCTTGTAAAGAGTACCCAATCAGCTGCAAAGAAAATAACATAAAGCATTTTGTTTGCAGTTGATTGGGTGATGGAAATCAGCAGACCTTTACCACATTTGCTAAGCTCTAGGGAAAATTAGTGCAACTGAACTTGCAAAGTGCATAGCTTATTTGTCTCTAGTAAATCCATCCCAATGTCGCAATATTTCAAGCGAGGTAAGGGCAAGAAAAAAAAATATTTTATGGAAAGCTGGTGATCCTAACAGAGAGGCATTGCAATGAACACCATTGTTTGTGAACCTATGGGCTTCACTGGTAGAAATCTGGTCCTGATGATATTGGCTTGAAAGGATGGAACCAACTCTCACATTTCTAGTTGCTCTAAAGTATCTCTCTTTTCATTTGAAATGTCTGAACAACTTATGAAAAATCCTACCGGAATTCCCCTTTGGCTAATAAATCTGTGACACTGAAAATATTTGGGGAAGCTACTGTAAATATTTCAAAAACAAAGGGAACATCTGTCATTTTTTATTAGTAGAATCTGTGCAAAGTTCCAGACAAATAATATCCTAGGTGGTCACAAGTTTTGTCTTTTTGCCAGAGGTGAGAGAGTGTTTCTTTTTTTTTCTCATTCCCCCTGCATTGATGCTGTCATAAGGCTGTCCTAAGCTGTCATTGTGCCTTTATTTACACATATACACATTCCTTTACCTGTTGAATGATGTTTTGCTTTAAATGTGAATAATAAACTACTTCTGACTTTACTTTGGCCACAATTTTAAAAGAAATACATTTTTTTATTATAAAATTCTTTATTTTACAACAAAGCATTTAAAACAGAGTGAGTAGGAATATGTGTGTTGAAGAACTTTATGGGAATACTAAAAAAAAAATTGTTTTTGGAGTCGTGATTGAATAAAGACATTCTGGATTCATCGCCACATGAAAGGATTCACTTCTGTAAAAATGTATTTCACCTATTATAATTTGTAGGTCAAACTTAAAGGTGAGCAGGGATTGTATCTTGAGCATAAGCACGTCTTCTGGAAAGTGATTGTTAAACGCACTAATTTGGGCATTCTGTGATTTGGGAGTTGGACTTTTATTTGTTGTGTGGATTTATCTTGCATGGGATTACTGGAAGATTATTTTATTTCATTTCTATGTCTGGATGAGGAGTTAGCACACTACACATTTTTGGTTTACATACATTTTAAGTGAGAGTACACTTAGTGAGTGGATGCAGCAATCTGCCTTTGTTTATTTTTATTTAGGGTATAGCAGCGCACAAGTGTAAGCCTTTTCACTATATGTGTAGATTGGAGCTTAAACTATTGGGCTCCATAAATAACCAGCTTTTTTCTACTGTGCAGCTAAAAATAGAAAAAGACACAAGTTGGAGTCTACAAATCCACCTGTTGGCTGAGGATGTAAACATTAAATATGCTGTACTTATGCAGTATTTGATATACACCTAAAATTAAAAAAATTATAAAGAAAATATAGGTAAAAACACTATATGCTCCTTTTTTAAGGATTTAATGAAGGCAAATAGTTTTAAGTTAGAATTTTAATTTACTTATCCTACAATCTATTTAATTAGGTTATATGTTATTTACTTGTGGTGCAACTTCAGTGCCTCATATGCTATAAAAGGCCAGTGGCAGTGAATCTTGAAAAGTTCTGAAGGTTTTTATAGAATGGTTGCTGGCTGCTCTAACATTGTAAGATGTACTGCATTAGTTTCTGTTGGTGTTAAATGAACGTATGACTGTTCAGTTCACTTAAAATAGAAATATGGACTTGTAAAAGAAACAAAAACATTTATACTCACCTAGGTGGATGCAGCATCAGGGGCGGACTGACCATTTGGAAACTCGGGCACTGCCCGAGGGCCCGGGGTCCATAGGGGGCCCCATGAGATGCCCCTGGTACCTTTATCATAGGCTTTTTTGAGTTTGGGCAAGGACACAGGGGCCCCATGATCCCCTATTGCCTGGGGGCCCCATGAGTTGTCAGTCCGCCCCTGTGCAGCATCAATCCAATGTTGCATCTGTCCTCCGCTCTGCAATGAGAGTAATCTAACACCTCTGATTGCTCAGTTCTCCTCCTCTGCTCTGAGCACAGAGACGTGACTGTCAGTCTCCAACTCTCTGCTCTGCTGGAGGAGCTGGCTCAAGCTCTTGGCAGATCACTGAGGCTGAGCCAGCTCCAGACCTTTGGGTGGGTCCTGACCGTGTGCTCGGGTTCTTTTCAGAGCCTGGACCAGCTCTGTGTGTCAGCCGACAGCAGGCTTTAGTTGAAAATGGGTCAAAGGAGTGCAGAATGCACTGTGACCTTTACATTCATGTCAGAACAAGACTTATAAATGCTAATGATGGCTTGTGTGCATTCAGGGGTGAAGTATCAACTAACATGCACATCCATTACCCAATTTTTCTGGCATGGGGATCCTGGCACATATATCTATTAGTGGAGGGTATAACATACACAAGAGTTAATTATGAAAATAAAGAATTTATATCTTATTAGGAAATGTATGTCCATGGTTAAAGGGAGAGTTAGTGTTAGCTTACAGGAATCGTTACTGCAAGGGTTAGTGTTAGATTACAGGAAGGCTTAGGGGAAAACATCATATCCAGTACCAGGACATCTGTGCCAAAGTGTGCTGATACAATTAATCCAATGTTTGTTCGCATTGCATCTGTTTTGGCAGCAGAAAATAGCTGTAAAGATTCTATTGTGAGCAGGGATGAGGCTGGGGTTCATCTCTATCATGGGTTTAAGGCAAATCCTGTGGGTTTCGAAATTGGCAGCCCTTGAGATTTTATGTGCAGATTGGCTTGGGATAATTTTTTTTTAAACCATCGACTGTGAACTAATTGTTTTGTCACTCAACCACTTTGCTGTCTTTTTGTTCTTATTATTGGGGGCTTTTTTATCTTTCATTTTATTTTGTGGTTGATTCAAGATAACTTGTAATTTTTAGTTGCTCTCCTGTCTATAGCAAACGTTTTTGCTGGAAGGTTTTTGAAAATGAGGGTAGTATTTTTTTTTTTGAATTTATTTTTACTTTATTTTAATAGAGCCTTTTTTTGAGGCTAAACTGCTTTTTGTTTTCCTGTGAGACTTCCTTTTAAAAACGGCTGTTGGGGTGGTATTTTGGAGTTTTTTCATTTCCTTTGTTTTTTTATGTTATTTTTTATATACAATGTTTTTTAAATTTGGGGTACTGAAAGCAAAGCATTCACATATTCTTCAAGCTTCTTTTTTTTACAGCATGCGGCTGCATCATTTGAAAGGTGAAATAAACTAAGGAGGCAATTTACTGAAACTGGAGAGTGCAAAATCTGGGGTAGCTCTGGGTGGTAGCCAATCAGCTTCTAACTTTAGCTTCTTCAATTAAGCTTTGGCAAAAAAAAAAACCTCGAAGCTGATTGGTTTTTATACAGAGTTGCACCAGATTTTGCACTCTCCAGTTTTAGTAAATCAACCCTTATGTGTAAGAACAGTGTGCACCTAAAACATCCTAAAAATTATACCACACATTCACTGCACTGCCCTATCCTGCTTGATATAAGTTAGGCATACACCAGTTAGGGCTATTATCCCTGATTAAAACTCTCCTACTGCTGGATAATTTTACATTGATCTGTCATCTTTAGTCTCCTAGCTTTTGGAGTAAAACACCTGTCTATGCTCTTTTTCTCTAGTACATGTCAGTCTAATCTCCTTTATTAAATATAGTCCCATGGCTGGCAAGTTTTGCACTGTTGTATCATCTGCAGTCTCTTTTTTATTAATGAAAACTTGATAAAATTTCACCAGAGGCAGGACAGTTGTGGATGGACAATCCCAAATTTGATCTTGAGGAATGGAAAAAAACCCTTTAATTCTTGATCCAATTAGCTCCAGCGGGGGGAAAATTGCTTCCTTATCCCCCAGGAGGCAGTCAGATATTCCCTGGATCATCAATCCCTGGTTTTGTTACCTATAAATGTTAACATGCAGTTATATTTTGCATTTTGGAATGCATTCAGCTCTTAAAAACAATCTACTAAGCTGGCCAGAGCTAGTTCGCAAGAGCATCTATTACATGTTTTCACAGCTCTGTGAAGAAGTCTTATCATATGTGGAGGTTAAACCTCTTTTCCTCCAGTCGTAAAGAGTGCCCCCTTGTCATCTGTAATGACTTGAAAAGAATAACTATACACCAAATTCACTATATGGACCACCTATGCATCTATACATGATGTTCATATCCCCCTTAATCACCTCTTTTCAAGATAGAATACGTTCCGTTCAGCAAATTCTTCCTTATCGCTGAGCTCCTTCATGCCTCTTATCAGTTTGGTTGCCTTTTTCTATGTATCTTCTTCAGTTCTCCAATGTAATTTTTAGTGAACTGGTGCCCAAAACTGAACTGCATATTCTAGATTAGGTTTTGCTAATGCTTTGTACAGAGGCAAAATTATATTCCTCTCTCCTTCTTTCTCCCCCTTCTCTCCTCTCTTCCCCCTCTTTTCTCACTCTCTATCCCTCTCTCTCTCCCTCTCTTCTATACCTCTTTTAATACAAGAAAATATTTTGCCAACTTTAGAAACTGCAGCTTGGCATTGTGTTATTAAGTTTATGATCTACCGGAACACCCAGATCCTTCTTTGCATTTATCAACATTAAACCTCATTTGCCACATAACTGCCCAATTAAATAGTGCATTGGGGTCAGTTTGTAAGCTGTGTACATCCTGTAAAGATTTTATTCCACTACATAGCTTGGTGTTCTGTATTTATTTGGTAAAGACTTTGATCCCTTTTTAAATATAGGCACCACACCTCACGCCTATCCATGGATACCACAACAGTCATTAAAACGTCTCTAAAAATTATAAACAATGGTTTTAAAATAACAGAGCTCATCTCTTGGAGGAAGGACATGTGAGTGTAAACCAGTCAGCCTAGGTGCTTTATTCACCTTTACTCACCTTTACTTTGTCTAAATGTTTCTGAACCATATCAGTTTTGAGCCATTGTGGATCATTTGAGGCTATTTCAATACTATCCTCAATATGGACTTGAGTTTCCCCATTTTCCTTTGTATACACAGAGTTGAAAAAAGTATAATACATTTGCCTTCTCTTTGTCCCCAGTCACCAACTGTAAATTATCTTGTAAAGTGTCTACATGTTCCGACCTGACCTTTTTACTATTTTATTAGATTGTAAGATGTAATGAGCAGGGCCCTCTTAACCCTCTTAATTTATTGTATTGTAACTGTACTCTTGTCATTTAGATTGTAAGCTGTTGCTGCTATATAAATCCTGTATAATAATAATGAATTAATATTATAATATTCATTAATTAAAATATTTGAAGCATTTTGGGGAGTTTGCTCTACTTTCTTCTGCAACCTATTGCTCATTTTAAATTTCTGCAACTTCGATTTCTCTTTTACATATTTTAAATTACGATAGTGTTCCTTCATTTTTATATTTTTAAATCCTCTTTTCCCCTTATTTAAAGCTTCTCTAAATGTGGACATTAGCAAATTTTGCAGTGTGTTTGCATACAATCGATTTGAAACATTCCCATTTCTGTTCCATATTGTTTAATGAACATTCCCTCTCAGTTTAAATAGTGGAGAGCAGCCCTCAGCTTTGGAAATTTTGCTCTCTTCAAATTAAGTGTTTTTATCTTTGCACTATGTGTTTATTGTTTAAAGCTTACATTAAATTAAATCATTTTATGGTCACTAGTTGGGGCTTCTAAAAACTGTCCCATAAAAAGCTGTGATGTAGTGTAACTGTGATGTAAGTGTAGCACTAGTAAACAAATGTTACCTGGGTAAACTGGTAATTTTTCTTCTAAGAACTGAAATTTTTAAATAAAAAAAGCTAAAACATTTTGTCTAAATCTGAGCTTCTGAAGAAAAAAAAACAACATTTAAAAGTAATACATGGTGCTGGCTATGGGGTATATTGTAGATCTTAGATGGACCCATTCATCAAGTGGCATCTGCCATTTCCTTCCTGCAGTTTTCCTATATGTTACCCTACATGACGAGGTCTTATTTTCCTCATATATAAGCAGCCATTGATTTACCTGCCAGTGTTGATAGGTCAGATATTTTATTTATCCAACAATGGCCACAATAATTTATATGTTAACACTCAAGTTAAATAGGCTTCTGTAGTAAGAATAACATACAAGAGAAGGACGCTTTATAAGTATGTTGCATTCCAATACCATTTTTATGCTGGTGACACAAATATCTATCTCTCTACTCCTCAACTTACCCCATCAGTTTCCTCACGTATCGCCAATTTACTAACAGACATATCAGACTGGAAGTCACACCCCTTCCTAAAAATCAATCTATCCAAACCTGAACTCATAATATTTCCTCCCCCACGTGCTTCTTCCCCTGATTTCTCGGTCAGGATCAATAGTACCACTATCAACCAATCCCCGCATGGCCTTGGTCTTGAGAACGCCCTGTGGGTGGGGCGAAAAGCGTCGATGCACTTCCGGTCTGCCGTCTTCTTGGCCTACGTCACTTCCGGTATTTGGAACTCACGCCGACTTTTGCGGTTCAAGCAGTCATTTTTGAGGTGGAAAGCTGGTCATCCTCTACAGTGATCCTTAAAGCGTGAGATCCCTATATTTACAATTTGGAAACTTGTTCCTTTGAAGCCTTTGAGGCTATTAAACAAGGCCTGTTATTTTATTGAAACATGTGAGTGTCCTTATTCTATCGATTTATATGGTATTGAGTGGTAGTATTACACTATGTAGCCTTTCTTTCCTTGCACATTATTGAGGATTCCATGGAGAAGTAGAGTGGAGTCGATTGCTGTATCTAAGCAGGATGAAGGCGATTTGAGTTCCTCCTGAGGGGCTATAGGATCCCTTATATCCTATGAAGGCTTATTACTCACCTCCATCTGGTGAGTGTGGTCAATATTATTTTTCACGTGCTGATTAGGTGGAAGCACATTTTGGAACATTGTCTTGAAAATCCTTTTGGGAAAATAAGGACTTATGTTTGAAATATTATATATATATTTTTGCACGGACATTTATTTATTTGTGATTATTTTTATTTATTTAATTTTTGCGCTGTTTTTTGTGTTATTTACTCTCCACCAGTTGCCCCACCCAACCTTGCCCAGGTCCACCTCCAACCCCACCCCCGGCCCGTTCCCCCAACCCCGCCCCAGCCCTGCCCCCAACCACACCCCCTTAAAGCTTATGAAATTACATTTTTCTTTAGAATAAAGAGTCCAAAATATAAAAAACTACAAATATAAGATAGCTTTATTATGTCAATTTAAACATAACAGCAATAGCTTAATAGCAATAGCGTGCAATCAAAATATCAAGTTTTACAGCTTCAAACCTGTAGTAAACATTTTGTATTTTTCATTGATGATGATTTAATGATTACACAGGGAGTGCTGCGTTTTCCTGATATACAGAACAGAGAGCCCAATGATTACACAGGGAGAGCCGCATCCTCCTGATGTACAGGATATATCAGCACTGCAGCACACGTGATTGGCTTCTTGTGCTGCTTCTTCCTTTCCCAGTCTGGACTCTGCTGTACAGGGGCTGATATCAGGTTAAATATAGGTTCATACTGTGCTTGCATGTAAAAAGAAAAATACATTGAATTATGAATTAATCAATACAGAGCTGCATTAATATGTATTTGTTTTTATCTTTCTAATTCAGCTTTTATTCATTTACTGAAAGTCCCTTTAAAGGGACTGACTCTAATTTGCTTTTTTTTTTTTTTCAAGGGACATTTGTATCTTTTATATAAGATTAATTTTACTATTGCCCCCGTTAATCTCCTATTCTCATAATGGATCATTATTTGTCTCCTCTCAGAGGAGGAGAGCGGACTTCTCCTGCACCTGTCCCCTCAGTGGCGCTGCCAATGTAATGCCGGTGCAAAAGAAGAAGTTGGAAATCGGAACCACACAAGGATTTACCCTCGCATTTGGCGAGCTGGCGTGCGGCTTTTTCAAGCCCTGTCCTAACCCATCCACCTTTAGATGATCCCTGAAAATCTTTCTCTTTAAAGAAACATATCCTGCTTATAACTAGTAAACTGGCTTTTATTTCCTCCATCATCAAAACATATTGGGTAGTCAGTCTAGGACTATCACTCCAACAAATACTGAATAGCCCCACGGGGACCATGAATCTACAGAGGCTGGACAGCAATAATGGACCTGCAGCACCATGAATATTGAACAGTAAAAATAACATTTGTAGTTCTTTAGATGATCTTTAGGAATGGTAGGACTTTTCTGTCCTACAGATGTTTCATAGCAATACTAGGTCTGATAGTATGAGAGACATTGGATAAAAATGCTGGGCCTTGCAATATATATAGAATAACAGTGCTAAAATGGTAGTTTTACAGAGACTGATCAGACTTGTAGGACCATAGACAGAGATTTCTAGGATTTCAATAATTGCCTGACAACAAATCTGGGACTAACTTACTTCTGCAGACGTTGGATAATAATGCTGAGACACGTAGCACCACAGATAGTAGCTAGCTATTCAGAGCATGTAGAACTACAGACAAAGGGTGGCAGTGATTTTAATGGTAATGATGCAGATGGTGGGTAGCAATACAGTTCTTCAAACACTGGATAGCACTCTTGAGACATGTACAGTAGATCTACAGATGCCTAACAGCAGTTTTGGAACTTGTGCACTACACACACTGGATATCAATGTTTGGACTACTAGGACTAAAGAAACATCTTAACATTGATGGGACTTGCAATGCTAGAGATATAAGATGGCAATGATGGAAAAAGTCTCACAAAATCTGCGTGGCACAGAGAAGCCCTTTTTTAGTAGTTACTCTCCATGTAACTTCGTATATCCTATGGATTGCCTTATATAGCAGAGACAAGTTAGGACAATTACCTTTTTTCAATGGTACCTTGTTCCACATCACATCTAAGAGGAAATTCAAATAGTTGTTGTTGAACCTGGAATATCAGTAGATAAGCGCAATGTGAAAATAATGTAACAGCCTTAGATGATGGCAGTTCCACTGGATGATATCAGCTTGTTTGAATCTGCAATGTTACTTGGCTCTGTATAATTTTGTCCTAAGTGTCAAAGATATTCTTAGTGACTGTATCTTAATAAATAAAATTCGCTGAGTTCAAGGCAAATGAGTTTATTCAGGGTTAATGAACTGTGGATCATGACCCAAACAGTAATTGTGACATTTAAGGTAGATTACCAATAACCATAAATTGTTTTCCGTAGTTCCAACTACATAGCAAATAATGACTTAGCAAATCATAGGGGACTGGTTTACCAACAGCCTCTTGAATCTATTCCTTAGTTTTGCAGTCAGCCATCCATATTTATCCATTTACCCACCAGAACAATTTGCCTTTACCCACCATACAACTGAATTCCACATTGTTCAATAGGAAATATAAAGCCCATGTACTCTGGATGTTTAGATAAGCAAATAAAATAAAGTTCAATTAGTATTATTATACATGTTACTGAACACATCTTATCAGGACTGAATCTAGGGGGATGCTGGGGTGGCATCCCAGATTTTGGTCCCTCCCCCCAAGACCAGTGGTCTCAGCAGGGCAGATTCTATATGAGGCACTGAATCTTAGTCCAACCATCACGGAGCACATAGCCACAAGGATACAATTAAATTGTTTGTACCCCCAGATCAGACAGGCTAGATCCGGCCCTGCATCTCATCCATAAACAGCTACCATTAAGAATAACTGTAAATGCATTACTTCCACTAACAAGTAGTGCAGCAAAATTAAAATTCTGGTTTCGAAACCAAAAATTCAGGATGCACTAGGCCAAAAACAGAAGCCGAAACTGAAACGGACAGTTTTTAAAAAGGAATATATTTTCAAACACAATTATTTTTGAAAAAAAATATGTTAATGAATTTAAAAAAAGCCACATTATATACCCCAATTTTTTTTGTAAAATATGACAGATGATGTTACACTGAGTAACATAATGAACATGTCATGCTTTAAAATTGTGCATGTTTGTGGAATTGCTCCAAACTCACCTAAAAATCTCCATTGGTGATGCTTTAAAAATGTCTACAGGTTACCAGTTTAAAGTTACAGAGGAGGTCTAGTGCTAGAGGAGTTACAGAGGAGGTCTAGTGCTAGAGGAGTTACAGAGGAGGTCTAGTGCTAGAGGAGTTACAGAGGAGGTCTAGTGCTAGGGGAGTTACAGAGGAGGTCTAGTGCTAGGGGAGTTACCGAGGAGGTCTAGTGCTAGAGGAGTTACAGAGGAGGTCTAGTGCTAGAGGAGTTACAGAGGAGGTCTAGTGCTAGGGGAGTTACAGAGGAGGTCTAGTGCTAGAGGAGTTACAGAGGAGGTCTAGTGCTAGAGGAGTTACAGAGGAGGTCTAGTGCTAGTGCTCTTGCTCTTGCTCTGGCAATACCTCACATGTGTGGTTTGAACACCGTTTACATATGTGGGCGTGGCCTATGTATGCACTCACCACTACGCACTACGGGGCACTTTAAACATTTTATTTTATTACTTTTTTCACCTGTCCCTTTAAAAAAAATTTTTGGTCACTTTTATTCCTATCAGAAGGAATACAAACATCCCTTGTGATAGAAATAAGCAGTGACAGGTCCTCTTTATGGAGAGATATGGGGTTAATAAGAACCCCACATCTCTCCTCTACAACGTAAAGCATTAGATAAAAAAAAGCATTTATCTAGTGCTTTAAAAAAATGGCCTTGTTTACCAGGTGTTGGAACCAGACGTGATGTAATTATGTCGCTCCGGTCCTCCAAGGGCATATAGAAGAGTGGAGGCCATCTTTCCTTCACTGATCTCAGTGGCCAAATTGCCATCGTTGGATGGGTTCTCAGGTGCGGCTGAGAACCATAAGGCAGAGGCGAGCGGCAGAGGGCAGCGAGGGGCGGGGTTATTTTAGACACCTGTATCGGTGCTTAATTTCATATCATCCGAAACGTTTCGGCCACTGAAATTTTGGTGCATCCCCATTGCTAAAACTTTGTTTTTAGATATAGGAACATTCCTTTATTCACTGAAATGAGTCTAGCTACTGTATTAATACCTTTACATACAAAGAAGCTCAGCTTGGATTCTTATTGTAGAGATTTGGAGTCAATCACTTATTTGTTGGCTTAGGTAAGGTATCAAAGTGAACTCTGTTACTGTAGGTAAAGGAAAACTATAATGTATTTTCAGTGAGTACACATTGTCAAATCTAATTTATAGTTTATCTTAGAGTAATTTTTATGACTTTCACTGTTTTACTTTCAATTCCATGTTTTATTTGAAGGGTTTATGGATTCTCCTTCTAGTTTCTCAATCTATGTTAGGCACTGCAATTACCATCCTCATGGGGAGACTGAACAGATAACACAATAAGCCACCTATATTAAACTGCATTGCTTTTAATTGATCTGCAGACACAGTGCAGCACTACCAAGCAATATGCCAGCATGCCTGTGTAATATAAAAAGCTGTTTTCTCCTACATGCATTTATTTTTTACAGACTATATTGAGAGAAAAAAAAATAGAAATAGATTAGAAAAAAATAGAAATAATAGTACACATAGATGGAACTATTTATGCTAAAATGATTATATTCACATTTACCAAAAAATAAAAAAAATAAAAACATGAGGATTATTTTAATTAAAGTATGTTAAATCATATTGTTTTTATATGGTTTGCAGACACTCTGCAGCACTACAAAGCAATATGCCAGCATGTCTGTGTAATATAAATGTATTTTTACAGACTATATTGAGGAAAAAGATTTTAAAAATAGATTAGGAAAAAAATTAAAGGATAAGTTCAGCTTTTGTAACATGTTACATGCTACACCCATATTCAGGGTGGGCAGCACAGTGGCTAAGTGGTTAGCACTTCTGCCTGGCAGTACTAGGGTCGTTGGTTCAAGTCCAAGCCACGGCACCACCTGCCTGGAGCTTGCATGTTCTCCCTGTGCCTGTGTGGGTTTCCTCTGTGTACTCTGGTTTCCTCCCACACTCCAAAGACATGCTGGTAGGTTAATTGGCTCCTGTCCAAATTGTCCCTAGTATGTGTATGAATGTAAGTTAATGTGCCTGTGTAAATTGACAGCGCTATACAAGTACCTATAATAAATAAATAAAATAAACATGTTATAAATGCACTGGCCCAGCACCTCCCTGATCCCCCTTTGTGAAAGCTAGTGTGCGATCTTCCCCCCCCCCCCCCCCCGTTAGCTGTCACAATCTGAAAAACAACATGGCAGTGTGGAGCTCTGCCCACCTGGTTGTGTCATCCTTTCACAGTGTTCTAATGGGATAATTTGCAAGTCCCAACAGCCTTTGTAGCTTTCACCTTGTAGTTCTCAATGAACTACCACAGTGCTGTTGAGCACTCTCAGTAGTTCATTGAGCTTCCTGTCAAAGTGAGCTTCCTGCCCATATCAGAGGTGCAGATAGATACAAAGACAGTCTGCAGGACCATGGCATTACACCCACATCTGCTGATCATGGGTGCAGTGCTTTACAGTTCCCTAATAGAAAAAAAAATAATACCTGCATTTTTTTTTACCTGCAAAAAAATGTGCATTTACTATTTTTTTTTTGGGGAAAGTGAACATATCCTTTAAAGTATGTGTTGTTAAAATAAATACTTCAAAGCTAGCTGCTATAAAGACTATAGCACAGTCAAGTTAGGACAAGGAAATTATTTCCAGAGCACTTTGCTCCAGATCACCAGTAGGAGGAAATTCAAATAGTTGTTCAGTCTGTAAGTGATTGAATCACCTGAAGTGAATGTTTGCTTGATTTTATTTTATTTTTTTAGGGGATATTTGTATAGCAGAGAATAAAAATAGTTGGGATATGAATCTTTTTTTCTTGTTATACAGTTACCTGGCCATATTCACCTATTTCCCCCACTCACCATACATGTGTTTTCATCATTCCTCAATGGATATCCAGTATTCAGTATACGTTTGTTTTTTTTGTTTTTTTAATAATTCCCTATTGCTTTAGAAGGCTCAACAAAGTAAATCCTGCTTGCATATTTCTGCATACATTTGCTGAACATTCTGCACATCCTGAAAATGAGGATTATATCTTAAAATCATGATTTATATACACCAGCATTCACCTATTTTATCTGAAAATCCTAAAGTAGTAAGTAAGCACACTTACTATAATCTGAAATATGGGTTCAATAATACATTTATTAGGTAGAAGGAAAGTGATGCTAGCAAAATAACTTGTTTAAGAGCATAATGTTAGTAATGCATATATAGTAGGGATGGGTGTATCTGTCCGGGTTCAGTTTGGAGGGGGGCTGTTGAAATTTTAAAAACCCGAACTTAGCTGTGAGTTCTATTGAAGTCTAAGGTGCCAACTCTTCATACTAAATTCTGGCCATTTTCAAGACCAAAAGTCAAGCCATTGCCAGTAAGTGCATAGGGAGCTGCATTTCCATTGGGGATATTTTAAAAACCAAACTTTTTTAAATGCTATATGGCAGGGAGAGGGTCATTTTAGTTCAACTTCAGGGGCAACATGTTTTTTTTTTTTTTTTTTTACCTCAATGCATTCACAGCATTAAGGTAAAAATGGTCCAATACATGTGTCACCCTTCCCCCCCCCCTTCCCCCTCATCCCCAAGTACTTACCTGCTGTCATTGTCACTACATTTTCCTCAAACAACACCGACACATGCACAGGCATCTTCTGATCGCCCACCTATGTAAAAAAGATACCCACAAACAGGTGGGGAGGGGGAATACCGGTTTTAAAAAAATGCGAGGAAGGGCTGTAAAGCACTTGTATTCCAGAACTCGTATTCGCGCGTAGGCGTACACATGAATAATAACGCTTATTTTAATCAAGGAAGTATGGCGTATGTGCATATGCACATATGCATGTAAAAATACTGACTAACTGACAATGCCATTCTCTGATTCTTTTTTTATTTTTATTTTTTTACTGATATATACACAGAGCATATTTATGCACCAGTGTGTACAGGCACATTCAAAACAATGGTCATTTACATCAAATAAAAAAAAACGTCCAGTCAAATACTAACTATACCTGTACTTAAACCTGCTCCCACCCTAGGGTTGCCACCTCATCCCTTTAAAGCCAAACACATATTAATTACACAGGTTCTGGGCTAATGTAATGCTCAGTTTTGAAGGGATGAGGTGGCAACCCTATCCCACTCCCATTCTAAGTACTATTCTAACTGCCCTGTAAAGGAAAGACATCTATACTTACCTATTCTGAGGGCACTTTGGTCTGATCACATTATCTCTTCAGTGGCTGCTTCAGTGAAGAGGAGAGATCACCAACAACCACTTCACAGTATGGGTGGTTACATCACCCATGGGCTTACTGTGTGGCTTTCATTGTTGGCTTTCCCTCCTCTACACTGAAGCTGGCACTGGGAACCAATCATGTGACAGGACTGGAGCGACATTAGAATTGGTAAGTATAGACATTTTTCCTTTCGCGGGGTGTTTAGAATAGTGCTTAGAATGGGAGCAGGTATTAGGTATAGTTAGTGTTTGACTGGACTTCCACTTTAATGTCTCTTGAGAGGATACACTTGAATTTCTAGTGTAGGAAAACACCCATTTTTCCTTATTTTAGCCTATTCTACCTGGTCACATTCACATACTGTCCTGGGATGATGGCTGCTCGCATTGTGTACATAACAATGATCTAATTTCTCTTTAAATGAGTCCTAAATAAAATTATACCTTTTTCCTTATAAAATAATTCTAAATCTAAAAATGTTGACAGTTTTGAATCTGAGACAAATGTGACTTGAATGTTCAGGTTATTATAATTCAACGCATGAAAGGTTCTCTGTGGTACCTACAGGTGTAAAACAAGCTGCTGACGCTGATTTTGGATTCACCACAAACCAAACAAACCATTAACATAAAAAGTGCAGCTCAAACCAAGTCTTTGAGAAGCAGCCATGTGGATGTGGTGAAATGCATCAAGGCAGAGCATAGTGATATTATCACGTTGCCAGGAAGCCTGGCCACTCAGCCGGTGAATGGAGGTGGGAGTCTGAGGTTTTTTCTTTTTAATCTCTATTTTATTGAAAATAATTTTCAAGACAAAATACAGAAAAACACATAACATAAAAAGAAACAAAAATATAAGAACATAAGAACAGATATATTGTAAGCATATATCTTCATGCCATACAACCACCTGCCCGCTGCTAGGGCAGTAGGTATATTCTTCACCACCAAGGGACCCAGTGGCCATGCAGAAGCTACATCTGTGCACATGGCCAGTGATCTCCAAGGCGGTAAGTTGGTTGCATCGCAATAAATCCATTGTATCATAACAAAGACATGAACTAACATATTTGATAGCGATAAATAAATAGGACACAATAAATTGAGAAGCAGCAGGAGCCACAGTAGGCAACTGCAAGATAACTATGATCACAGGGCATGGCACCTTTTAAAATGTGAGGCAGGTGGGTAAGTGTGCAGGTAAGAGAGCAGTATACCATGAAGTTATGTATCATCCAGTGGTTAAGGAGAGCAAATCTGTCAGGCATGCGACAACAATCATCAGCGGAGGGGTATCGCCAACCAAAGGTACTTAAGAAAAGCTTTCGGGATTATAGCGGTATATCGCCAGGGGTAAGGTCATCTGGGCTATCCAGTTCCATAGAATAATATATCCAGCCGGACCAGATGTCATGGAATTTCTCAAGATCATTTCTAACTGTATAAACCCAGCATTCAGCTTCTAGTATCTTTTCCACCTCCCTTCTCCAGTCCTGCATGGTAGGGCACCGAGATTGTTTCCAAAATGTCAGTATTCGGCTGCATTCAAAAGATGAGGGGTGACACTATGTTTATATGATTTGATAGAGTGATAGAGAAGGGGGTAACATGGAACAGGTAATGAAGGGGAGTAAATTTAATAGGTTTAGGGTTGTTCTCTGAATCCAAGGGGAAATATCTCTCCAAAATTTTCGGATCTTGAGGCAATACCACCATATATGCAGAAAGGTGCCTTCATGAGAGCAGCCTTTCCAACAGCCACGATCAACCCCAGGGAAGATCTTAGCCAACCGTGAGAGTGTCCTATACCAGCGAGACAGGAATTTATAGCACGACTCTTGGGTCTTAGAGCTGATGGAGGAGACGTGATAATTTGATTATTTTCTGTAGTTGGTGAGGCATGAAGTCAAGTCTAGCTCCAGTTCCCATTCCCTAATATAGTAGGGAGTAGTCTGGGAGGAAATGGATAGTAGACCCCAGGGGTAGACTGACAACTCATGGGGCCCCTGGGCAATAGGGGATCCCAATGGATGCCCGAGTTCCCCAATGGTCAGTCCACCCCTGGTAGACCCCTATACATTTGGGAGAGTAAATGTTTGGATTCCACAAGGTTCATGCATACAGATTCGAAAGAAGTTAATGAGTCGTTTGGGCCAATTTCATACAGTAGTGTTTCCTTCTCTGCCCCAGGCATTAAAAAAGGAGACATCTTCCCCAGGAGGAAACCAAGGAAAACCCCCCAGCAGTGCTAGGGGTGAGGTTGGAGGGGAAAGAGATCCCTTTCCATTGACTTGATCCCAAACTCTGAGTGTTCAATATAAATAGGCTCATCCAACTGGCCATACGTGGGATCCAAGGGGTCCCTGTTTAGTTCCTACCGGTGATAGACTTTTCAAGGCAAGTATTTCAAGTATAGAGATACATCAGACACTCCAAGGCACCCATCCTCTTTGAGTTGACTAAGAAGCTAGTACTCCAACCTAGGTAATTTCCCCTACCAAATTAAAGTCGTAAATAACCGGCGTAAACAACGGAAAAAACAAAGGTGGCAGGTGTATGGGGATTGTGGAGAGCAGGTACAACATTTTTGGCAGGATCATCATTATAAGAGTCCTAATTCGACCCATCCACGTGAGGGTAGTATTTTGCCAAGCACTTCAATCTTATTCTACCCCTTGTAAGAGTGCCCCATAATTTGCAGAGTAGAATAATTTGGGATCCAAACACATATGAGTGCCCAGATAGGGCAGTGTTTGCCTGGTAAATTGGAAATTAGTCTTGAGTGATATCCTAAGACAGTGCGGATGTAACGATGAATAGCGAGCATCGTGATGTCACCAAGCCCCTCCCCTACGTGTTACGCCACAGGGTCATGTGGCTTCCTCAGGGGGATATCCGCCACGTGACATCTGATGAGTGGAGTTTCCTTTGCTTGCACATACAAAGGGATTGCAGGTTACAAAAGGCGCGTATATTCGGTGCGATTTAGCACCCATACCATGTGAGTGGCCACTGTTTCATGTTTTTAATAAAGTAATACGTTTTAAAGGATAAAGCACTATTGTGTTTTAATTGTTTTTTGACATGTTTGTTGAGTGGAGGAGGAAGGAGTAAAGAGATCGGTGATCTTTGGAGAAAGAGTCCAATTCCAGGATACACCTGCCAATTCATGTCCATCTCCAGGGACACATGCAGTTTTTGACCAAACTATATAGTGAGGTAAAAAAAACTCCAGGTGAGGGCGCATCTGGTGTTTGTGATGGAGGATTAACATTGCATGAAGATATGAAATTGTGAAGTCTTTTCAAGTTCAAGAAAAACATTATATTTAGACACTTTTTTTCACATATGTTTAATATAATTTATCAGCAATCACATATTCAAAGAAAGTGCTGCACTGTATGTACATCAATTTCTGTACCTTTAACTTTTTTGAGTCTCAATCCATGGGTTATCAGGACTCCTCTTATCACCACCTTAAGTCCCTCTCACCACGCCCCCATGGACACCTCATCATTGGAACTGAGTTGGAAATATGTGGTAATGGAGGATTTAATGGCGGTATGGGTGGTTTCGTCAACCAGCAAGGATTTGTTCAAACACCATGTCAAAGCGGGTCTATGGGAAGCATACATAGTCAGATTCAAAGAGACGGGCGTGATCAGAAATAGTTATTGGGCCAATATCCGAACCGTGAAGTCAGCAAAGGCAATACTGATCAACACAGAGAAGGTCAATCTGCGAATAGGAGTTCTGGACATGGGAAAAATAGCTATAATCTTTAACAGAAGGGTGAACTACTCTCCAACTATCCACTAAGTGAAGAACCTGTAGACGTTTCCAGAAATGTTTAAGAGCTTTAAAACAAGGGGTGCATCAAAATTTTCGGTGGCTGAAACGTTTCAGACGAAAACACGCCGATATGAAAAAAAGCACCGATACAGGTGCCCAAAAAACCCCACCCCCTCGCCGCTGACGGATGTACACATCACTTGTAAAGTGCCAATCGTGGAAGTCAACTTGCGGGAGTTCCAGTGTCTCTAGGAATTTAGGCAGATCATCTTTGTTGCGTAGGGTGGCAGATTTCCCATTTCTATGTGTGGTAAGGCGAAAGGGGAAGCCCCATTGATATGTCATCCCCTCCTGTCAAAGAACCGCCGTCTTATCATAAGACTGAAGATCCCCTGGAGTGTGGGTTCTAAGTCTTGCACATGAGTAGCCTCAGGTAAACCACAAATCTGTATGTTCTGCCGTCGCTCACGGTTTTCATAGCCATCCAGTTGTAATAAATTTGTAAAGCGCTTCACAAACTGTTGGCGCTATATAAATCCTGTATAATAATAATAATAATAATAAAAGGGATTCAATCATGGTATCGTGCATACAAGAGGCTTCCCCCAGTTTTTTCACCACACCGGATACGTCATCATAATCTATTTCTAGAGATTCTGCTCGATGACCTATACCCGTCATATCAGCTTGCACTTTATCCAAGGCCTCTTTAAAGGAAGATTCCATGGATGCAATCAGCTTCACCATATCAGCTTTACGGCCCAAATGTGTTCCTTAATGTCCCAGTCTCCTGTAAGGTCTTCTAAAATGGAGCCCGCTATTGAGGGCTGTGTAGAAGTATGGGAAGGAGTAGGGCTATATAGTACAGCATACCTGAGCAGAGCTGGCAGCATCCCCATGGTCAGAGGCAGCAGCTGGAGAGGAGGCAGAGGATGCTGGGCGATCCGGCACCATCTTGGATTCCTCATGGCGCGGTCCCGGGGTCCCGGTAAAGTAGGAGTCTGTGGGGCCCGGGCAGGTATAAAATATGCCCGCTGCTTCCCTGGCATTGTGGGTTATGTGTATGTTGGCGTCCATGCTCTGTGAAGTGGTAAATGGCTCCGGGGGGACAGGAGCTCTCAGGCTGCGTGTCCTTACTCTCCCATGGCCAGACCATGCCCCCAGATTCTGAGGTTTTTAACATGACCTGTGATTGATTTCCATTAAGCATTTGAAGTTGTGCACTGCTCCCTTGATACTCTATACTTGTGAGTGGTTTTATCTTATGGTTTTAATAAAGTGTTCACGTTTTGTAATTATATTACACTATGTGGAGATTTATCTTTGTCTTGAGTGGATGTGCCTGGTTGTGCATATCCAGGTGCGATTGAAAAGCAAATGGTGGTGCGACCCTCTCCTATGATGACTTTTTAATGGTTAACTGAATGCAGTACAATATTTCATAATTTCTCATAGTTTCCTTGGTGTTTATATATGGACAAGTTTCCATGGAATCACTACATGCATTGATGTATATTAGAGTTTAAAAGTTTTGTTGATGCACTATTATTCATTCAGTAAGTGTATCTGTTGGTGTAGTTACACTGGTTTACTTACAGTGAGATACTATGAGGTTTTATTGAGTTCATTGTTAAATTACATCCATTGCAGTATCTCAAATGTGTGTTGGTTTGTGCTGCACTTTTTATGTTAACAGGTTATTATAATTACAATATATGACAAATTGTGTAACAGAATATTATTACAAGATTTGCATAAGTAAGTGAGAAAATTATGCCCATAGCTATATCGTGGGATTGCAGATAAAACCTATTCATACATTTAAAAAATGCTCTAGAATCAAGTGGGGCCAATGGCTGAAGGTTTTTTTTTTTTTACTTTAATGCACTCTCTGCATTAAAGTAAAAAACCTTCTGAGTGCAGCTCCCCTTTCCAGCCTTCCCTTATGTTTACCTGAGCCCAATCTTGATCCAGCAATGTGCATGAGAGCAGTGGCTCTCTTGGCTCTCTCCCTCCTTATAGGCTCAGAGACAGCAGCGGGAGCCATTGGCTCCCATTCCTGTCAATCACAGCCAGGGAAGAGGGAGCGGGGGGGCAGGGCTGAGCTATGCTCTGAATGTCTATGGACACAGAGCTGGCTCAGGAGCAAGCTTGCACGAGTGCCCCCATAGCAAGCGGCTTGCTATGGTGGGCACTTGGCGAAGGGGGGGCCAGGTGCTCTGACAGGGGACCTGAGAAGAGGTGGAATGGGGATGCTCTGTGCAAAACCATTGCACAGAGCAGGTAAGTATGACATGTTTGTTACTAAAAAAAAAAATTATAGACCCCATATCCCTCCATAAAGAGTACCCATCATGTGCCTATTGCTGTCACAAGGGATGTGTACATTCCTTGTAACAGCAATAAACATGATAAAAAAAATTAAAGCAACAGTGTAAAAATATAATAAAAAAATTAATTAATTAATTGTAAAAAAATTTAAATTTCCCCCTTTCACACACAAAGGCGAACACATATGTCCCACACGCACACAAGCAGCAGTTATCCTACACATGTGAGGTATCAACACAAATGTCAGATCATGGGCAGTAATTCTAGCACTAGCCCTCCCCTTTTAAAGCATTGACTATGGATAGTAAAATGTACACCGTTTGTCACTGTTGCACGGGCGTGCAAAATTTGAAAGCATGACATGTTTGGTATCTATTTACTCAACATAACATCATCTTTTATATTTTACAAAAAATTGGGTTATGTATTGCTTTTTTGCATTAAAATTAAAAAAAATTGTATTTATTTCACAAAACATTGCATTTGCAAAACTGCTGCGCAAATGCCATGTGACATAAAAAATTGCAAAACCCACCATTTTATTCTCTAGATTCTCTGCTTTAAATTTTTAATTTTAATTTTTGGGGGTTCTAACTAATTCTTTAACAAAAAAAATTAGATTTTTACATGTAAACAAAAGTATTAGAAAAAGGCCTGGAGGTCAAGTGGTTAAAATTTTTTTTTAAAAAGCGAGGAGTATGTGATGTTTACATTTATTTACAAGTGAATTTGTTTTCTTTGGAAAAACTGCATCAAACTGGTTCTAACCAGATACTTATTTGCTACTGTGTGACACATTTTCTAACATTACTGTCTACTATGAGAAAGTAACTTGAGAAAAACGTTTCGACACTGTCTGAATAATCATTTAACAATTTTATAGTGATTGGTGATATATTAGCTCAGTTTTTTTATTATCATATACAGATGACAGACTGTCTACTGTTTTGGTTTCAGTGAACTGAGTAGGGTCAGAATTTAGAAGAATAGCAGTCTTTAAATTTACTCTTTTGTAATAATTAAAGAAGCATGATATTTATTTTTAAAGTCTATTTTAGAAAGAAGGTATGGTAACATAATAAAAAACATCTGCACACTCTATTGAACACCCAGTATCCAGCAGCTGCACCCAGATGTACACCCTATACACCAAATGTACTCAAAGTAATCTATGAAAGTACAGTGCTGCATCTTCATATCTGAAGTTTACAACCACTTTAAGGTGGACCTCCTTTTTTAATGTTAAAGTAATATATACAGTAAAGTATATGTAGTATATGTAAAGTAATAAAGTAATCATAATTAACTTTACAAGTCTCTGTGAAAAAAGCTAACCACACATGTTGCAAAACAAGTGTACCAAAAGTGATACAAGAGTCTGCCTGAATAGGTTGTTAGGTTGTTATATTACATTGTAATAACTCTAAAGCTAGCCATACATGTTATAATCTAGTTGTACAATCACATTTACATCTACCATCAGCTATGTAGAGCAGGGACCCTAGGGTTACTTTGGAGGTTGCTAGGGATTCCTTGAGCAGTGGCTAATTAACCCCCCCCCATTGAGGGTGCCTGTATAGTTCCAGGGCCAGACCACTTGGCAAAGCTATCTGCAAGACATCAGTGTTTTTTTTCTGTATTTGTAAGGGTGCCATTCTTAGCACCACTATAAGGGGGGCTTTCTTAGCACTAGCCACCTATGCAAGGTGTATTTTCAGAGTGACTCCCAATCATTTGGTTTTAGCAGGAGTTCCCAGGTACTAAAAATGATTTCAAGGGTTCCTCGGGGGTAAAAAGGTTGAGAAAGGCTAATGTCAAATAAGGGCCTTATGGGCTGATTATACCAAAATTGATTGTTTAGGTTTTTCCTGCATACCAGCACGTAGATACTGAGATTGGATGATACCCTTGCTTTTGAATTTATTTATAAACGATATAGGGTCTGGAATTAAAAATATAATTTCAGTCTTTACAAATGACAACAAGCTGTGCAGTGGAATAACGTCCTTACAGGATGTCTCCAACTTACAAGCTGACCGCAATGCACTGTTTAATTGGGCAACTATGTGGCAAATGAGGTTTAATGTTGATAAATGTAAGGTTATGCACTTGGGAGCTAAGAATATGCATGCATCATGCATACTGGGGGGGGGGGTTACAACTGGGAGAATCAATGTTGGAGAAGGATCTGGGGGTTCCGGTAGATCACAAGCTTAATAATGGCATACAATGCCAAACTGCGGTTTCTAAAGCGAGCAACATCCTCTCTTGTATTAAAAGAGGTATAGACTCCAGAGAGAGAGATATCATTTTACCCCTTTACTAATCATTAGTAAGACCTCATCTGGAATATGCAGTTCAGTTTTGGGCACCAATTCACAAAAAGAACATTGGGGAACTGGAGAAAGTACAGAGAAGGGCAACCAAACTGATAAGAGGCATGGAGGAGCTCAGCTACGAGGAAAGATTAGAGGAAATGAATGTATTCTCTCTTGAGAAGAGGAGATTAAGGGGGGATATGATTAACATGTATAAATACATCAGTGGTTCATATAGTGAACTCGGTGTAGAGCAGGGGCGGACTGACCATTTGGAAACTCGGGCACTGCCCGAGGGCCCGGGGTCAGTAGGGGGCCCCATGAGATCTCCCTAGTACCTTTTTCATATACTTTTTTGAGTTTGGGCAAGGACACAGGGGCCCCATGATCCCCTATTGCCCGGGGGCCCCATGAGTTGTCAGTCTGCCCCTGGTGTAGAGTTATTCACCCTGAGGTCATCACAGAGGACAAGGGGGCACTCTTTACATCTGAAGGAAAATAGATTTATTCTCCAAACATGGAAAGTAAGAGCTGTGAAAATGTGGAATAGACTCCCTCAAGAGTTGGTTCTGGCCAGCTCAGTGGATTGCTTTAAAAAGGCCTGGATTATTTCTTGGATACACAGAATATAACTGGATACTAACATTTATAGGTAAAGTTGATCCAGAGAATATATCCGATTTCCTCTCAGGGGATCAGCACGGAATATTTCCCCTGCAGGAGCAAATTAGATCATTCTTTGCTGGGTTTTTTTCCTTCCTCTGGATCAACTGTGGGTTTAGGAATATAGCTTTTTTTTGGTTGAATTAGATGGACTTTTGTGTTTTTTCAGTCAGACTAACTATGTAACTATGTGTAACCTGTACTAAATACTGTGCCATTATTGAAAAGTGTATTTCAGATTTATAGCACTGATCAGTGCTACTCAAGATGCCACCAAAAAAAGAAGGTTTTTGATAATATCAGTGTCACCTCCTAAACTAAATTAAGAATATGGGGGCAGTAGCAACAGTGAAAAAACAGCAGTTATTTCCTTGGTTTAAAAAATAAGAAGCCCAAATAATCCATAAGAATTTAAGTAAATTACTTATTTGTCTTCAAAGACACAGTGAGGTCTTGTAAACCTATGTACATTTCTATTCAACAGATTTTTTTCTGTTTTGAAGGACTATTCACCATCATCCCTGCTACTGATGTGCTCAGCTGTCCTCTATCAACCGCCCATATAAAATAAAAATTGAACACACCCATTAAGAAAACATTGTCTAAAGTGACAGAACATCTTAACCTCTATATAAATCCCTTCAAATAACTTATTCTGCATGTTTGCCAACTTGAAATGTTTGTTTTGGGTGTGAAACTTGCAAATCACAGAAATTTGTTTTAAAAATCTTGATTATCTCTACTGCTTTCAATCTTCATTTTGCCCAGTGAATAAGCACCCAAAATAGACACACTAGGAGGGCACTAGAAGGAGTGAATTTATTTATTTTTTATTTAAAAAAATCTGTGTTCCCCCTCCCCAAACTAACCAGTCCCATATAAAAGACATGCAGGCTTGTATTATATTCCCCCTGGTATGCTGATAGCAGCTTGCATGATTTTTAGTATTGGGAGGTGTGCTTTTGCAGGATTCCCCCCAAAAATGGTCCTGGGACCTCTAACTAGTTTGCTGGGAAGAGGACATCCAGCTACTTGCCGTCATGAGAGGGTGGTTCCCTTGATCCTCTATGGTGGGGGGACGCCATTTTTTTGGGGAAACCCGGGGTCACTGTGTGGGTAAATAAAAGATTTTAAAGAATATATAATTTAGAAACATTTTAAGTATTCTAATTTTAACTAATATTTAACTTTACAGGTTCCAGCCATCATATTCAAAGGTGTTCCAGCATTGTCAGGTCAGTGACAGGGGGAACACAGATCCCCTTTTCTCACTGTTCAAACCCTGTGTTGCTCCTGCTGACATGCCAACACAGGACACCATAGGACACTTTTAGGCAACACTGGAACCTGGAAAGATACACTATATTGCCAAAAGTATTGGGATGCCTGCCTTTACACATACATGAACTTTCATGGCATCCCAGTCTTAGTCCGTAGGGTTCAATATTGAGTTGGCCCACCCTTTGCAGCTATAACAGCTTCAACTCTTCTGGGAAAGCTGTGCACAAGGTTTAGGAGTGTGCCTATGGGAACATTTGACCATTCTTCCAGAAGCACATTTGTGAGGTCAGGCAGATGTCGAACAAGAAGGCCTGGCTTGCTGTCTCCGCTCTAATTCATCCCAAAGGCCTGGATTGAGGTCAGGACTCTGTGCAGGCCAGTCAAGTTCCTCCAATCCAGACTTCCTCATCCATGTCTTTATGGACCTTGCTTTGTGCACTGGTTGGAATAGGATGGGGCCATCACCAAACTGTTCCACAAAGTTGGTAGCATGAAATTTTCCAAAATGTGTTGGTATGCTGATGCCTTAAGAGTTCCCTTCACTGGAACTTAGGGGCCAAGACCAACATCTGAAAAACAACCCCGCACCATAATCCCCCTTCCACCAAACTTTACAATTGGAACAATACAGTCAGACAAGTACTGTTCTCCTGCCAACTGCCAACCACCAAACCCAGACACGTCCATCGGATTGGCAGACAGAAAAGCGTGATTCGTCACTCCAGAGAACACATCTCTACTGCTCTAGAGTCCAGTGGTGACGTGCTTTACACCACTGCATCCAACGCTTTGCATTGCACTTGGTGATGTAAGGCTTGGATGCAGCTACTCGCCCATGGAAACCCATTCCATCAAGCTCTCTACTGCATGCCATTGCATGTTAGGCTGTTTAGCTCTAGGAGAGGGAGCCATGCTTTTTAAAACAGAAAAAAAAACGCTTTATGAGTGGTCCTGTCGGCTTCCTCTCATCTGACATCTTTTAATTAATACAATTGAAGGAGTTGGAAGGAAAATTGGTGGTGGCTGTCAGATTGTATTAGGCACGCAAGAGATTCATCCATTCACACTAAATAGTATGGATGGAGGAATTTGTTATAATTTTTTTGTTCAGCCCACAGGTTTAATGGAACAATAAAAATCTAGAAGTGCATGGCCAATATTAACATTTAAATGTTTTAGGTAGGTGATTAGGCAGTTCCAATGCTTCAGGCAGAATTCAGAAGCCTTCAGACAGGTGCCAAGAAGCAGTCCAGATCCTAAATGGTCACTAAATGTAATTTTATGTTTCCAGTTAAAGCAGCTATTTCATTAAGGAGGAACAAAACCAAGATAAGTAAAAAATCGTACAAGTACGCATTGGCAATTTTAAATGCTTTTAAAGACATTGTAATTGTTTGGCTAAAGTTTCTTTTTGATTGGCAGAGACTAAATTCGATCAGTTTTGCTTTTATGTAAGGTATAAACAATTTTAAATACTTTAATTGGCTAAAATGAGTAATGTGTGTGTGATGTAACACATTGGGACAAAAATATTAAATTTCCACATTAAAATAACAACTTAACAATTTCTGCAGAAATAGAGCTTATGATATTTTAGCTTGCAAACTTTTTGGTTTTGTAATGATGAAGCAATGCCATTAATTATATTCTTAGCTTCTTTTTTTCTCAGCTTCCTCTGTTGTTAGGACAACAGATACATGTAATGAGGTGACAGTTTATGTATTCCATCTTGTCTTATTCTGTGCACCAGTTCTCCAATAAAGTAGAACATTTACAGTTTGGCAGATTTGTATGAGACCTTGATTAAAGTTTTAACAGGCTGGCAGTGCATATACTCAGGTTTCAGCAATCATTGTACAGATAAAGTTAAGAATTTCTTGTTAGCAAATTTCTGCTGTGTCAAATTTCATTCTCCCAAAGAAATTCCTTCATCTGGACAATGTGTACCTTTACATAACATTATTTTCTTAATAGTTAACGAAGTTTTGTGAACACGTTACCTAATCTGCCTCATAGTTACAGCAGTAGAGATGTTTAACATACAACTAAAGCAGTAAAATAGTAAAGGTTTTTTTGTCCCTTAGATATTAAAAAAAAAAGTTTTTATGTACAATATATCCTGTTTTTTTAATCCAATGTTATTGTTATTTACAAATCCCCCCTATCTTCTATTGGAATACTCTTCTATTGGAAGTGTGAAAATTTATCAGACAAGTCATAAAATAAAGAAATGATATCCGCAGACCTATAATAGTGCATCCCTCACTGTCCAAAACATTTATAAGAGACTATTTTTCAAGCAATGCACTTTATCAAGAGAGGGTCACCTTCACCCTAATTTGCACAGAGATGTGCAAAGAAATACTTATTTAATTACAAGAAAAATATTTGTAAAAGTTATAAATGCTGTCATGGAATTGGTCAAGGGATTCCCTATAATGCATTTTCTCAGTTATAGATTACAAATTAAATAGTAAATACTGTACATTTCACAACATAATATTGGGGGGTCGGGATTTCTATGCCTGTCATTTTTGTCACAAACCAACTTTTATTTGCCAAAACACTAGTAATTTCAGCAATGACAGGCATTGAGAGCTGAAAATAATAATTGTTAAAGTAGCACACGCATTATAGCTTAGGGTTTGAAGCATCATTCAGCAGATACTGTACAACTGCTGAACAAATGCAGAATCAAGAACACCATTTGCGTCATGGCAACTAAGCCTTCTGTCTTAGGACTCAAACTATTCTCACCCTCTTCATTACGATTTTTTGTCCTCAGAGTAATGCAAGTAGTGTGTAGAAAATTCTGAATTAAAAGGGCCTGTCCACCCAAAAATGATATTCCAGGTATGGACAGAATTTAGTGGTTTGAGCCACCTTAGGTTCATATATGACTTGGAGACTACACAGGTAAGATAACTCTGATATGGTTCCAGGCACTTTTCCTATCCACACTGATGTTTTGGATTCCTCTACTCTTAGGCTCAGTTCACACTAGCTTTGTCAGACAGGCGTTTGGGAAGCGTTTTTAACATTTCTCAAACACCTATGAAAATTCTGCACATGGCAGCACACAGTGCTGTTCACACTGAAGCATTAGCGTTGCATTGTGTCGTGGCAAAACGGACGCCTCGTGCTGAGTCAGGAGGAGTTGAAGCCTCCCATTCAAGTCTATGGTGCTGCTCTGCAAACGCCTGGCAGCCCTTTGCAGTGCAGTTGCAAGGCGGTTGCGAGGCGGTTGCGGAGTGTTAATACCATTTAACTTCATTATAGGTGTTTGTGGTGCGGTTTTAACACTTGGCAAACGCCTATCAACTGCCTCAAAACCGCGAATGGGGCGTTTGGGGAGATTTGTGGAGTGTTTAAAATGCTTCCCAAACTCCTGTCTAACGCCTGTTAAACGCTATAGGGGAGTTTGGCTAGAGTTAGAAATAAAGTCAAGTGTGAACGAGCCCTTACTGTTTGCACTCTCCAAACTAAGAATTATGTGGAAACTCCACCAGGGACAGGAATGCTTCCTTGTTGATGTGTTAGATGTGAAGCCCTGAGAACACAAATGCAGAGATCCCAATACTGAAGTTTCCAATTAATATAAAAAAAATATTTTAACTCTTCAGTATGTGCCAAAAACTGAAACTGACCCTTAATCATGTACTTCAAGAATTTCTGTATTATCAACTTCTGTTTAGAAAGTTTTTTCTTTATAACCTGGTAACATTCCTTGGAAACTTCCATTGGGAAATTTGTGTCATAGTTGATTGAAGAAACTACTACAGTGTTTTGTCTGGTCATGGGTACCTTGAGGTTTTAATTAAATATAAACTAAATAGTCTAAAGGCAAGTTATGTAAGAGTTCATTAGAAATTCCTCTTTCCTTTAGAAAATAGAGAAATGTGAAAATAAAAATTATGCTTATGTAATCTTACACACACGAAAAATAGTAATAGATCTCGTCATCCATGAGCATTTCTTTCAACGTTATGACACATACAACATAAGTCTTGCTGTATGGTACATTAATTCTTAGCACTGAGTGCTTGGCCCAGCAGTTGTTGATGCAGGATCAGGTGGATATCCTAAAGCTGCACTAAAATGTAAATATACCCAGAACTTTTTTTCGATTCATTTTGGATAGAATAATGAAAGGATGGAACCACTGTCAGGTTTTACTACTATTAGAGCTCTTTTAGGAAAATTTCTGGGGACAATGTTTTAACAAACTGACAGTAAGGAAAAATCTGAAACATGGAAAAAGAAAACAATGAAAAGCTAACAGAGATTATATAATTCCCCTACTTAACTTAATTAAAGTTGGGATCCCTCCATGGTCTGGATCAGTTTTGTGACATCAGCTGACAGCAGACTTTAGCCCACTGTTAACTATTATGGGCCAAAAGAGTGCAGAATGAAGTACACTCCTGTGATGCACAGGAGGGTAGGGCCAAAAGAGCTTTGGGCCTTCTTCTCCTTTAACGAGAAGAGGTCCAAGAGAAAATTTACTAACCTGTCCAGTTTGTGTCCCACTGCTTGATACTCATCTGGTGTTCCTCATGGTCAGATTGTTACGCAAATGATTCAGAATCGCTTAGATCATAGTAAATAAAGCTGTATAAAATGTTATTCTAAAGATACAAAATAAGTACAAAATGCAAAATCCAATAGCAATGAAACTGAGATTCAGGACAGAGAATGTCACACAAACTTGATAATGTGGATGCAACATAATGAAATCAATTCACTGCCCATCAGCTCATTAGATTAGCAATCATTAGGGGGCAGATCTGACTTGAGAAAGCAGTGTTCTGCTACTCTACCAAGATGACCACTTCCCACTTCCGCACAGAGACACAGAATATGGCATCAGAGGGAAAAGATCAGCTGAAGGGTGCCTAGAGGTGAAACTAGTGACTGGTCCTTGGCCCCTTTTGACTTTTTTTGAGCACATCATCAACAGTAAAGATCTGCTTTAAAGGCAGTAAAGAATATCAAGGTAATACATCCTATAGTACACTGGTTAACCACTTGAGATCTGCAAAGGTTTTACCCCCTTCATGACCAGGCCATTTTTTGCTATTTAGCACTACGCTTCTTTAACTAGTAATGGCACAGACATGCAATGCTGTGCCCAAATGAAGTTTATCTATAATTTTACACACAAATTGAGCTTTCTTTTGGTGGTATTTTATCACCACTGGGTTTTTTATTTTTTATTATATGAATAAAAAAAGACTGACATTTTTTAAATAAAAAAACAAATTTTTTTTTAACTTTCTGGTATAAAACATATAAAAAAAAAAACATTCTGCATAAATTTAGGTAAAAATGTACAAGTGTATATTGATTAAAACAAGTGTATATTGATTGGTTTGTGTGAAAGATATAGCATCTGCAAAATGGTATATATATAGGATTTTTTTCATACTTGCAATGGCAGTGTTCAGCGACTTATAGTGGGGCTGTGATAATGCGGAAGGCAATCTGGTACTAACTGATGCAGGCTGGGATGTACACTAACTGACACTGACATCACAATTGACACTAACACAGTGATCAGTGATAATACTAAACACTGTACTAATTACATTGGCTGGGAAAGGGTTAACATCTCAGGGTAATCGAGGGGTTAAGTGTGTGTCCAACAAGTGTCAGTGCATGTAATGTGCGCTGCTTTTTACAAAATATCTGTTTGTTTCTTCTCCTTGAAGAAGCAATCAGATCGTCCCCTCTGTACAGAGTCCTGTGTTTGTCAACACAGGGCTCTGGGCAGTTATTGGACACAGCCAATCAGCAGGTCTCAGCTGTAAATCATTGGCTGAAATATGCTGATAAAATCCCAATGGGGGGGCACGCTCACGTCCTGAACCGGCAACTGACATTGCCAAAGCTCAGGTATGCGATTGTGCAAGTACGAGCTACCCACCCTCAGTAAAATGTGGGCAGGTGGTCAGCAAGTGGTTAATTTAGATTATTATACTAGTACAGTTGATTTGCGACTATAAATGTTGGCAAGCTACTTATACATTTTTTTGTTTTTGTTAAAGGTTGAAAAAAGTTTTGACATGGTGCAAAAACAAGGGCGACAGCTGCTGGCCACTGCTACAACAGTTCCATACCCACCATTTAATGTGACAAATGGATCAGACACTTGTATTCTGATATACGCAACCCAATTTGTGATCACTAATAGAACAGTAGTATTTGATTTGACAAATAGGACATTCATAGCACGTTCAGCAAACACTAGCCTATCGAAATGTTCTAATGACAATACCACGTAAGTAACTTATGAGAGAATATATGAAATATTGAACCAGTGATGTACAGTATTTATATTTATGAAGTGGGTTCAGTTAACAAACTTATGTTTCTTTTGGTTTTTTTTGCTTGATAACACACCTTGTAAATCTTATATCTTAAACATGCTATGCTTAGTCAGCTCTGAAATATGATATTGATGTAACACCGACAATTAATGCTGTGCTTTACATATTGTAAATTCACATCAGTTCCTACTCTTATGGAGCTTGCGATCTTAGGTTCCCAAATAAAATGCATACATACACATACTAGGACCAATTTAGACAGGAGCAGACTAACATTCCAGCATGTCTTTGGAGTATGAGAGGAAACTCACATAAGCACTGGGAGAATAAGCAAACTCCATGCAGGCAGTGTCATGGTTGGGATTTGAATCGAGTATTATTATTATATTATACAGGATTTATATAGCGCCAACAGTTTGCTCAGTGCTTTACAATTTAAGTTAGGAGGATCCTGCTCCTTGGAGCTTACAATCTAAGAGGGAGGGTCTAGTGGTACAAAATGTAATAACTGTGGGGGATGGACTGATAGGAGGAATATAAGATTCCATTATTAGCTATCTTCTTCCCTGAAGAGATAGGTTTTCAGAGGTCGCCTAAAAGTGAGCAGAGTAGGCGATAGTCTGATAAATTGGGGTAGAGAGTTCCAGAGGATGGGGAAAGCTCTGGAGAAGTCCTAGAGGCCGTGCGAGGAGCGAAGAGTACGGTTTAAGTGATATTTAGAGAAAAGATTGTTGATGTAATTTGGGGCAGAGTTATAAATGGCTTTATATGTTATTGTTAATGTTTTGAATTTTATCCGTTGGGCAATGGGACGCCAGTAGAGGGATTGGCAGAGAGGGGTGGCAGATATGGAATGGTTCGTAAGGTGGAGGAGTACCCTATTATTGAAAGACATATGTGCTAACCACTATGCCACCATGCTGACCAGTACTACTACTAGTGTTATTATACAGTATCACTGTCAATTTAAATTTTTTGGTCCTTATGAAAAATTCAATGTAAAGGTCAAGTCACAAAGATTACCTCACAGGTTATCACTACTTACAATAACACCAGCCTCGGGGTGGTAATACCTGTCTATGGAGAAGAACAGAAAATGAAATTGTTTGAGGTGATAATAAAATAACACATCAGAAAAGTGATTTTTTAAAAATTATACATAGAAGGATGTCTGTCAGCAAGATAATGGGGTCTTGTAAAAATAGGTTCTTTTGTAAGAAGCGTTGACTAAAGGTTTATGGCATTCTCTAACCAAAAACCATCTCCTCCACACAAACTTTAAGTGGTAATAAGCCGAAAAAAAAAAAAAATATATATATATATATTGCAGTTTATCAATTCTTAAATGTGGTAACTGTATTAGCTTTCTTTTTTCAGGTGTTTTCTCTTTTTATTCATCTGGCGATGTGGCCAGTAACACACTTCTTGTCTTAATGTGTCTTTACTGTAGATGGAGGAGCAATGGAGACACAACTGAATAACAACATTGTCAATCTGGGAAAAGGATAGGGTTAGATGCACTAGACTAACAAACTAAAGCCAAACTCCAGTTAACACCCTTTAACCACCTCAATACCAGGCACTTGTATCCCCTTCATGCCCAGACCAATTCTCAGCTTTCAGCGCTCTCACACTTTGAATGATAATTACTCAGTCATGCAACACTGTACCCAAATGAAAATTTTGTCCTTTTTTCACACAAATAGCTTTCTTTTGGTGGTATTTAATCAGCACTGTGCTTTTTTTTGCTATATAAAAATGAATTTTTCTTCATTTCTGTTATAAAATTTTGCAAATCAGTAATTTTTCTTCATACATTTTGGCCAAAATTTATACTGCTACATTTTATTTTTTGGTAAAAATAACCCCAATCAGTGTATATTATTTGATCTGTGTTAAAGTTATAGAGTCTACAAGCTATGGCACCAATCACTGAAAATTGATCACACTTGATCACTTGATCAAACCTGTAGTACTGAGATCCCTAGATGTACTGTTTAATGCCAAGCTTTCCAGTGAAGTGGACTAGGGATTCATCCACACAAATATTTTTGTCAGGGGTAAATATTTCCTTAAAGGTGCAGCAAAAAAAGTTGATTAGTGGCTGAATTTTGAATAGATTGTCCTAATCAGGTTGATTTTGGAGAGGGCACTGGGTATTATTTTTGAAATGTAAAAACCTCATTATCATCTCATAGTGTGTTCTGGACATACACGATGAATAGACTGGCATATGATGTATAGGTTTGGTAGATCAGTAGGTCCAGTACACATGTGGATGACCACTGGTACACTGTGGCAGATGCTGATCACTGGTACAGATGTTGATTTGACACTGGTACTCTGTGGCAGATATTGATCACTGGTACAGATGTGGATTTGACACTGGTACTCTGACAGATATTGATCACTGGTACAGATGTGGATTTGATACTGGTACTCTGTGACATATATTGATCACTGGTACAGATGTGGATTTGACACTGGTACACTGGGAAAGATATTGATCACTGGTACAGATGTGGTTTTTACACTGGTACTATGTGATAGATGATGATCACTTGTACGCTGTGACAGATGTGGATTGACACTGGTATGCTGTGACAGATGTTGATCACTGGTACAGATGTGGATGACCACTGGTACACTATGAGAGATGTTGATCACTGGTACAGATGTGAATGACCACTGGTACAATGTGTGAGATGTTGATCACTGGTACAGATGTGGATGACCACTAGTACAATGTGACAGATGTTGATCACTGGTACAGATGTGGATTTGAAACTGGTACCATGTGACAGATGTTGATCTCAGGTACGCTGTGACAGATGTGGATTTGACACTGGTATACTGTGACAGATATTGATCACTGGTACATATGTGGATGACCATTGGTACACTGTGACAGATGTGGATCACTGGTGCACTGACAGATGTTTTTGATACTGACAGATGTGTGGGGGACACTATGGAGTGAATCAGTGTGTGTTGTGCTTCAAAACTCACTGTGGCAACAGGGATAGGTTCTGCTTCTCCTCACTGGCGGGTTCTGTGTGAGGAGAGGCAGAGCTGATCAACAGACACAGCCACAGTGATTGGACACAGCCATCATGTAATCAGAAGGGCCAATCAAAGAGTTACATTACATGATGGCTGTAATTGGACACAGCCATGCTGTGATAAGAAGGGCTAATCAGAGAGCCCTTCTGCTGAGCAGTGTTGCGCTGTGTCCATGGGACACAGGCACACAGAGAGTGCACAGCCGCGTGTGCCTTCGGGTCTGGCATGGGTTTTGAAGGGAACCCCATGCCAAAATTTAAGAAAAAATGGCGTGGGGGTCCCCCCAAAATCCATACCAGACTTTTATCCGAGCATGAAGCCCAGCAGGTCAGGAAAGGGGGGTGGGTGAGCAGGCGCCCTAAATGGGGGGTGCTTTGGGACAGGGAGACCCCCCAAAGCACCATGTCCCCATATTGATGGGGACAAGGGCCTCTTCCCCACGTTGATGGGGACAAGGGCCTCTTCCCCACAACCATGGCCGATGGTTTTAGGGGTTTGCGGGTGGAGGGCTTATTGGAATCTGGAAGCCCCCTTTAATAAGGAGGCACCCATATCCCACGCCCCCATGTGAACGAGTATGGTACTTCTACTCATTCACAAAAAAAGTGTAGTGTAAAAAATGACAGTAGACAGTCTTTGACAAGTCCTTTATTAAAAACACAAATTTTTAAAATGTCCCCTGAAGTAGATCCAACATCAATCATGACGCGTGCCACCACTGCTGACCTGGAAAAAGTAAAAAAAAAAACAGCTCTCAACGCTAGCACCGTCTGGGGAGTCAGGATGACAGTTCTTAAATACTTTGATGATGTCACACAAGGGGTCTGGGTGACATTATGCACTGTAATTGGCCAAAGCATTGCACCTGACCTGTTGTCAGGTGCACTGCTTTGGCCAATCACAAAGCACTGTTAGGGTGCACTGCATTGTGGGGCACAGTGGGCAAACAGCCCACCGAATGCTCTTACCGTTCGTGTGTTCGCCAAACACAAGAATGGCCAATGCTCAAGTTAAACTAATATTCGACTCGAACATAAAGCCCATCACTTCTTAAACATATGAAGGCATTGTTAAAGCACTACTTTGAAAAAGTCCGATGTAATATCTATTTTGTTTTTCGTGAGCTCTGTAATTGTGGTTTACCAAATTCCTCTTTATTAACACTCCTACATAATGCTATACAGATACATATGTGTGAATATTTCTCTTTTACGAAACAGCTCATATGTGCTATATTATTAGGTCAGGTACTGTATTATGTAAAATAACAGCTTCCTTTTTTCTTTTGCCTAGAACACAGTTAATTGTGGTTATTGCTCAAAGCTATTTTTTTCTTTTTTTAGCTTATCCCTGGTATACTCTTCTCCTGGAAATGGACTTACAAGCCTGGAAGTAAGGTGTGTCCTAAACATGATTTCACATAAAGCTAGAAACCCTAGACTAGCAACACTCAATAAACAGGTTGACTTATATTTTATTAATGTATATTATATTTTATTATATGTGATGCTATTCAGCTACCGTTGCAATGCACACCCTTCTTCTACACTATATAGCAAGGAGGGTGATCCCACACAGCTAAGGAATACAGGGTTGTCACGTCCCTGCTCCCAACCCACTACCTGGACAATTAAAAGCTGCCCTTGTAAGCATATTCTTTGGTATAGGGTTGAGATGACAGCACTATGCAATGAAAACATTACATAATTTTTTCACATTGGAAATTCACCCTGAATGGAAGGAAGCAGGTACAGACACATTTGTGTATTTATACCGGTTTATTAAAAATTATTAAAATTGTTTTGTATATGTAGCTGCATTAATCAGGTTTTTTTAACATCTGCACTGAGTTCAACCAACTGTCAACCAGACAGATGTCTACAGTTAAATACATTTACCAAATAATACTACTAGATACATTATTCCAGGAAAATATGTTAAACACATTAAAGAGAGCTCGGCATGAACTGTTTATTCAAGAATTAATAAAGGTTTACTCTCTTAACTAAAGTTGGACCCCCTAATCCTTTTCTATGTATTCATATCATTTGCAGTGAGCATTGCTTCTACTACATTGCAATTATATTGCTGTATAGTGCATCCATACAGGTGTAAAAATATGCAGAGTGACATGGCTCAGTTGATGTAGATGAAGTCTGACATTTTTACCAGTGGACTAGCATCTTCAGATAACCCTATTGGTTATATTATGTATTAATGTAATATATGTTTCAAGGAGCCACAATATTCCCTTCTCATTTTGTTTTAGAAAGTGAACGACCTATTTGGTTAAGGTCCTTCAAAGTTCCATTATTAGCCATATTGTAAAGTAGACTGGGTAAATTTCTCCAGTGGGAGAAATTATGTTTTCCGGAATGGTCCAATGATCTTTCTGATGGAGATAGTACAAATACAAGCACATAGCCACAAAGGCAGGAGAGTGACTCAAACATCCCTTGTGTGCTTATATCAAAGCAAATCAAGTTTTAATAGTTGATGATCCTACTATAAATTTGCACTAGAAAGAGCACATAAATGTACACATAAAGAGCTCACACTATTACCATGTCTAGACATTCACATTATGATTTCTTTCTCTCAGCTGAACAAGAGAAATCAATAGATTCCCCCATCCATGCTAAACTGTATAGATGGCGGAATCTCTCCTGCCTGCTATTGCATTTTAACAGCTGTCAGAACAAGAATTTTCCACTTGACTTCTTTGACTTTAAAATCAAAGTTTGTCAAGCTGGGTGATGCCAACAAAGCCACCCATGGCTCACATTTCGGCACATTCAGCAAGGATTGAATTTCCTGTATGGCCGACTAATTAGTATATTATCAGAGAAAGAGGCAGTAGAACTATCTATTCCACACATTCTGAAAATGACTGGTCAGGAAAGGAAGCAGTTAAGCTTTCAAACTCTTCTGTCTCTAATCTGCAGAAGTTTCTTGCACATCATTTACAATTCATTGTGCAGAAGAAGAAAGTAACAGAAAACATCAAAAAAGGTTTGTACAGTTAAACAGAAAGTGCAAATGAATGCTCTGACATGGAGGTGGTTATCTAGAAGGCTTTTATGCATTGTACAGTGCAGGGGCAGGCTGACCATTTGGAAACTTGGGCACTGCCCGAGAGCCCAGGGTCAGTAGGGGGCCCCATGAGATTCCCCTGGTACCTTTTTCATAGGCTTTTTTGAGTTTGGGCAAGGACACAGGGGCCCCATGATTCCCTATTGCTCGGGGCCCCATGAGTTGTCAGTCCGCCCCTGGTACAGTGTTGTACTTTTACCGTGTTTTAGGCTTTGGGCCTTAAAGGGGAGCTGTGTAGGTGGAGAGGAAAAAGAAGTGTGCAAATAATGATACTCATTCACAATCAAATGAGCAGGTAGGTAGTGAAGGCTGAAGACGTGCAGACTGTGTGCTGTCATTATGCATGAATCACAAGAGTGGCTGCATAGAGCCTTACATATATTTCACCTAAAAAACATTAACTGATAACAGATGGAGCCATCTAAGATTTCTGTTGGACTGCTAGGCTAGTGGTAAAATGCAGCAGATTTTGTTTACAACAACCCATCCCCGTCACACTCTTTAATACTACATGTGTATGGATGAATTATACAGCCAAGTAAACAGTGAAAACAATGCAACTGCTAGATTTTTGAATTCCCATCTTTGTCTGTTCTGGGGGAAATGATCACCAAGACCTGTTCTTAAAGGTTCAAACCTTTCTGTGCTCTATCTAAAACAAAACTGGCTATAAATACACCTTAAGGAGAAATTCCTGGTATGGCATTTTTCAAATAGTTACATTGATCCAACTTGGACCAATGTAACTAGGCATATACAATTCCTATGGGAAGACCTCTGGATGCTGGAAGTCACTGTAGTAGACACCGCTACTGTGATGTTCTCCACTAACTTCTGGGTCCCATGTTGAGTGGCTGCCCTGCTACCATCTCAAAACAAAAGGTCGGGCTCTCGGCATGGGTGCCATTCATAGAATGCTTTGCATTTTCACATTAAATGCACCACGTTTCTGATTGGACAAGGTTGAGAGGTAGGGCTATGGGTCGGTGGCATCATGCTCTCCACCCCATCCAATCAGAGAAGGCTCAGAATTTACTGTGAAAATGTAAAGCATTATCTGAATGGGACCAATGCTCAGCAGCCACCCTCCTGTGTTCAAAATGCAGTAGGCAGCCAATCAGCATCGAACTTGGAAGCTAGTGGAGATCACTGCACTAGTGGAGGCTACTACAGATATTCTAAAGGGATTCCACAGGTATGGTATATGCATAATTACATTGGTCCAAACCCAGATCAATGTAACTATGAAAAAAGTGCCATACCTGGAATTCTTCTTTAGGAATAATTGGTATAGCTTTATCAATTATCCTAAAGTGAAAAAAAACATTGTTTTTAGATCTGTGATAGAAATAATTACAAGCAAATATCATCACAATTAAGCAGACCCAGTTATAATTGCTTTACATTGTTTAAGAGTAGTAGTTCTTTCACTCTTGTCCAAATAAAAGATAGGTGAATAAAGCTCTTTATGTCTCTTACATTTGGCTTTGCAGCCGCAGAATGAGGTGACTTTCTGTTAGAGCATCTCAGTCCCTTAAGATATTTTGCAGTTCTACTTTAAATGAACTACGTATATTATTGTGTAATGTTCTTATATTATTATTATTATGTTTTTTTCTAGATTGCTAATGTCTAATATGTTCTACCCTGGCTCTGCTAGAAACTGGTTCACCATAGATTCCATTCTAATAATCCCCGATGGAGATATTCTAAGGAATGCTTCATTCAAAACTACTTATTCCTCTGCACCAGCAGAGTACTCTTTCCACTGCCAGGAAGTAGGGACAAGTTCATTGTATGCAGAAAAATTTGTTCCCACTAACAGGGAAGCTCAGAACTGGATAATACATATTACTGAGTTTCAGGTAAGAAAGTTTTTTCTAATTTTCAAATACAAATTTATATGTAGCACTACCCCCCCAGGGGCTGCTTGATAATGCTTGCCCCCCATGGATTGCCCTGAGCTTGCAAGCCTCCTGACACCTCTGACACTCTAGGTTCGGGCATACTTCAACAGTATAGGATAATAATACAAGAGACACAATTCTTTAGTAACAAAAGAGTAGACCACAAGAAAAATGGGTTTAGGATATACAACCCCAGAACACTGATAAAATAGGAATAATCAGTTACCAACCTTTAACAAATTTTACAGTCATGAGTAGTAAGCCTCAACTTTTATCTAGTATTAAACTGTAACACCAGCAGTAAGAGGGGAAAGAAAAGGCTTGTTGACATATTATCTCCCTCTAGGCCACTGGCGCCACAATGGTGGACGCAGAAAATTATGTAAATGTATACTCTGATACAGGGGCGGACTGACAACTCATGGGGCCCACGGGCAACAGGTGATCATGGGGCCCCTGTGTCCTTGCCAAAACTCAAAAAAGCCTATGAAAAAGGTACCAGGGGCATCTCATGGGGCCCCCTACTGACCCTGGGCCCTCGGGCAGTGCCCCAGTTTCCAAATGGTCAGTCCGCCCCTGCTCTGACATAAATAGATATAAGTATCCTAACTTGAATAATAATGGCCTTATAACTAGAGATTGAAACTTGAGTCATATGATGTTTAAAGTTCTTGATGTAGTGGTGTCTGTTGACTGCTGCTAGCCATGGTGGGGCCAATAAATAGTAGTGAATACTGGTAGTTCAATTAAACAGCTAAACAGATAGGTTGTGTTAATGCTCAAAGCAAAGATCTCCTGGTACTAAGGTTTAAAGATGTCTTCAAGCAGTGTCTCTAGAGTGATGACAGAAAGAGATTGGGCATTTTCCTGCTCACCAATCCCACATTTAACATGGCCTCCTAGGAACAAGAGTTCTTTTATGGGCTCTTGACTGTTTGCAGGGATGTGCAGAGTTGCTGCCTGATGGCCTGTCAGTGCAGCGTGCAGAGATGTCTGTGTGAAGACTGGATAATGACAGTCCTGATGCAGAGACGTTCATAGGATGTGGCATTTGGTGTCAATGCTGTGCTAAACTGATGTGCAGAGTCCCACAGAAGTAGACAGACAATTTGTCTCTGGAGGAGAAAGGCAGTCCCCCTGTGTTCAGCTCTGAATCCCATGCCAGGAGAGCATGCCAGTCCTTTGCTGTAGAATATATCTGCTATCCCAGCCACCTTCTCCTTCCCAAGCTCTCTGGTATTTGTAGTTAAATTAGCACTCAGGAATACAGGATGTATTGGTTATAGAACTACAGGTCCCAAAATCCCCTGCTGTAGAAAAACTGACTCCACTGTGCTAACAGGTAGTGATGTAGCATACCCAGTACTGGGCACCAGGGGGAAAAGGGATTAACCATAGTCTTATCTGTAAATGTCCCTGAATTGCATATTTATAGAGCCAGCACCTGGCTATATCTAGTAGATAAAACAATGTCCTTTTTAGAATACGATGGGGAGCTAATGTACAAAGTCTATTTCTTGTAACAGCACAATCATTTTTTTCATTAACTCTGCAGAGCTCATTATTTACGCACTTTGCAAACACAAGTTAGTGATCTTCTATACTTCTTTTGCTCTGGTGCAGTAGTTTTGATACAGGCTCATTTAATCTGGCATAGTGACCCAAGACAAACTCAGCAGAAAGGAACTGATAATTAAAAGTTTACTGCACAGGACTTCCTAGCAACACAATAACTAAAAATATTTCAATCAATTCACGTTATCCCTCAAAATACTTCTTAAAAGATTAATACACAACACTTTCTGGAAGCACAATGTCTTAAAATCTTTCAGTCAGTTCACATTATCCCTCAAAACACTTCTTAAAATATTAATACACAACACTTCCTGGAAGCACAATATCTTAAAATATTTCCATAAATTCACTTTATCCCTCAAAATACTTATTTTATATAAGAAGACCAAGTTCTTTGTGGCATACCACTACACCAAACCTTGTATTTCAGCAGTCAAACATTTGGATCCAGCTCATACACAGCTTACTACTGTCCAAACACAGTGAGAAGTGCTAAAGTCTCAGGGATAGAAGAGTAGCCAGTTCACCAGGAACCAGCCAAATATTGGGCTGTGTATACTCCTCTCTGTTGAACAGAAGCCTGTCACTAGACTGGCTTTTGCTGAATTGTCATATTAGCAGCATTTGACCATTCACTGCAGCCAATGGTTGCAGCGCTGATCAGTGTATTCTGACAGCAGGGAAGTCCCTGCAGTCAGCAGTGACATACTTGTAGTAAGCCTTGGGCTTAATATGTGTCACAAGTTAGCCTGCAGCCTCCTGTTGCTCTGTCTTACCTCCTTGCTGTTCATGTTTCCTTCACATGTGTGTTTCTCTGTGCTCACCTATGGGCATCGTCTGCTATCCCCTGGGTTTTATGTTCTTCCCTTTCATCACTTCCTGGCCTGCCTCCTTGTCTGCCTGTCTATTTAAGACCTGCTCAATCTGTCCCACATTGCCTGAGCAACGTTTGTTGTCTGTGCTCCCCAGTGTTCTTCCAAGTATCTGTTCTAGTGTTTCTGTGTACCGACCCCGGCTTTGTCTCTGACGTCTCTCCTACATTGTCTACTTGTGTACCGACCCCGGCTTCATTCCTGACTTTGCTCGTCTTCTGCCTGTCCTGACTTCGGCTTGTCTTCTGGATCTCCTAGTCTACTCCCATTGCACCCTGCACCCGCTAGCGGTCTCTTCTACCACAGCTGGGTGTACCTGGGGGCCGCGACCTGGTTCCAGCCTGCTCCAAGTCCATCCCCACCATCAGGGGCTCTGGTGAACAAGCAGACTGGGGCTTAGACTCCGCACCCTGGGGAACCCCAAGCTGTGGATTAAGAGCTCACCACTACTGGTGCTGACAATATGACATGCTTATGGATCAAAATATCTTAAAATTTTTGTCCCGGCAGTATGGCCTATTTTCCAAGAGATCATTTTTATAGTGAATAAGTTGTACTCTTAAAACGTAATCTGTTCAGAGTGACTGGAAGCAACAGACTCTGTTTAATGTGTCAGTTTAGCAGCGTTAGCTAGTAGTAATAGTTGGTCACATTCAACTGGGCATCTGTATTGCTGTAATGTCGACAATTTACCATTCATCCATGCTGCTTTCTCAGTTCAAATGAGTGTCTGAAATATATCTGGTGACACTATAGTACTTGGAATAAGGTGGGGGTCAGCAAGCCCTCAATCGCGATCGATCGGTCGACTGTGGGGAGCTGACAGGTCAATCGTGACTGCAACTCTGCCTCCCTCTAGCCTCAGTGGCTCTCATGTTACCTGTAGGGAGAGCAGGAGGCAACATAATGCTGGATGGAGGGTGGGGGGCGAGAGCGGGAGCTACTCAGTGACTGGTTGCTAGGCGGTCCTAGCAACCAAGCACCAGCCTCTTTTTTAGGAACCCCAATCCCCTGATGAACCCCTGATCCCACCTTCCACCTAGCTTTCTTCTGATCTCCGCTCTGCTCTACACACACTGGCAGGTAGGAAGTGCCACCAGTGTGTGTGTGTGTTTTGTGACGGGGACAGAGGAGATACTTTGGGGGGGGGGCAGAGGAGACCCTGTAGAAGGGGAGGGAAGAGGAGACACTGTGGGAGGGGGGGCAGAGGAGACATTGTGGGAGGGGGTGGACACAGGAGATACTGTGTGGGGGGGGCAGAGGTGATACAGTGGGAGGGGGGGGCAGAGGTGATACAGTGGGAGGGGGGACACAGGAGACACTGTGGGAGGAGCTGGCAGAGGAGACACTGTGGAGGGGGAACACAGGAGACACTGTGGAGGGGGAACACAGGAGACACTGTGGGGAGGGGGGACACAGGAGACACTGTGGGAGGGGGAATACAGGAGACACTGTGGGGAGGGGGGAGGAGACACTTGGGGAGGGGGGAGGAGACACTGTGGGAGGGGGACACAGGAGACACTGTGTGGGGAGGGGCAGAGTAAACTATGTGGGAGGGGGCAGAGGAGACACTGCTGAAGGGGGGACAGAGGAAACTATAGTGGAAGTGGGGGGTTCTTATGAGAAAAGGACCTAGGACACTGCTTTGGGTGATGGGGATCCTGAAGACACTGCTATGGGGCAGGGTGGAGGACATTACACAGTGGGGGGTTGATGTGAAGGGGCTAGAGGACACTGGTTTGGGGGTACAGGACACTATGGGGGGGAAGGGAGCAGAGGATATGACAGTGGGGGGGTATGTGTTGTGAAAGGGGGGCAGAGGAAACTACTTTGGGGGGTACAGGACACTACTGTGGGGGGGGGGTAGGGGACACCACAGTGGGGGGGTAATGTGAAGGGGGCAGAGGACACAACATTGGGGGGTACATGACATTACTGTGGGAGGAGGGGGCAGAGGACACTACAGTGGTGGCAGTGATTTGAAAGGGTCACTGCATTGGGAGTACAGGATACTGCAATGGGGGGTGATTTGTTTTTTAAGGACACCGCCTTTTAACCCCCCCCCCCCCCAAGGGATCTTTGCTTTACTCCATGTTGTCCAGGTAGATCTGTGAAAGGTTGCCTACCCCTGGAATAAAGTAACTGAGTTGTCCATGTGTGTGTGATTAATGGAGTATGTTGTGAACTAAGGAAGCCCTTTGGATGAGTGGTACATTTTTAAAATTACAGAACAAGTGCAGATGACCTAAATTTAGTTATTAAATTATAAAAGCATAAGCATTTAACACATGAAACTCACACTTACAAAAATACAGTACTTTCAGATAAATTGCTTCTCTGGGTGATTAAATCTCTCCAGTACTGAGCGTTCTAGCTGCTTATTGACAATTATCTTGTTAGCATCCCATTGATGTCACTGTGCTGTAAATGAGTCAACTGTGGCATTGTAGCCAAGAGATTTAATCACCTGTTTAACCCTAGCCTTAAGCAGGTCAATTAAAATGTGAATCAACAGAATCAAAATACAAACCAGTTGAAATGAAAGTTGTAATTTATGGGGTTGATTTAGTAAATACAAATACTGTAGACTGTGCACTTTGCAAGTGCAGTTGCACTCTGCAAGGAAATTTCCTCCAGAGCTTAGTAAATGAGCTTTACCCAATCACATACGAGAAAAATGTAAAAAAGAAATTTTTGCTTGCATATGATTGGATGATGGAAGTCAGCAGAGCTTCCCCTCATTTACTAAGCTCTAGCCCAAATTTCCTTGCAGAGTGCACAGTCTATTTGCCTTTAGTAAATATACAGTATCTCCAAATTATAAAAAGTTTCTAACCCGATAATGAAAATGTTGACAACTTTTTACTCTTACCCTTTAAATGTTTTGTGAAATGCAGTCATGTACATGGTTTTGTTTTATTAAAAAAATGTCAGGATAGATTTGTATTTTATCCTTACCTATGGGCTATGTATAACAATCTGTTGGTCTATGGAAACTCAGATTTTTCATTAACAAGTAAAAAAAAAACCTAGTCAGCATTCCAACTGCAGTGAAAGCCCTGGGCAGTAACAGGAAAACGTCAGAGTATATAGTTCTTAACTTATCACCAACTCATTTGGCATTATTTTCATGTGTTATATCCAAATTATTCTGATATTTATTATTTGTTTGCACTGCTTCATTGGGAGATCAGATTCCTATCATTTGTGGCTACTGCAATTTGAAATGGATGAATTTGTGTAGCTGGTAAGACTTTTGCTTAAAGTGTGTGTATATGGTTATTAAATGTGCCAGCTAACACTTGGCATGTTCATTTATTTTTATAGTTAGTATTTTAGAATTATGCAATGAGGCTTTAAACAATGAGACCTCATTACTGAGCTGCAAATTAAACTAAAAAACTAACTGCAGCTAATATGGAATTCCATAGGTAGGAGAACCACACATTTTGGATCTGCATTAATAAATATAGACTGAAGTGACTACACTATATTGCCAAAAGTATTGGGATGCATGCCTTTACACACACATGAACTTTAATGGCAGCCCAGTCTTAGTCCATGGGATTCAATATTGAGTTGGCCCACCCTTTGCAGCTATAACAGCTTCAACTCTTCTGGGAAGGCTGTCCACAAGGTTTAGGAGTGTGTTTATGGAATTTTATGATGATTCTTCCAGAAGCACATTTGTGAGGTCAGGCACTGATGTCGGACGAAAAGGCCTGGCTTGCAGTCTCCACTCTAATTCATCCCAAAGGTGTTCTATTGGGTTGAGGCCAGGATTCTGTGTAGGCCAGTCAAGTTCCTCCACTCCAAACTCACTCATCCATGTCTTTATGTTGGTACAGGAAGGGGACATCCCCAAACTGTTTCTACAAAGTTAGGAGCATGAAATTGTACAAAATGTCTTGGTTTGACGATGCTTTAAGGCTTCCCTTCACTGGAACTAAGGGGCCAAGCCCAACCCTAAAAAACAACCCTACACCATAATCCACCCTCCATCAAACATTACACTAGGCACAATGCAGTCAGGCAAGTACTGTTCTCCTGGCAACCACCAAACCTAGGCACATCAATCGGATTGCCAGACAGAGAAGCATGATTCATCACTCCAAAGAACATGTCTCTACTGCTGTAGAGTCCAGTGGCGGAGTGCTTTACACCACTGCATCCAGTGCTTTGCATTGCATTTGGTGATGTAAGGCTTGGATGCAGCTGCTCGGCCATGGAAACCCATTCCATAAAGTTTTCTATGCACTGTTTCTGTGCTAGTCTGGCCACACGAAGTTTGGGGGTCTTTAGCTATTGACTCTGCAGACAGTTGGCGACTTCTGTGCACTGTGCGCTTCAGCCTGCACTGACTCTGCTTTGTAATTTTCCAAAGTTTACAACATACCTCAAAGTATAGCACCAAAATATATTGGAATGAGGGGAAGAGCTTGGTAAGAACGTGCATAGCTGTTGTACATTATACATTGTATATATTATATATGTACAATTATATACAATTTTATTTAATATTATATGTATATATTGTTGTATATTGTCTTGCATTTTTGTGATAGAAGGGTGAATTGTTGGCTCTAACAATTCTGTTTTGCTGTATAGTTTGCTGAGATAATATACTTTATTTATTGTATTTTCTTAAAAAAAAAAAACCCTTGTGGTTTTGGCCTGCTATGAATTGGATTAAGTGAAAGAGATGTATCAGTTGTGATATGTATTTTGTATGTCATTATCTGTCCTGCAACGCTGCTGGAGATTATTTGATTAGCTGATTTTCTAAGACTTATTTTTATGATAGTGCTATGAATGATCTGGTTCATCTTCCCCATGAACAGGAAAACAAGATTGTTCACCTAAAATATATTTAATATTAGAAAAACAGCTCCAAACAGAATTTTCTGTATTTTACAGATTCCTCACAAAAACTTTAAAATTGATGATAAAGGATTGATTTATTATATATATTTATTCAATTTTTATAAAGATGCAATAAATGTGTACAGGAATAAAAAAACATCAATGAATTACCCCGTTAAAGCTAAATTGAAAGTTTGAAGCAGGCATAGATTTTCTCTGCCAGCATAATCATGTTCCTTTAGTAGAATAAACCTATAAACATAATTTATTCATTCTATTGTTGATCTTGAGAATACTTTTCAAAAACATGGCATGCTTGATAATATAGATTTGATAAAATTTTTGAATTGTTTCCATAGCCTTGGTTAAAGAGTTAATCAACAAATAGTTGCATCTTGATCTTACAAAATAACAATAACACTACTCGTAGAGTTTAGAATATGTAGAATATAACCAATTATAGTTGAAAATGTTTAATTATATATATATATTTTTAAATAAAACTACGCTGTTAGAAAAGTGTACACATATCCTAGATTAACCTCAATTGTCACTATACAGAGACATGAATTCCATTTATTATTAGTAAGATTATCCCCTCTGCACAAAATGTACTTTAACGCATATGTACAGTCAGGTCCATTAATATTGGGACATCGACACAATTCTAACATTTTTGGCTCTATACACCACCACAATGGATTTGAAATAAAATGAACAAGATGTGCTTTAACTGCAGACTGTCAGCTTTAATTTGAGGGTATTTACATCCAAATCAGGTGAATGGTGTAGGAATTACAACAGTTTGAATATGTGCCTCCCACTTGTTAAGGGACCAAAAGTAATGGGACAGAATAATAATCATAAATCAAACTTTCACTTTTTCATACTTGGTTGCAAATCCTTTGCAGTCAATTACAGCCTGAAGTCTGGAACGCATAGACATCACCAGATGTTGGGTTTCATCCCTGGTGATGCTCTGCCAGGCCTCTACTGCAGCTGTCTTCAGTTCCTGCTTGTTCTTGGGGCATTTTCCCTTCAGTTTTGTCTTCAGCAAGTGAAATGCATGCTCAATCGGATTCAGGTCGTCAGGTGATTGACTTGGCCATTGCATAACATTCCACTTCTTTCCCTTAAAAAACTCTTTGGTTTCTTTTGCAGTATGCTTTGGGTCATTGTCCATCTGCACTGTGAAGCGGCGTCCAATGAGTTCTGAAGCATTTGGCTGAATATGAGCAGATAATATTGCCTGAAACACTTCAGAATTCATCCTGCTGCTTTTGTCAGCAGTCACATCATCAATAAATACAAGAGAACCAGTTCCATTGGTAGCCATACATGCCCACGCCATGACACTACCACCACCATGCTTCACTGATGAGGTGGTATGCTTAGGATCATGAGCAGTTCCTTTCCTTCTCCATACTCTTCTCTTCCCATCACTCTGGTACAAGTTGATCTTGGTCTCATCTGTCCATAGGATGTTGTTCCAGAACTGTGAAGGCTTTTTTAGATGTCGTTTGGCAAACTCTAATCTGGCCTTCCTGTTTTTGAGGCTCACCAATGGTTTACATCTTGTGGTGAACCCTCTGTATTCACTCTGGTGAAGTCTTCTCTTGATTGTTGACTTTGACACACATACACCTACCTCCTGGAGAGTGTTCTTGATCTGGCCAACTGTTGTGAAGGGTGTTTTCTTCACCAGGGAAAGAATTCTTCGGTCATCCACCACAGTTGATTTCTGTGGTCTTCTGTGTCTTTTGGTGTTGCTGAGCTCACCGGTGCGTTCTTTCTTTTTAAGAATGTTCCAAACAGTTGTTTTGGCCACATCTAATGTTTTTGCTATCTCTCTGATGGGTTTGTTTTGTTTTTTCAGCCTAATGATGGCTTGCTTCACTGATAGTGACAGCTCTTTGGATCTCATCTTGAGAGTTGACAGCAACAGATTCCAAATGCAAATAGCACACTTGAAATGAACTCTGGACCTTTTATCTGCTCATTGTAATTGGGATAATGAGGGAATAACACACACCTGGCCATGGAACAGCTGAGAAGCCAATTGTCCCATTACGTTTGGTCCCTTAACAAGTGGGAGGCACATATGCAAACTGTTGTAATTCCTACACCGTTCACCTGATTTGGATGTAAATACCCTCAAATTAAAGCTGACAGTCTGCAGTTAAAGCATATCTTGTTCATTTCATTTCAAATCCATTGTGGTGGTGTATAGAGCCAAAAATGTTAGAATTGTGTCGATGTCCCAATATTTATGGACCTGACTGTATGTCTTGCATTGGATTAGTGTACTGTAACTAAACTTCCTAGCAGAGTTAATCCTTGTAAATTTATTTGAACTCTAGGCAGATTTGTAATCACTTTTTTAAATTTTGCAAACATGATAAAATCTGCATTTTATTTGCTAGAAATGACTTTGAATGCCCAAAAAGTATATATTTTCTGAAAACAGCATATAGAATAACATACTGGTAATTCCACATTTTTTAGTTGTTTATTAAACATGTATTTTTAAGAAAAATACACTAAATTGGATTTTAGCGCAAACACAATATTTGTACCCAATGTTTGGTAAAATATAAAAGATTGGATTGCATTGAATTAATAGATATCACACATCTAAAGTTTTAAACTTGCACAAAACAATGGAACTGCAAAAAACTATGATATTCAAAGTTCTCTATAGGTCAGTGATGGCGAACCTTTTTGAGCCCGAGTGCCCAAACTGCAACCCAAAACCAACTTATTTCTTTCAAAGTGCCAACACTGCAATGAAACCTGAATATCGAGCTTTTGGTTTAGAAAAAACAACTCGTACAGTAGTGCAAACTAATTAACAGTACAGGGATGACCAGAGACTGCGGACACAGTACAGGGATGACCAGAGACTGCGGACACAGTACAGGGATGACCAGAGACTGCGGACACAGTCCAGGGATGACCAGAGACTGCGGACACAGTACAGGGATGACCAGAGACTGCGGACAGTACAGGGATGACCAGAGACTGCGGACAGTACAGGGATGACCAGAGACTGCGGACACAGTACAGGGATGCCCAGAGACTGCGGACACAGTACAGGGATGACCAGAGACTGCGGACACAGTACAGGAGATGACCAGAGACTGCGGACAGTACAGGGATGACCAGAGACTGCGGACAGTACAGGGATGACCAGAGACTGCGGACACAGTACAGGGATGACCAGAGACTGCAGACACAGTACAGGGATGACCAGAGACTGTGGACAGTACAGGGATGACCAGAGACTACGGACACAGTACAGGGATGACCAGAGACTGCGGACACAGTACAGGAGATGACCAGAGACTGCGGACACAGTACAGGAGATGACCAGAGACTGCGGACACAGTACAGGAGATGACCAGAGACTGCGGACACAGTACAGGAGATGACCAGAGACTGCGGACACAGTACAGGAGATGACCAGAGACTGCGGACACAGTACAGGAGATGACCAGAGACTGCGGACACAGTACAGGAGATGACCAGAGACTGCGGACACAGTACAGGAGATGACCAGAGACTGCGGACACAGTACAGGAGATGACCAGAGACTGCGGACACAGTACAGGAGATGACCAGAGACTGCGGACACAGTACAGGAGATGACCAGAGACTGCGGACACAGTACAGGAGATGACCAGAGACTGCGGACACAGTACAGGAGATGACCAGAGACTGCGGACACAGTACAGGAGATGACCAGAGACTGCGAACAGTACAGGAGATGACCAGAGACTGCGGACAGTACAGGGATGACCAGAGACTGCGGACAGTACAGGGATGACCAGAGACTGCGGACACAGTACAGGGATGACCAGAGACTGCGGACACAGTACAGGGATGACCAGAGACTGCAGACACAGTACAGGGATGACCAGAGACTGCAGACACAGTACAGGGATGACCAGAGACTGCGGACACAGTACAGGGATGACCAGAGACTGCGGACACAGTACAGGGATGACCAGAGACTGCGGACACAGTACAGGGATGACCAGAGACTGCGGACACAGTACAGGAGATGACCAGAGACTGCGGACACAGTACAGGAGATGACCAGAGACTGCGGACAGTACAGGGATGACCAGAGACTGCGGACACAGTACAGGAGATGACCAGAGACTGCGGACACAGTACAGGGATGACCAGAGACTGCGGACACAGTACAGGGATGACCAGAGACTGCGGACACAGTACAGGAGATGACCAGAGACTGCGGACAGTACAGGAGATGACCAGAGACTGCGGACAGTACAGGAGATGACCAGAGACTGCGGACACAGTACAGGAGATGACCAGAGACTGCGGACAGTACAGGAGATGACCAGAGACTGCGGACACAGTACAGGAGATGACCAGAGACTGCGGACACAGTACAGGAGATGACCAGAGACTGCGGACACAGTACAGGAGATGACCAGAGACTGCGGACACAGTACAGGAGATGACCAGAGACTGCGAACAGTACAGGAGATGACCAGAGACTGCGGACAGTACAGGGATGACCAGAGACTGCGGACAGTACAGGGATGACCAGAGACTGCGGACACAGTACTGGGATGACCAGAGACTGCGGACACAGTACAGGAGATGACCAGAGACTGCGGACAGAGTACAGGGATGACCAGAGACTGCGGACACAGTACAGGGATGACCAGAGACTGCGGACAGTACAGGAGATGACCAGAGACTGCGGACAGTACAGGAGATGACCAGAGACTGCGGACACAGTACAGGAGATGACCAGAGACTGCGGACACAGTACAGGAGATGACCAGAGACTGCGGACACAGTACAGGAGATGACCAGAGACTGCGGACACAGTACAGGAGATGACCAGAGACTGCGAACAGTACAGAAGATGACCAGAGACTGCGGACAGTACAGGAGATGACCAGAGACTGCGGACAGTACAGGGATGACCAGAGACTGCGGACACAGTACAGGGATGACCAGAGACTGCGGACAGTACAGGGATGACCAGAGACTGCGGACACAGTACAGGAGATGACCAGAGACTGCGGACACAGTACAGGGATGACCAGTGACTGCGGACAGTACAGGGATGACCAGAGACTGCGGAAAGTACAGGAGATGACCAGAGACTGCGGACAGTACAGGGATGACCAGAGACTGCGGACATAGTACAGGGATGACCAGTGACTGCGGACAGTACAGGGATGACCAGAGACTGCGGACAGTACAGGGATGACCAGAGACTGCGGACACAGTACAGGGATGACCAGAGACTGCGGACAGTACAGGGATGACCAGAGACTGCGGACACAGTACAGGGATGACCAGAGACTGCGGACACAGTACAGGGATGACCAGAGACTGCGGACACAGTACAGGGATGACCAGAGACTGCGGACACAGTACAGGGATGACCAGAGACTGCGGACACAGTACAGGAGATGACCAGAGACTGCGGACACAGTACAGGAGATGACCAGAGACTGCGGACACAGTACAGGAGATGACCAGAGACTGCGGACAGCACAGGGATGACCAGAGACTGCGGACACAGTACAGGGATGACCAGAGACTGCGGACAGCACAGGGATGACCAGAGACTGCGGACAGTACAGGGGATGACCAGAGACTGCGGACAGTACAGGGGATGACCAGAGACTGCGGACAGCACAGGGATGACCAGAGACTGCGGACAGCACAGGGATGACCAGAGACTGCGGACAGCACAGGGATGACCAGAGACTGCGGACAGCACAGGGATGACCAGAGACTGCGGACAGCACAGGGATGACCAGAGACTGCGGACAGCACAGGGATGACCAGAGACTGCGGACAGTACAGGGATGACCAGAGACTGCGGACAGTACAGAGATGACTGCTGACCTTTGGGGAGGGAGGGGGAGCGGGTACCTGAATTTGACAGGTACCCGCTCTTACTTCCGCAGAGTTTTTTTTTTTATCTTACCTGTTCCTTTATCCAGCCGCGCGTTGTCTTCCCGGCTTCTGTAGTGTAGGCGCTCGTCGGACAGCCGGATGCCCAGTGCGCATGCGCGAGAAGCGCTGCGCTTTGTGATTGGTCCGGCGGCTTCTGGGATCTGTCATGTGTCCCAGGTACCGCCTTACCATTCACAAAGAGCATTGCTTCTTGTGCATGCGCACTTGGGACCCGGCTGTCACGCACACTACAGCCGGGAAGACAGCGCGCCGCTGGATTCTCCTGGAGTGCCCACAGATAAGGCTCGGCGTGCCGGCTGTGGCACGCGTGCCACGGGTTCGCCATCACTGCTATAGGTGGTGCTTTAAAGGCCTTTACAAGTTATTAGGTTAACCCATTAACTATAGCCCCAGAATTAATACCCTTGCTTTGGACATTCATGGCGATACCTCACTTATGTGGTGCAATTGATGTTTACATACATGTGCTCCCTCTAAGGTGCACTTTTTATATGGGATGTGTGCGAGAGTGACAGGGGTGCTTTAAAATTGTATTTTTTAATTTTAATATTTTTAAAATTTATTTTATGTAATTTTCTTTTTTTTGCTCTTTTTTAACTTTATTGTTTTAACAAGGGGGACAACAAGCACCCTATGTGATAGCATGGGCAGGTGACAGATAACCCCTTATGGAGACATTGGGGGTCTATCAAAGAAAAATGTGTTTGAATAGCTGCATCCTTGGCCACATTAGCCAAGGAATGACAGCTGTGACCCAGAAAGTGTTGTAATACTTGTTGCTTCTGGGGTCATTAGTGACAGGAGGGATCCAAGTCCCTCCTGGTTTCACAGAAAAGCTGTTTTCCATGGTCTTAACCATTTATCTACCAAGTGGACAAGTGTCCATGACATGGTGGATTGGGCATTGCCCTGGGGGATATGCACCAAAAAAAAAGTAAAAAAAATTCTGTTTGTCTGAGAGCAACAATTTTAACTGCTTGTCTACTGGGGCAATTCTGACATGTTTTACATACATGTTAAAATCAACATTTCAAACATTATATATTTTCTGAAAGCTCTTCGGCTGATGTGTGCATTTGCATTTGCGTATGAGTATGTGAGAGCGAGAGTGATTTAAAAATGTTTTAACTATAGTTATTTATTTTATTGAATTTCTTTTTGCTTTTCTACATTTGGGCAGTGACAGGTCCATTAGTATTTAATTTGAAGCCACAAAAGCATCCCTATACTGTGTGTGTATGTATGTGTATGTATATGTGTATGTATATATATATATATATATATATATATATATATATATATATATATATATATGAAAATGAGGTGCCACCAGAGTATCTGGAAGGGTGCCACCTAACCAGCTATTCCAAAAACAAAGAAAACAAGAAAATAGGTTGCACACCAAAAAGGCTAACCTCAAAAAGGTTTATTGTACAATAATCACATAAAATAGCATCGAAGATACGACATACAATCCAACATCACAAGGGACGCCACCCCGGGGTAGGAGGGAACCCTCCAAGTGAGACATCAAGATGGAGTGTATCCACTGGGCCAAACCTACCCCGATGTTAATACCCCTATAAGCCCACCCCCCCACCACCTCCCACCCTGTTACCCACTCCCAACCATCCACCGAACCCCCCAAAATACCCACCAATGCACCACCACAAGATGGAAAAATCACCCGCCCTATCACCCCCCTCCCAAAGAGAGGAAGAGGAGCTGAGGGGGATAACACCAGCCCGCTGACACCCCCAACCCCCCAACACTAGTGTGTGTTTCACTGTATTAGTTTTTTGGGCAATTTCTGCTAGCGATTTAGATCATGTGATTGACCTTCCAAAGGTATAGAGAAAATAGGAACTAAAGTTGGTAATAGTAACATCTATTTTATCCATTACAGATTCAAGGATTCAACATCAAAAACAACCTTTTCTCCTATGCAAGTGACTGCTCGTCATTTTTTTCTCCAGGCATTTGGATGGGTCTTGTGTCCTGCATTGTCCTGTTGTGGATTTTGGTATATGGAATTTTTATGATTATGCAACTAACAACAAATGATAAATTTGATGACCCTAAAGGCCCAGCATTGTCTGTTCCTCTAGGAGAATAGAGTTTTCGGCTTGTTCTATTACATTGAATGTGCCAGTCCTGCACATTGAACAATCAAATGAACACTGAGAGCTGTAATTATTCAAATCATGACTGACTTGTGTTTAATAAACATCCAACATGTTTCTCCACATAGAAAATAATAAAGAAAAAAATAATGTTGAGCTATTGTTGAGGGACTGTCATTTCCTTGATAAATGTTTCCTATCTTATCTTCTTGTCTGTTATTTGAAATGCTTTTCCTTTATAAACTAATCATAACAACTAGGTGATTATTTCTAAGCACAAATTCACACAGTTTTCCATGTTATGTTTTCCCATGTTCATGTAAAACTCAGATCCGGAGGTCTATAGCACTTATGGCCAAGGACTGGATGAGAAGTTCTTGTAGCAAGAATCCAAAGGGAATTACCAAAGGAAAAAAAAACTGTTAACACTTAGAGCAAATGTTCACTTAGCTTAATAAAAATAAAAGTGAAGTTATATTGACTATGAATACCCAATAATGTAAGAGGGAATTTAAAAAAACAACACAGTTTTCACTTGCACATGATTGAACTCTTTGCCTTATTCACTAAACTAAGCAAGCATTCACTTTACAAAATAATCATCCAATTTAAAAAATAAGCATACATATAAGGGCCCATTCATACCACAACACGTACGTTATCATGCTTCCCTTTTAAATTTTTTTTCTCTCTAAACTTTAAAGCTATTTTTATGTACCGCAGCCAGATGCAAGGCTTTATATAGTGTCAGAATGCATGGCACAAAAATGCAACATGTCCTACTTTTTCAGTGTGTAGATGTGAGAAAAAAGCCCTAGAACATAAGAAAAAATGCCTTGCTTTAGAATTGGGATTATGTTACTGTGTAAACAATGGGATTGTGTTACTGTGTAAACAATATAGTAACATTTTACTAGAATGAAATGCTTTAGTTAAATAAATTCTGAGCATAAAAGTAACTCAAAAGTGTACCATTTCTGTTCATAATTGATATTCCTTAGACCTTGTGTAGGTGACCATGGTGTGGCATTGTCCAGTGATCTATGCACAGGTTCTTGTGAACAGACACCATATCTAAACCCACAATTAATAAAAATAAATAAATAAATAAAAAGAATACAATACAATTGTTTCAATCTAACCAAATGTGCTGGCCATTTTGAACACATTAGCCCTAAATTGTAAAGCAATACTAAATAAATGTTGTAATGGTTTACCCAATGAGAACAGATATTATTGCATTTTTTCTTTACATTAATCTATTGGTTATATTTGTCTACTTAATGTACACATTAAAGAAAAAAGGTAAGTCAAAGTACATTTGTTGCTATTTGTTAAAGCAGATTACAATTTTATTATGCTATGGTATTATACTTTTGCAAGCACTGTAATGCTTAACAGTTATAATGATGAGATAGAAGATCAAAGTAAAAACCTAGAATATGGCTTATGTTGGGATAAGTAATCTTCTTGCATTGGTCCATGGAAATCTGTAGAAAGCTTTTGGTATTGTACAAACCATACAAATGTTCCAGGTCAAGCTCAGTTCAATAAAGATTTTTTTATTAAAGTAGAACAAAACTCCTAAAAACATTCACTTCCATCTTACAGGGATGTGATGGTAACACCCTTATCAGCTGCTGTCACCTTCTTTTGAGCTATTGTTGGGTTTTCAAACTCTTGGTAGGCTAGTGGGTGATGACATCATGCCACGCATGTACAAGGGAGTTAATCACTCCAGCCCAGCCAGAGTCTGCCAGGAATGTATGCTGAGCACAGCAAGTAGAAGGGGGGTCAAACAAAATCTAAGCAGGCAGACCAGATTGTTTCATATTTAGCTGGGCAACCTCTATTCATATAGGTCAATTGGTATAGTGGAAGCACAGATCTAATGGCTGAACACCAATAAATGTAGAAGGGTGAAGCAATGAGGTTCCATATGAGTAAGATTTCCCTCCTGGCATGGTAGGATGCATAGAACAACAGTAGTTTAGCATGTTTTGAGATAGAGATGCAGTCATAAAGACCCAACGACAGAACCAAAGGATCCAGGGTCAAGGATACCTTTAGTACCTTGGTCAATCTGGTTGTTACTTATTTCCAATACCCAAAAATCTTATGTCAGCTCCACACCATATGATAGAATGCACCATTGGTATTCTTAAATTTGTTACATAGTGGAGACATAGTAGAGTGGGACTGATGTGATGCATCCTCTGGGAGGTATAATATATTCTATATAAAAACGTCAAGTGAACTAATTTATCCCTAGCAGAGATCATCAGTTTTGTTTATTGGGCCACCACATCCTCCCACTCCTCACCAGAAGGAGCAGAGATGTTGTGTTGCCATTTCTGGAAAAGCTACTGGGTCTTAACACCATGGTGAGATATGAGGTAGACAGCGGTGTAACTACAGGGGGGCACCAGGTTGCAATTGCAACCTGGCCCCATGCTTCAGGGGGTCCGTGCAGCCCCCTGTACACCTGGATAGGAATGGTGGTGGCAAAAAGAGGAACTGATGCCCTCCACTTTCCTCTTGCAGCGCTGAATGCCTGAGGGAGGGAGAGGAGGAGAAGCAGGCATTCAGCAGCAGCTGCAAGAGGAAAGTGGAGGGTATCGGTTCCTATGTAGTCTGCCCCCATCACTCCTTCTATTCAGGTTCTGCTGCCAGATCTGTCTGCGATGTCCAGCTTGTACGTGTGCCTTAGGAACTCCATATTCATCTACTGACTGATGCACTGTTGGAAGGAGCTCTGGAGGGGTTGGGGCGGGGGGGGGAAGCAGGACGTGACGATCCGGTAGTGCAGAAGAGAAGCTGACGGCAGCCATAGTAACCCCACTTTCCTAAGCCCACAACTGCCCTCCGGATCCTGAGCCATATATGGTTAGTGGGAGGGGGAAAGGAGGAGGTGTCATTGGGGAGAGGATTAGAAACTGGTAATTCCGCCCCCTGTCACTGAGCAAACCCTGGCCTCCTTTTCCTGAGCCTAACAACTGTCAGTGGGAGGGTTAAAGAGGACCTGAAATGGGGGAGGGGATTAGAGACTGGTAATTCTGCCCCCTGTCACTGTGCCTGCCCTTCCCTCCCTTCCTGAGCCATATAAATTATGGTCCCCACAATCTATGACTGACTTGGGTATTAATACCCAATATTACTCTGTATATGACCCCCACATATGACAATAGAGTTTACTGTATATGTGACAAGGGGCATAACTACAGGGGTTGCAAATGCAACCATGCCCTATGTTCCAGGGGGCCCATGCAGCACTCCTGTACACCTGGATAGGAGGGGCAGCAGAGGCAGAATATAGAAGAACCAATTTCATCTATATGCTGCTCAGCCACTCCAGCTATCCAGGTCCTGCTGCCCACAGGTCCTGGGATCAGTGGGAAGAGCCCCGGTCAGGGGTAAGGGGGGCCCTTGATGGTTTCTTGCACTGGGACCCTGAAGGTTCTGATTACACCTCTGGAGGTAGTCATAGGTTGAGGAAATGGGCTTGTTAAGATTGGAGGTCATCAGGAGAGACTCCAGACAGCTGTCATGGAGGAGAGATGCTTGAAGGAATAGGGCCTTAGTGGCATGCTGTAGTTGGAGATGCCTAAAAAGTAGTGATTAGGAAGATCAAATTCAATCTTTAATAAATCAAAGGAGTAAAATTATCCTGCTGAGAAAATGTCACCAAGAGTATAGATACCTGCTCTCTTCCAAATCAAGGCATCAGGGATACTAGAAAAGTAAGGAATATTGAGATTATTCCAAAGGGGCTTATTTGGATATCAGGATACAAAAGTAGGGGACCATTTGAAAATGTTCATCCATGCCAAGTTGTCTTCATGGGTAAGGTATGATCTAAGGAGCAGCAGGATCTCCTGTACACTGAGAAGAGAAGATGTTTAATTGTTTAAGTTGTTCCAGTGCCAACTTAAAACATGGCTGCATGGGATCTGAAACTATAGATGTAGGGTACTTCCAAACTTAGGCATTAAAAGAGAGATTCTTAACCTCCAACCTCAACCCCCCGATTATGTTCCCTCTACAGCTTCACTAGGCTGTACAAATCATAATATCCAGTCCTATGGATACCAGTACAACTTCAAAAGGTTGCCAAAAGTGAGATAAAAGATCAGCACTTGGTGCCAGAAACAAAGCAGCTAGCACAAAATGTCAATAGACAAAACCTTTAAAATGCATATATAGAAACAATGAAACATTGTTCTCTAACACAGTGAAAAATTGTTAAGTGTGAAATCCCCAGTGTAAACATCAATAGGGCTACATCAATGACCTAATATACATCTAGAAACAAATATACACCATGTTCAATATAAACTGAAAAAAACTATTACTATCCCTTTAAATAAAAATATTACCACAGCTGTGATCACTGTCTCTTTAAATATCAAGATAGAGCAATAAGCCCTAAAAGTAGGTATTATTTTATATTCTATAACCACAGGGTAAACTATAACAAAAGATCTTATGACTTCATTATCTTGTGAGTCCAAGTGAATTCTGATCAAGTGATATGCAAATCCACCATATGAGCCACCACCAAACACACTGCACTCACCAGAGAGTATGGCTGCTTATATTACAGGCAGTATAACCAAATTATATGTATTCCTCAAGACACAGAGCATCGCCTCTGTCTGGATGGAAAGGTCCCTTTAAGGATTACAGCTCTCCAATAATAGCATCCAAGGTGTTCACTTTGGCATATGGCCAGCACAGGTATGATCGAACTGGAGGAAAAAAGCTCACCACAGGAGCTTTTTATATACAACACTGTGGTCTAGCTTGGTCTAAAAACTAAGACCTTGTTCCACTGTTAGCTTTCTTCCAGAAATGCTAGGATCCTGCCTATTAAATAGGTTCTTTGACCTTGATATATTCTAGGTGCAGCTTAGATGCAGGGAAGACCAAGAATGTAGCTTATCTTTCTCTGTAGTAGAAGCAGAAAATCTATCAGGAGGTACGAGTGAGGCTACACTATTCAGTGTTTAGCAGCAAGACACAGCATAGACTCAGCTGTATTGGGCAGCACAGTGGCTTAATGGTTAGCACTTCTGCCTGGAAGTACTAGGGTCGTTGCTCTGAATCTCAACTACAGCACCACCTGCCTGGGGTTTGCATGTTTTCCCTGTGCTGGAGTGGGTTTCCTCTGGGTACTCCAGTTTCCTCCCACACTCCAAAGACACGCTGGTAGGTTATTTGGCTCCTGTCTAAATTGGCCCTAATATGTGTATGTATGAATGTGAGTTAGGGACCTTAGATTGTATGCCCCTTGAGGGTTAGGGACTGATGTGAATGTACAATATATGTATGTAAAGCGATGCATAAACTGACAGCGCTATATAACTACCAGATATATATATATATATACACACTGTATATGTAGCACACTTCTAGATAGGTGCTATGTTAGGTACATTTAGTTACTGGCTCACTGTAGTCAGTTGAGATGCTTGTGATTATTTGTTTCACTGGCTGCAAGGTTAACTGCTTCCCCCCTCTGTCTGGAAGAGTTCTAGAAGATAGTGGGCTGGGAGAGTCAAATCAGAAGCTGAATAATTATGCAGCCCTGGCCAATCCCTGGAGAGAGGCACTCAGAAGGTGGCTGAGAGGGACCATAAATAGCCTGTTGTTTGGAACAGAGGGATTTGTGTCCTAGAGGAGGAGATCTCAGCCTGGAGGGCTGCTGCCCATCTAAGAAGACCTGCCATGTGGTTGCTACTCATTGATATCCCAGCTAGGCTCACTGGGGGGCTTATTCTGCTGAAATCCATTTGAGCTGACTAAGCGCCTGTCTTTGAGGATCTGGTTTGGGATCACAGGCAAGATGTCTGGAAGATATTGGAAGGTGGCATTGAATTATTCAAGGACATTAGTGAGTACAGCCTGGTATGAGAGATCCCTGAGACTGTGTGCTGCTGCTGTCCCTCTTGTACTAAAGTCAGCTTTACTCAAATAGGACATTATCTATGGTGTCCTGGTATAGTTCAGCCCAAATTGGCTGTAGGGAAGGAATGTGCTCAGATTCTGAGGAGGAAGAGTAAAAGTGAAAGTTGTGGAAGTATCCCTCAGTTACCCTACGCCTATCCAAGCTTATGTTCTGCAATAAAGCATCATAAAAGCATACCCCTAGACTGAATACTGAACCAAGATAGTGACTGTGACTGTGTGCCTGGCTGTGGATGGAACTGCTGGGGAAAGAGCCTTGGGACCTGAACAGCAGGCTCCTACAAAAGTGAGCACTACATACTGTATATAAAAATGGTATATCACAAATTCTATTGCTAGCTTGTGCAGTCAAAACATGCAATCAAAGTACAGGTACTGACAATATTACTAGCATATCTGACACATGGAGATGTATGATTTAAAGAATTTGGGAATATTCACTTCAATTATCCAATCATGTGCAGACGGCTGGATAATTAAACTGAATATTCCATCAATTTATTGTGTGAACATTTCCAATCATTTTGGGCCATTTCACACGGGTGGCAAAGTGGCTGTAAAACAGGGAGTTAATCTATCCACTAACCACCTAAAGGCCCGTACACACGATGAGAATATCGGACAAATGATCATCTGTTTGTTTTTGCATACTAGTCTCATATTAAAAGTTAAGAGGTTACTAAAGTTATGAAAATTCTTATACGAAAGAAAGAAAAGTTGGAAGTGATGTAATGTATTAGTAATGTATTTTCGGACAAAAACTGTACTGATTAAACGAAAATCGTACGATCTGGAAAAACAATTTTCATGCTTGTCCCTTGAAATAATTTTCATGCTTGTCCCTTCAAATAATTTTGGATGAAAGCTGTGTACTAACTATCAGATTATCGTATGATCACTTTGAAAGCAATATTTCTTTGTACGATTTTCTGATCCTGTGTACTAGGCTTAAATCCTAACACTGCAGCCAGACAGTGTAGCACATATGCCGTGGCTGCATTGGTTAGCTTTGTGGCAAATTTAGCTCCACTTTCAGTGACACTGTCTGTCAAACTCACAAAACCTCTACATTTGGGAAATACATTATATGCACAGTACATAAAGCATATGCATTTACAGGAGTACATGAACCTAGAGCCATTCACCTCTACCTCTGGCTGTATGTGCCACCTGCCGTTACTTTTATGCCACACCCTGCCTGCACCTCCAAATGTCTGTGTACATGAGACCTATGAGTTGGTACACTGCAATATATTACTTTTGTGTTTTGGGGTTTAATAACACTTTTTAAAATTACATGGATGCTTTCATTGATGGCTTGTTTTTTTTAAATCGTAGGCTCCTGGGCTGTCATCCTGAGCTTGCTTTATGTACATAGTAATTTACTGACTTGGAGCAAGCTAGGGAGATAGGAGTTTAGACACACAGACAGGAAGTTTGAAACACATTTCAAAGAAAATTCAGAGAAACACTGTGGGGAGGGAAAGGCAGAAGCAAGCAGGAAGGAGCAGATTGGACAGAAACAGGCAAGGCTGGAGATTAAATTTAAGTGGAACTAAACCCTCATATGCTTTTCATCCAAGGAAGCTGCATTCTCAGCCTCTGTTTGATCTGCAACAGTCATGGTGCTGCACATGTGATCAGTTATGACATCACCCATTTGATGGTTTGACAGCTTGCTTGAGTATACAAGCAAATGTGACAGTTAGAATTCCTGGCATGCCTGGATTGTAACTATTTTTTTAAACCAATAAATTAATCGGTTTAGTTCTGCTTTAGGTGTGAATCTGATAGTGCCAGTTAAATGATAGGCCAATGGTCATAATTAAACAAATATTCTAAGGATTGCTATAAGACAGTGGTGGTGAACCCATGGCACATGTGCTGCAGCAGGCATGCAGAGCCCTCTTTGTCGCCCCAACATCACCCCAGCAGCCAAGCATCGGATAACAGCACACATAGGGGCCATGTGCATGCTGGGAAAGGAGTAGCGGCACCAGGCGATGATGTCATGAGCCGCAACCCATCTGAGCTTTCGTATGGCCAGACAGTTCACTGCCAAGGATATATATATTGGACTGGCTGTGAGTTTTAACCCATTCATTTTTATTAACACAAGATTTTAGCTTGTGCTGGTCTGTGGAACTTTGCCCCTTGTGCTGGTGATCAGTGGAAATTTGCCCCCTTGTGCTGGTGATCAGTGGAACTTTGTCCCCTTATGCTGGTGGTCAGTGGAACTTTGCCCCCTTGTGTTGGTGATCAATGGAACTTTGCCCCCTTGTGCTTGTGGTCTGTGGAACTTTGCCCCATTGTGCTGGTGGTCAGTGGCACTTTGCCTCCTTGTACTGGTGGTCTGTGGAATTTTGCCCCCTTGTGCTAGTGGTCAGTGGAACTTTGCCCCCTTGTACTGGTGGTCTGTGGAACTTTGCCCCCTTGTGCTGGTGGTCAGTGGAGCTTTGCCACCTTGTGCTGGTGGTCAGTGGAACATTTGCCCCCTTGCGCTGGTGGTCAAAGCTCTTTTATTGTGTTTTTCTTTTAAGACAAAAGATGTTAATATATGGGTTGTTTTTTCTAGACTAAAACCTCATTATTCAGGTTTAATTGCAGTATTGGCTCTTTGTGATAAATAAGTGGGTTTTGGGTTGCAGTTTGGGCACTCGGTCTCTGAAAGGTTTGCCATCACTGCTATAAGGTGACCTCAAATTGATGAGACTTGCCAAACAGTAAACATTCCTATTAGTAGCAGTTTCTTCTTTAATGAATATGTTTAGCTTCACAGGAGATCAATTTCTGTTTGCAATGTGTCTTGAGAGTCGCATTTGGTACCATTAGACATGTCACTGCCCATTTACTCTATGTAAGACAGTTCCAGGATAAGTAGACCAGTTAAAAAAAAGAAAATAAGACAAATTAATTTCCTAAAAAAACAGTGAAAAGCTGATTCTGTCACACTGCTGAAAATGTCATACTACCAGAAACCCTCCTCTATCACTTTTTTAACTTTACACATTGTCAATTACACTGCCAGGGGGGGGTTCTGTCCAAACCATCACAAAGCAATGTCATTAATCAGAGTTTTTATATTGATATATTGACTGTTGAATTGGTTTATAAGTGAGTAATTGCATATTTAACAAATGCACCTCTTTTGCCACTCAATATGACATAAACTGGCTGAAGCATTACTTTAACTAATATCTTTCCAAACGTATCTGAGACATGACTGATGTATGAAAAGCAATTTGTCCCTGTTGCAGATGATCAGGAAACTCAAGAAAATTGTTAATGTCATTTCATATATAATAGCATTATGTGTCAGGGTGTCTGCCAGATACAATTTTTATGACAGCACAGGTAACTGGCATTGTGACTGTTAAAGTAGGGGAAGGAAGAGTCATTTGTCCTGCATATAATTATATTTAGAGCAGACAACTAATCTATTAGGCATGACATGTTCTATGCAGCCCAGGCTATCTACTTTCACATTAAAAATGTTTTGTCTAGCATAGCTTGCTTAGACACTGAAAGTATTGGATATCATTAAAAAAGGTACAAACTCACTTTTCATGTTCTTAAGAGCAAGGGAAGCATTTAGATCATAGTGTTACTGTAATCATTTTTTCAATTGAATTTTAACATTTATAGTGTAAAAAATAGAATACATGTTGTATTATGGATTCTCTGATGTTTGCCCTTGAACAGTCTTGAATGTGTTTTGATTGTACACATCTCTTCTTTTATGTAATCTGTTATTCTTTGTTAAAATAAACACAAAAGCAAAATTAGATATAAAATGTATAAAAACAATTATCTTGTCATTTAATGTTTTGTAGAGATGGTCTAGGAGACAGGGCCAAATGTTTTTGGTTGTTTTCCTCTCGGGGTAAACATTACCATATGCATACACTGCCAGGTAGGCAGATGTTTTGTTATGTACGTGGTGCCAGTGAAGTACCAAACAGAAGTTATAGCCATGAGTTAATGAGTTTGTTTTTGGATAATTTTGTGTGCTCTTTGCACTTCTCACTTTCCAAACAAGTTGTTTTGCTTCTATTGGACAAATTATACTTTGGCATCTTCTTTGATAGCACTAAGTACTGCTGACAGTGTAAGTTGCCTTGGAAACTAGTAACATGTCCTTAGCTATTGTCATTACCAAACAGTCTATCATCATAAAGAGATGAAAGGAACAAAAATAAACAATAAAACACACATTATGGGGCTGATTCACTAAGGGAATATGTGACTGTCCACTTAGCAAAGTGGTTAAAGTGTTACTAAACCCACAACAGTAAAATCAGTCTGTATATGCAGTAAAGCATGCTTGTTATACTCACTGTGGAACCTAAGAGGTTAATCCTCAGCATAGTGTAAAAAGGCCATTTGATCCTGACTTCTCTGCCCCTCCTCTTGTTCAAATGTCCACCTGATAAGACAGACTGAACCTGTAGCCCTTCTGCACATGCTCATATTAGTGTGTATTGCTAGAGAGGTTTTTTTTCCTTGGGAGAGTGTATGTGATCAGCAGAGCCAATCAGTACTGTACAGACAGAGGTCAGGGGTTCTGCATCCTCCTAGAGCAGAAAAAAACTCCTACAAGCTTTAACCAGTGCTCTTCTGAAGTCACAAGACTGCCAAATACTGCTGATGAGAAAAGGTATTTAGCAGCTTATATTTACTAAAATAATTGCATTTCCATGTTCTGTGTACTGTGGGAGACCAGATATAGTGAATGCAGGGTCCTGGGTTTAGTAACACTTTAAGTCATCAGTCATGTGCAAGGAATAAAACAACATCATTTTTTCTTAAACGTATTTGGGAATTCAACATGAACACAATATTTACTAGGCGCAGTGAACAGCCACTTTGCTAAGTGAACAGGTTCTGCTCCTTTAGTAAATCAACATGTACAGAGGGAAGGGATGCTGGTTATCAGGCAAATTCGATTGTGCTGTCTTTCACAGCTTAGGTATCATCTTGCTAAAGCCTGGACTGTTGTTTTTTTATGATCCTCTTCACGTCATATCAAGTGGTTTTTAGAGCTATTGCAATGTGGTGCAAGGTTACTGCCTTAATGTAATGTCCCTGTAATGTCTCATAGTGGGGCTTTGTTTTAACAAGGGACTATTTTGCCAGACTTAATAAATAACACCAGTATGAATGTGCAGAACATAGAACATCATTGTAGCAATCTCTTCTTTTTGTCCATTCAACTTTCAAAAACCTAAATCTTGGAGATTGCTTTGGATTGCTGTACTTTGCATGGCAGCATTGCTGGTTGGAATGTGATCAGTTGCTGTAAAGGCAGCACAGAGGGTTCCCATTTTACATACTTTGTTGAGACCTGAGCTTTACCACTTCAATACTTTGACCCTCTTCCTGCCCAGGCCAATTTTTAGCTTTCAGCGCTGTCACACTTTGAATGGTTGTGCAACACCGTACCCAAATAAACTTTTTATCATTTTTTTTGGACAGATAGGGCTTTATTTTGATAGTATTTAGTCACCACTGGGTTTTTTTTTGTAAATGTTTGCTACACAAACTTTTTTTAGTTTCTGTTATAAAATATTGCAAATAAGTAATTTTTCTTCTTCACAGATGTGCACTGATGAGGCTGCATTGATGGGCACGGATGAGGCTGCACTGGTGGGCCCTGATAAGATGCACTAATGGGCATTGATGGACACTGATGAGGCACTGATGAGACTGATACGGTGGCACTGATGGGCACTGATGAGGCAGCATAGATAATCATGGCAAATGTGTGTTGTCAGGATTGCCAGTTATCAGCTTTCCTCACACAGTGACAGTGTGTGAAGAATGGAAATGGTGATAACCGGCAAATTTGTTTACATGTGATCAGCTGTAATTGGACACAGCTGATCACATAGTAAAGGGCTGCCGTGATTGGCCCTTTACCTAAAGCTGTGATCAGCTGTGTTCAAGGGACACAGCAATCACAGTGCACGCCCGATGTGCACCCTGCTGTTCTGGGAGGACGTCTATTGATGCCCTTCCAGAACTAGAGGACCATGCTGTAGCCATCTTTTGGCTATGGCATGGTTGGGAGGTGGTTAATAGTCGTATATGATAACATTATTTATGTTTTAAAATTCCTGCGTATCTAAAACCAAAAATAAAAAAAATATGATGCAGCTTACCAGTCTTTACATGTAAAGACTGCATTTGTTTTATTTTTGTCTGGGCTTTTTCTTTTTTCTATTTTCACCTGGCATCCTGTCAGTAACACACCTTCATTCCTATGGTGGTTACAACACTCACTTGCTGTGATCCATCCCCTTGACAAAGTCGGATAGATGAAACGTTGGGGCGCTGGTTGAGCGGCAACCAGATGTAACATCAGCGGTGGTGCCTCAAGTGACACAGTGAATATCGGGTGAGACCAAGACCACAGTTTAACCCCTTCGCACCTAAGGGTAAAACAAATATTAATGCTTAAGCACAATTTTGCAACTTTGACATGTGTTATCAAAACTGTACATATCATCACAACTGCTTTGTGCATCCAGATAGATTATACCTTTTTTTTCAGGACAAATTGGGATTTCATTTGGGGGTAAATGGTAATGGATATCTCCTGATTTTTTTAATTATCAAAGGAAAACTGGCCCAAAATAGTAAAAAAAAACATATTTTTAATGTAGCTGTATATTTCTTGTTACTACCATAACCTACCACCAAAAAACAACACAAAATAATTGTGTACATTATTTGTTGTTTGTACCCATACTACGGCCCAGAAACAAAAATGCTCTTTTTGCTTGATTTATCCTGCCACTCATTGACACTGATACTAATTTCAAAAAATGAAAAAAAAATCCTCAGAAAGAAAAAAAATCCTGACCCTGACACTTAACCATGACCTTTGAGCCTGATCTTGACCTTTGACCCTGACTTGACCCAAACATTAACCCTGGCACTGACCTAGATCAAACCTTGATCTAGGTATTTTTTGTTTTATTTTGTTTTATTATTATTTATTTATGTTTACACCCACTTTTTTTTTCTCTCTGAGAGATACAATGTATGAGAAAAACACGGGGGCCGGCTTCACAGTGACTGATCACTGTGATAGCAAAAATGTGGCTATCACAGCAATCAGGTGACCCAGAATCAGGAGTTCCAGGCCCCAATCCTTAGAACAGAACCCAGGGCTTTCAGTACCCCCCCCCCCCTACTGCAAAGGTTAAAGTGTACCTTTGCAGAAAAAATTTAATGGTGAACACTTTTTTTTCACTATAGGTTAACTAACACTTTAAATGCTTGTTTATATCTAGGGTACCAGAAAAGGCAGCTTTTCTTAAATGATCCTCTGCTCCCCCGGCAGTGGAACTTCTCCTCTAGTTGCCTATGCTCCAGTTTCTGGACTGTCCCTCTGCATCCTCATGTCCAATGAGGTTTATTGGCTCTGCATTGTACATGATGACATCAGAAGTCATATGACCACTGGCTGCCAGAGTCTGTTAAAAGTGGTTATTCAGGTACCCTAGATGTAAATGAGCATTTACCTCTTGCAGTGTAAAGGTGGTAGGAAATATTTTTGTATTTCCTGGTGTTCAGCCTTAATTCAAATGCATTTCAACAAAACATTTATGGGAAATATAGACTGCCTATAGCTGGCAATAATTACAGAGAAATAACTGTTACAATGTACGTAGAGATTTTTTTTACAGTATTTCTCCAGAATAAAATATTGCATTTTATGCTATCTTTCATAATTGGAATATTTAGCTGCATGAAAGCTTTCATTGTTAAAAGATTATAGGGAGGGAACCTGAGGCTTAATTCTCATTCAAGGTACTTAAGAATAAACCTATGCCATGTTATTCTTTACAAAGAAAGAATGCTACTGAATTTCCAAATATATGTGTCTGATGGCTTCAGGTAAGTAACCTTCAGTAAGCGAGATTGCTGCATTATTTCCAGCAAAACAAACTCCCTATGGCAACAAGCTATTCACTATTCTGCTTCACCAAGGACTAAAATATCTTTTATTTGATGGTAAAATGTATTTTTTACAGAATTATTCCAGTATAAATATGTTGCATTATATGCTATCTTCTGTAATCAGAATATTTGCAGTTTTCATTGTTATAAGATTAGAGGAAGGTAGCTAAAGTTTTAATTTGCATCCGAGGTAGTTAAGAATAAACTTATACCATGTGTATGCTATACAAAGAATGATGCTGAATTTCCAAATATGTGTCTGAGGGCTTCAGGTAAGTACACTTCAGTAAAAAAGAGTGCCACATTGTTTCCAGCAAAAAGGATTCCCTATGGCAACAATCTCTTTTGATTCATGATGTCTAAAATATTGTATCTTTTATTTCATAGTAAAATATCTTCAGTTCAAAATACTAAGACTTGCATTTAGTTTGCTAAAACTGATTGTTTTTTTATGTAGTAGTTATCACAATCATTATTGGATTTTTTAAAAATAAGGTTGTGTCAAAAGTAGTGACACTGTTCAAAATGCAGTAACCCATAACCAATCAGATTCCAATTTACTAAAGAAAATATGATTTTTCTTTACATTCTTTATTTAATGTACAAATCCTAGCATTGAACTGGTGACCTAGTCCCAACAATATAGTCTCTGTAGAACTTACAGTGATATCCATTAACAGCATATTCCATGGTTTAGGATAAATATGTAAACTGTAAATATCAAGCAGGTCTGTCTGTCTGTTTTCCTTATCAATATCAAACAGACTTCCATTTCTGTTTTCCATTCTTAGTTTTTTGTTATGAAGTGTAAGAGAAAAAAACAATTAAAAATATATGAGAAAGCAGAAAAACTTCTGTATATCTGAAAGCTGGGTATATGTGTGGATCGGAACTAGAAGTGTATAAGGTCAATAAGGAAGAAAAGTAAAGGTGGTGTTAATCTAGGTGGATCAAGGTAGGTAGGTTAGGGAGAAAAGGAAATTTCAGTGAGTGCATGAGGGAAATGAGAAACTTGAGGAGGGGAGGACAGAAATGACTGATATAGAGTTGGAATATAAAGGCGACTAAAAAAGTAAGAAAGGCAGCCAGAAGAGTCTGAGTTGGAGCCTGGGCTTATCACACCCCAATGTGGACCATGGTCCAGTCTTCAGAGAATAATTCATGGTTAGTCAAAAGATTCTTATTTCCCTGCGGTCAGAACATCACTGTGCTCGGCTGTGAATATATAGGTAGAATCACCTCCGATAAAACACTTCTTTGCTGCCCTTAGTCGTGGATGAGAGGTCCACCATACAGTTAACATTGTTAATGTGCATAAACTACTGTGACCGATGGGGGGTTCTTGCCTATGCCAAAGAGATGAGATACATGCTTTGGAGATAATTACCAAGGTACTTACAAGACAGGTCTTGTTTTATACGGACACATGTTGTGGTGGAGGAGGAAGAATGCAGGTTCATTAGGGACATGGAAAGATGAAATTAGGCAACAGAGATAAATCAGAAATCAGTATTTTCTCAGTTTACTCTGTAGTTCTTATTTAATAAGATTTAGTTATGTTACCTAAAGTTATATCCACAAAAAGGAGGTAAGTTACTCTTTTAGTCCAGCACATCTGCATTTGCTTTGGTCTGATTGTATGTCTGACAGAAAAGCATAAAAACTTATTGCAGAGCCATTGAGACATTTCAAAGAGCTTAATCAAGTGAGCAACATGTGGGTCTCAGCCAACGTTTAACTGCCATGATAATTCTCCATCACTTTATAATATAATGTCCATCACTTTATAGGAGTGCACTACATATGTGGAGGCCACTCTATCACATATACAAACACAACTTTTTAAGAAAACTATATTCCCATTCACTGTCTTGACACACCCATAGAGTGGGAGATGCCAGCTTCCTGGTACTGAATTTACAATGTGCCAGTTACAGTATGTGTGTATCACTTTCCTTGGGGCTAACACACCTTATCAAGTAAGTAAAAACATTTACACAAACGTTCCTTTAAAAAGCTTTCAGTATATGTATGAATGTGAAATATGTACCATATATGACTTGTCTGTTATATTTGTATTTCTTTCACAAAACTCACTTTGTATTGTCTGCATGATCAGCAACTATCCTTGCAATTGGAAACCTTACATTTAGTGTACAGAGATATCTGTCATTATTTCTGGCAAAATATACTTCACACGGAATGCTCATACTTATGTTCTGTATCTTAGATGATACAGTATTTTTTTAATTCACAGTAACTATATGCATATGTTTCATGTTTGATATGCACAATAAACAAAGGAGTAGTCATTAAGTGGGGCATTACCTGTAACAAAACTGGGCAATTAAGACTAAGAATATGATAAAAAAAAGGAAAAGCAAAGGTTATCTGCATTAAAAAGTGTTGTTGCAACTAGTAGTTCCAGAGAGATAGACAATAGAACCTATGCAGATCTAAAAAGTTAGGGGCTGTCTCTAACTCCAAAGTATCCCTGTTGGTCTGTGAGGTCCCACACTAAATTATTTTTTTTATTAATTTGCATATAACTGGCATGTGGATTTCAAATTCTGTTACAGGACCTTCCTAGCCCTTCTGTATTTAATTGCATTTGACCTGTGTAGTCTCTTCATATTTCATTAAAAGTAACCTCTGCTTATGCTTTTTTATCACATGCTGTTTCAATTATCCATGTTTGTGACAAATTTTGACTTAAAAAAATGGACAATTGTTTTAGAACAACTCTGTACATTTAGGTTTACATAAAACCCTTCATGTAAGAAGGCAATTTAAATTTTCCTATCATATTCTTGGAAGCCTGTTTCAAGTGAACTTAGATTCACAGGTCTAAAGAATAACATACACTGCAAGTAAAAATCCAGAATTGTATGGATCACAGCAATTATTTCCCAAAGTTATTGACATCACTAACTTTCACCTATAGAAGGTTAGGGTTAAAGTGTAAATATGACCAAATAAAAATGACTTATATGATATATTCTTTCACTAGCATTAGGTTTATTACCTGGTAACAGACCAGGCTGTCCAGCTAAAATTGTTATATGGTTGAGACAAGTTTGGCTTTAAAGTTTTAGTTACTTATGTAATGTCCACCTAAATCTACTAGTCTGTCTAACACTACCCCCCCCCCCCCCACACACACACACACACACACACACTGACTGACAATTCTGCTGCACAAGGGTGGAAGTATTGTCCCTCCATAGATACAGTGGAGGAGTGAACATAGCCACCGTAAGACTGGAGATGTGTTACTGGCCCATCTTCAGATGAAAATAAAGGAATACTAATTTGAAAAAAATAAAATAAACTGCTGCCACCATGATGTTTTGTTCCTGGGTTTAGTTATGTTTTAGAAACAGAAATATAGAAGAATGATGGCAGAAAAAAAGATCACATAGTCCATCGAAACTTCCCTTTTTTTTTTTTTTTTTTTAAACACGTTTAACATGTTTATAAACATTTTTAGTTTTTTTTTGTTAACTTTTTTGTCTGGGTATAGATCCATGTTTGTACCAATCATGTTTGAATCCATTTACTGTTGAATGACTCACTACCTCTGCTAGAAGTCTATTCTAAGCATAAACTCCTCTTTCGGTAAAATAATATTCATTTTGAACTTGCTTCCTGCTAATTTGAAGTCATGTCACTGTGTTCTTGATCTTGGCTTTATATTGAAAATACTGCTTTAACCAAGCCCTGATTGTATACCATGAGTAATACTGAAGCACAGGTTCCTTCAGCTTTGTGTATCGAAGCAAAAATCCCTAGTAATTATACCTGTACAAAACCTTGGTTTATGCATTCAATGGGATTTGATTAAGAAAAAACAAAAACTGTACAAACCAGGGGAAGACTGACAACTGATGGGGGCCCCAGGCAATAGGGGATAATGGGGCCCCTGTGTCCTTGCCAAAACTAAAAAAAGCCTATGAAAAAGCTACCAGGGGCATCTCATGGGGCCCCCTACTGACCCGGGCTCTCGGGCAGTGCCCGAGTTTCCAAATGGTCAGTCCGCCCCTGGTACAAACTGAAGTTGAGGTACTGGAGTATGACTGGAGAGTAAGAGAATCTATATCCTGTGATGAGCGGAGGTCGAGGGAATCATTTGAATATCAGTTGTGTACATTGATAGAAACACACAATACCTTCCTAATAAGTTATACATTGCATAGAAATCATGTCATTTTCAACTTCAGTACAACAGCAGATTATTATCTTCTTTGCTTTGACAAAATACAATATTACAGCTATGCCCAGATTTAAAGCATCAGTGTGCTTCACAACACCTATGTACCATGATGGAACTGCTGCACCTATTCATCTAGTTCTGTAGGCAGACTGCACAACCACCATTTTGACAAATATTTAATAAGCCTCATCTTGAGCAAACGGGCAGCTATGTTTATAATTAGATTTTTTTTTTTAGCATGACTAATTGGAACATTGTTAAATAAGTCCATGGAAACCTTGGTATAAAAAAAGATGCCACTCTCACCTTTGTGTGTTTTCAGTGAACATTTGAAGCACCATAAATGCATTTTAGTTTCCACCAATTTAATTGCTTTTTTTATTTGTCTGCATTTTCTTCATCCCTGAATAAGGTACAACTTGATCCCTTTTGTCTTAGAATATTTTCTGTAAAAACTCATTTTTATTCTAAATACATTCTACTTAGGTTTGCCAACTGCAGTCAGTACACCATGTCATCTAACTTCTCCATCTTTTCATACCTTCTACATTATGGCTGTATTTGTCTGGTAAATGCCAGAAGGCACATTCCCTGAAGCAATGCACTGAGGAATTTAATGTCAAATCTAAATGTTTCTATTCAGGCAGGGTCAGCATGGACTGGGACAGAGTGTATGAACCAATGGTAAGAAGGTGGTCAGAAGGTTACACTAACTTGATTGTTGAAAGCTTAGGAGAAAGTTCGGAAAAGAAAGATATGGTGCTTGTTGTCCACAAGCACAATATAGCAATCAATGCCAAACTACAGCTAACAAAAGCAGCAAAATGCCATCATGCATTAAAAAGAACATACATTTAAGAGATAAATCAATAGGGGTGGCTTCACACTGACCTGGTGTGGCCCCACTGTGCTTTCCATAGACTTCTATGATGTTCTACAGTTTTGGGGCAGTTTCAGAAAGTGAACCAGAAATGCAGCATGCAGGAGTTTTGGTGCGCTTTCTGAAAGCACACCAAAAGCACAGGACCTCATGGGTGTCCATGGGAAAGCACAGCTTACCTGCATGAAAACTGCAGGTTAGCTTCGATTTAGCAAAAATCACAGTAGGGCAGTGTGAAGTCACCCTAATTCCACCCTTTTACCAAACATTGGTTCAGTCCCATCTTGAATATGTAGTTCCGTTTTGGTCACCAATCCTCAGGAAAGAGGTAGCTGATTTAGAAAGAGTTCAGCAAAAGGCAACAAAATTAAAAAGAGGGAGTAGCGGATCCCAGTTATGAGAATTGATTACACAGATTACAGCTATAAAAATTGCCTAGCAAACTGGATCATATTTAGAAACATGTCCAGATTGCCTGTCTCTCACCCAGTCTTTAATTTTGATAGTAATGCTAAAACCCCTTGCTAATTTTAAGTGGGTATCCACTGAAAAGTCATCTAATTTTAGTTTGAAAAAATTCAGCTGAATGGTGTTTGGCAAATCTGAAAATAAAAACAGAATGATTAATGTTGTAGTAAAGAGGAAGACAAGAATATTTTTTTATAACAAAAAACGACTAAATGAATAAAAAAGGATTTGTACTGTGGAAGCTGTGCCCAAAATATTCAGAGAGCACACGACTAGTCACCAGTATTGCTTTTTCTAATTACTTGCTTTTCATGCACTGTGTATCTGTGTGGAGGCAACGATCTAGGTATAGGAGCAGGACTTTGCTTCCATATGCAAGTTCTGCTCCTCTAATGATTGGTGGGGTTATATTCAAGAACCAGCAGGGGATGTAAAGGAAATGCAAACCCATCAAATGAATGAAGCAGGGAAATCATTGCACTACAGGTCCTCATTGCATACAGTTACAGGATGGATGAACTGCAGCACAATTCACTTGAATGGGTCGCGTTCTGGGGCAGTATCCCGTCAACTACAAAATGCTGTTTAATTTTTATTGTGAAGCAAAGTATCATGACTGCAGTCTGTGTACAGCCCTGAAAAGCTGCATCAAGTGGCCTGCTTTTAACACCCCCAGCTGCCTGTGTGAATGAGCCCAAAAATCTTCAAAAAATCTACTCGAAGCTTGCTGAAAGCTTCACAAATGTTTTTCAAAAGCTCACCGAAAGCTTTACAAAAGCTTTCTTAACACATTGCTCTTATGCAAGCTGAAACCCATGTGTTCAAGACCTAAGATAATGCATTCTACAGAAAATGTACAATAACCTTTTATATCAAGAGACATTTAAAGCCGGGGGAATTGTTAGTCAATCTTTAGGCTTAGATTTTAATTATTCATTGTGTTACCCATTTATTTATTTATTCCAGTGAGAACCTATTTAACAAAAAACTATCATTAAGATCTTGCCATTAGTGCCTGAGCCAATAAGCTTTTATTCCGTTCAAACAGGTTTTGCATTCCTATTAAAGTCTTTTGTAGAGTAAAACCCACTAGAATGAGTTGAAGTGCAGGTCAATTGCACCTGATGATGAATTTTGATTGACCCCAGGTTGATAGCAATCTTGTAGAGAGTTACTCCCCGGTCACATCAAGCCTGGCTTTGAAATCGTGCGACTTACATGGAAGTCGCACGATTTCAAAGTTGGGGGACATGACGATTTCAGTTGCGATTTGCAAGACATCTGATACAGGTGTCTATTTAAATCACACCAAAAGTAGTGCATGTACTACTTTAGAAATCGGTGTGGCTCCGACCAAGTCGGAACCGCACCGATATGACCGCTCTAATTCCAGACAATAGGCTGCGATTTGGCATGCAATTTGCAAGTCGCATGACATGCACATCACATGCCAATTCGCATCCAGTGTGACCGGGGTCTTAGTAAAAAAATTGTGGGTATGTGTGAAAGGTATAGTCTATTATGTGGCGTATAGGGATAACTATGATCCTTACAGAGTCACATATATAGAGTATTGTAAGATTGCTATGTATACTCCATTTTTTCTGCTAGAGATGCTTAAAGTTGTTTACTGCAAATGACACACACATATTTCTAGATTGTAACTGTGCCAGCAGACTTGTGTAATATTTTAGTTGGAGTGCCCGCCTTGGTCCTTCCATGTAGTCGGTTGCTATTTGATAAGAAAGGATATATAAGCAGAGAAGAACTCTATGGAAAGTGGAATACAGGGAGGGCGGACACTGTATTTCCCATATACGTATATGCAATAATAAATATAATTCGGAGCCTTAACTGGTCTGCAGGAAACTATTCAAGTTTTCTTAAAAATAGAGAAACTTGAGCAGGAGGTACAATCCTCCCTATACATTACCAACAAATACAAGAGACTATGGGTTATCTTGCTCCATGTAGGCTTGTTATGTCTTCTAGAAATTCACAGAGGTTTAAATGTCTAGAGTAGGGGTATAAAACTCAATTTCATTGTGGGCCACATCAGCAGTCAACATTATGGTTGCCCTCAAAGGGCCAATTGTAGCTGTAAGATTATGTATGCAGAGTTCAGAAGTGCGCAGTGTACAGAGTACAAAGTTTAGGAGTATGCGGCATACAGAGCGCAGAGCAGAGGAGTGTGTTATGTACAGAGTGCAAAGCTCAGGAGTATGCTACGTACAGGATGCAGAGTTCAAGAGTACATGGTGTACAGAGTGCAGAGTTCAGAAATGCACTACATACAGAGTGCAGAGTTCAGGGCTGTGCTGTGTACAGAGTGCAGGGTTGAGAAGTGCGTTACATACAGAGTGCAGGGTTCAGCTCGCTTTCACAGGCTGTCCACATCTTACTTCCACCCCTCCTCCTCGGCTCTGATCTCTACACCCCTCTCCCCCATCACCCACTTCTGCAAACATCTCTCCACAGCCCTGATCTCTAGCTCCCCTCCTTCCTAAAAGCTTCCTTGGATCTGGCTCTAGTTCCTCCCAGCAGTGCAGGTGACTCCGCCTCTCTCCCTCACTTGCAGGGAGATCATTGGTCAGAATCTCTCCCTGCCGTGAGTGCATGAAGGGAACAGAGTTCTGCCACATTCAAGCTGAAATAAAGCTGCAAGTACCAAATAGCATTGAGTTTGACACATGTGAACAAGAGGGTTTGGCTGATATTAATAAGGTGTTTGCTAAGTGTAAATCAGCTTCTTTGGATAAATGATCCAAATGGTATAAAATATCCTCAAAATGTAAACAAATTGCTACTTTCACTTTGCTGTTAAAGTGCCATGCATATATGTTTAAAACACTTGAATTATGTTTTCACCACACAAGGGAGTGATATAAATACGTCTACCACAACCTTAGACAAAGGCCCTTATTTATTCATGAATGGCCAACATACAAAAATTGAGGTCAATTTACTAAAGGATTTAATGAACTTCAGGCAAAAATTGTGTTAACATTTACTTCAGTTGTCCAATTGTGTGCAGAATAAATAGGTAAACAAGGATTTTCTTTCCATGTAATTGCGTAGTTGAATTTAAGCTATACACATTCTATTGGGTGAACATTCTCAAACTCTTTACTAACTAGGTCTTATTGAGTTTACATTTACTTCCTCTTAGAATATTTATACATATATGGAAAGACAGAAACCTGATAACAATTAGCCTAAGCCAGAAAATAGAATTTGGGAGATTCTCTTTACTGCATTCGTCCAAACACTCCAGAGCTCAAACCAAGGTGATCCTCATAAAATCTTGGCCTGTAATGCTTAACTCAGTGCAGCCCTTCTTCGACTGGGTAATCTTCATAAATTACAAAAACACACACAGGAGGGCGCAAATGCCTTTACCACCACAAATTACCAAATTGTTGCATTACCACCACAAATGTGTTCAATATAAAAACAGTTGTATACTCACAAACATAAGTAATAGCAGGTACATCAAACAACAAACACTCCAGCCATGGGTGATGTCATCTCATCATATGCCAAACGGTTGGAAGGCTAATGTGTTTCAGGTTACAAGCCCCCTTCCTCAAAGCTCTGAGGAAAAAGCAGTCTAACATAAGAATCCTTGTTCCCCAAGTAAGTAAGAGCAGGGTAAACCACTAATGAGATCTGCAGTGGATTGGTTTAGTCTGTATGTGTACTGATGGGAGTCTACTCTGAAGTCCATGGTTTTCTTCATTAGTGCCATGATCCTTCTTTAAAAGATTTTATGCCAACCATCAAAATAACACAATGCATGTAAACATGTATATAAGATATTGTTCACGTAAATTAAAATATGTGCTTTTCAGTTCTTGGGGGATTTTTAAAAAATATTTATTAACAGAACATGAAGCTCTCCTGAAAGAGTGGTTCAGTTTGAAGCTACAATAAAGAGGAGAGGAAAAATGAGAAGGAAGGATGGGATTTTCAAACTTATGATATTTCTTCTCACCAGGGTGGACTGACTGACAGGGTGGGCAGGGTGGACTGACATTTAGCTAAAAATGGGGAAAAGTAGAAAACAATGGGCACCAGTCACATTAATGTCTTTTGAGAGCATTTATTACTCACACAACGAAAAAGGGATAGGGCTGCAGATACCCTAAGCAACACTTACAGATCCAAATCCAGTTTGTACATTGTAAAGAACCTTTAAGCTGACACTGGCAACACTGCTAGTAGCACAACTGGCTTCTTAGCAGGCTCCTCTTCACATTACTATGCCTCTGTGCATCCTTCCAGATCTCAATGCATCCTCCTAAAAGAGTCACCAGGCCGTGTTTCTTACAAGTTCCTTCCTCCAGAAAGGTCCTTCTCCTAGGTCTCATTCTTGGTTCAGCCTGCTCCTTAGCCAGGAAGAACAGCTTCTGAGGACCAATTCTGGCCTACCTCCAGCATAGAGCACATGCAAGTTCTCACACAGGGTCTATGCCTAGCAATTCTGATCAATCAACAGCAACTCCCTAGGCCACAGCCCAGGGGAAGAGAAAGCTCACAAGGTCTACCCCAAATGTGTATGCTCTCCCCTAGTATGCACCAGTGATAATACATTAGTGATAATAAAATTCATACTGACTGACTAGAGAAAACATAAATATTCATAACTCAGCATCACTGTTGTTTCTCATACTATTGCTAGAGATAGTAGTGATGCCTACTGGCACCAGAGAGAAACAACAGCAACACTGAACTAGGGGAAAACCAAGTGAACAGATAAACCATAAATCTGCTTGGGCTAACCACCCAAGACAAATTTTAATAGTCACCCTGCTTATGGCAGGAAGGCTACACTTACCCCCCTTTCTCTCCCTCCAAAAGAGATAACTTCCACCTAGTCTGTAAGAAGATAAACTCTTAAACATGAAAGTGGGTTCTGAGTGAAAATGGGATAGAGAAGGGAAAAAAGGTAAACGGTAAACAACATCTTGTGTTTTTCGCATTCATTGTGTTATAATAACCTCACGCTATTACTAACTATCACCACTACTAGCAGCTTGATAGTAGGTAACTACTACCTGAAAAACAAAGGGACACACTTATACTGTATACAGCAGCATAGCTAAATGAAATGCAGAACCTCACTTCCTGCAGAATGACACTTTCCTCACAAAGCAAAGATGAAAGGTTTCTTAAGATGTTCAGCCCTGACTCAGCAGTTCTTGACTACCACCTAATAGCAGGCAAGGGCATTAAATGAGCCTTTAAAACAAAATGCTGAGATCACACAGCGGGAACTATCTTGACCATGAAGATTCCATTTGTCTCCCTCTTTCTCTAACTCATAGTACAATTAGACTTATTCTCCCAGTCTCTGATTCAAAGGATTGGAGGCTCTCTTCTTGAACAGTCACAAACAGGAACAAACTGGCAGTCCAGAACACAGGTCACTGTTACAGTCTCAATTGTTATGGTCTCTGACAAGTGCACCAGTAGAACCATGGGTCAGGCAAGATGTGATCCAGTACACAACATGCTTTTTTCCAGGATTGTGAATCACCACCTTGTCAGCTTATATATACCGGCCATAGTTCCATTTAAGATTGCAACAGCTGTCTATGGCAGGTTAATATCCTGCAGTCCTGTACAACTTTGACGCACCAAGGTAGTCCCAAATAGTTTCTCCATGCCATTCCTCTTGTTTGCCTTCTGTCTCCTTCATGACCCCTTGAGGAACATATTGGTATTGTGTTGCATACTACGTGCTACTGTCAGCAATCACTGCGGTGCACGGGTCTGCGCATGCGCAGAACACCAATGCGCTCTAATCAGCAGGCGCTAGGACCTAGGCAGCTGCAGCCGCGCATTTGCGATCACGGACACGCGCCTGGCACCAATGACAGCGCAGGGCACACTATTTAAACCTGCACTGCACAGACACTAGTTGCCGTATGGTCTTATTACCCTGTTCCTGCTCCTGCGTACCTGTTGATTGATTTGTTGCCGACCCTGCTTTATCCTGACCTTTGCTGACTATCTCCTGCTCTGATCCGTGGCTCATTTGACTACTCTCCTGGATATCCCTATTGATCTGAACTCCTGTTACCGAACCCGGCGAGTGACCTGACTGCTCTTTGCCTGCTGCTTTGTACCGTGCTGTCCCCACTGTAACCGACCCGGCCTGTCTGACCACGCTTGCTACCCTGCCATCCATCCATCCATCTGTCCTGCACGGATCTGGTCACCACAGCTCAGGCCTATCCGCCTCTTCATGCCAGACTCTCTACCAGTGTATACCTCTGGCGGATCTACCACAGGCGGGTGTACTCAGGGGCCGCTACCTGGTTACTGTCTGCTCCAAGTCCATCCCCACCATCAGGGGCCCTGGTGAACAAGCAGACTGGGACTTAGACTCCGCGCTCTGGGGAATCCTGTTCTGTGGATTGCTAGAGGTACCGCCAGGCGGTGCATAACAGCTACTTTCTTGTTAAGTGTTCTCTGCAAACTCGCAAACTTTGTGGGCATCTTTTAGTCCACACTACAAGTCAGGACACAGGGGTTAAGAGATTACTGTATTGGAGCCTTTTCTGACTATCCCAGGAACTTAGTAGCACTAAAAGTCTTTGGCGAGGTCCACAGAAGCTTTACGGACACAGATTGTAAAATGTCTTTGTCAGATAAATTAAGGGAGAGATCTAGTTAACAATCGCCCAACTCTTCTGTCGGCAAACTCTTAGCTACTTGCCTCTTAGAAGCTTGACCTTCTTGACCTCTGTTGCTTGCTCCCTCCATGCCAGGGATGATCTCTCTCTCTCTAGTTCTATCTCAGGAGGTCTCCACTGTACACCTCAACTGTGGCAGCTCAAAGTCATGAAATAACTTAATTTCCTCATAGCAGGGGTAGTTAAAATGCTCTCAGTAGCAGTGATGGTGTCCGTGGACAGAAACTAATCAGTGACAATGGTAACATCTTTAGATGACATTCTCAGCGATGGTAGCAACTGCTGAGACAGAATCTGGTTACCTCTGTAGTCCAGTCAATTTTAAATGCTTGGGGTGGCAGAGCAGGATGTTCAACTTCTAGAAGGTACTCCCTGCAATGTAGGCAGTGTCACCAAGGATGATTATTAACAGTCAGACCTTCACACTTGGAGCTTAGCTAACCCAGTGCTAGTAGCCATGGTTGCAACCACATCCTGGTGTCAGCCAGTATGTTGTTAGACAATGACTGACTAGTGATTAAACCCAGAGTAGACATTTTGCAATTGATAGTCCCAGTAGCATCTTAAACCTGTAGACATCTGATCATTCCTTAAGCCCTCTGTGTATACTCTTTCCCTCAGAGCTAGACACACAGTGTGACTTCCTTGTACAGCAATAAGGTAGCTTTTCCCACTTCTCTCTGGAGCACATAGCACAGGTTTTCAATCTTGTCTTAGAGCCTTTGGTTAACCCTTCAGTTCCCAAATACAGTGACAAACTCTGGGAATCTCTATTTTTGCACAAAATTTGGGTTCTTCTCCAGTGAAATGATACAGCACAGTGGAAACAGTCTCTGAATCTTTACATGATGTTCCATTCCTCCATCCCTGCAGTGCCATGACAAAATACTGAGGTGCAGTTGGTTGCTAGGGGCAATGAAAATACATAGTCCACCACAATACATAAGGCTACATGGTGGGTGCCAAAAATGTAGAACCCTCCTGTCCCCAGGGGACAGGATGGGCTTACATTTCACCCCAGTGCTGGGTCAGTCCATGGCTAAAAATGAGGAAATGGGAAAACATTGGACACAAGTCACTTTAATGTCTTTTAAGAAATTGTATTACTCATCAAACAAGGAGAGAGGATTGGGCTGCAGATGCTCTGAGCGACACTTACAGACTTAAAGATACATGCCCAGCATGTAAAGTGTAAAGAGCCTTCAAAGTGATATTAAAGGCAATAAAAAAAATAACAAACATGTTATACAAAGGTTTTGCACATAGCAGCCTCGATCCTCCTCTTCTTGGATCCCCTACCAGTGCTCCTGGCCCCTCTCTCCTGCCAAGTGAACCCATAGCAAGCAGCTTGCTATGGGGACACCCAGGCAGGCTTGCTCCTGAGCCGCTGCTCTGTGTGCTCTGTGTGTCCATTTACACACAGAACCATGGCTCCTCCCTGCCCCCTTTCTCTCTTAATTGGCTCACTGGCTGTGACTGACAACAGCCAATAGAAGTGAGAGTCCCCAGAGAGCTGAGGCTCTTGTGCACATCTCTGGATTGCGATGGGGTTCTGGTAAGTTCTAGTGGGCGTGCTGCTGCAAACGCAAGGTTTTTTTATCTTCATGCATATAATGAATGAAGGTGAAAAACCCTGAGACTTTACAACCACTTTAAACCACACCAGGAACATTGTTAGAAGCAGTGACGCCTGCTGGCAGCAGAGAGAAACAACAGCAACACTGAAAGACTGAGCTAGAGGTAAGCTAAGTGAACAGATAAACTATGAATTTGCTTGGGCTGACTACCACCAAACAAGGCTAAATTTAAACAACCCTTCATATACAGTATATATATATATATATATATATATATATATATATATATATATATATATATAGCTAAAGGCAAGTTGCTCATACATGTCAAGATCAGAATGACACAATCTTCAAGAGACCTTGCCATCCATAGTGATTGACTACACATATCATGCAGAGGACAATAGAAACATTTATTTCATAGCAACTGCAATGCTGTGTCCCTCAAACATTCCAATATAACTAAAGGCAATTTTTATTTTTGGATAGAGTGAAGAGGGATTACAGCACTTGTCAGTTTTTTTATTGCAGTCTGTGCCCCCCGTTAAGGAGATTCACTCTCTTTATTTGTCCTGTTTACTGTTATCATTGAAAGTGAAAGAAAAGAAAAACCCACATTTTGGTTGTCCCCAGAAAAGCAATAGAGGGGAGATCCCCAATGGGGACACTAGTTCTGTTGACCTCAGGGTCCCCAAGGAATTCCCTTAATTTTCAGGGACTTCCTCTCACTTCCTATTTGGCTATGGGACAGGAAATTAAGGTAAACCTCCCCAATGGGACACAGATGGCAAAAAAAAATTATAACCCTCCGTTAGTCTATCTAAAATGAAAAAAAAACAAATGTTTTGCCTATAGTTCTACTTTAATTTTTCCCACTCCAGAACAATAAGCCAATTAATACATTTTCACTAAGAAAGTTGTTACGCACTAAGGGTCTGAAATGAACTTTCTCTGCAGTTAATTTCCTTGTATTTGCCTACTTTTAGCCTTATTATTTCCAAATAGTTTTTTTTTTTCCAAATCAATACTAAAGTTCTCATTGTAAAACGATAAAACTTTATTGTTAACTAGGTCTGGAAAGGAGCTAGTGAGTGGTTAAAGGTGATTGTGTAGAGAAACATTAATCAAGGTTGTCTATTTAAGGGTTATCTTAGTTTTTTTGATCTCTTACAGGTAAGAGGAACTTGCTCTCTGTGAGAATGCGGCTTTTTCTCAGTTACATATGGATGTACCGTAGACTTTTATTGATTGTATTAACTCCACTAGTTCTACTACCATTTCCACTAATCATCAAAACCAAGGTAAGTAATGCATTTCAACTCAGAATTTTATACATCTGAGCCAATAGATCATTTTAATTATATTTTTTAGCATAAAATATCATTTCAATATATTGTACATCTAGTAAACCTTATACATCTTATACATCAACAAAATATAATAACAAAAAGCAACAAATCATAATTTCTGGTTGGTTCTGCAATATACACATTATGGTACATGTAACTATAAAAACTGTAGACAAAAAGGGACATGATAGTTGGTTTTCTTTTAAGACACTTTCATACATAAGGACAAATGCATGCATGTTAGAGATTTATTTTGTTTATCAATGCCTCTAATAAAGAAACAGGGCGAGAGCTTAAGACTTCCTTATAAATAGCCAAACCATCAATCATAGATGGTAACCTCATGATATGGTGCTGAAATGATGAATTGTAATATGACCTGGAATTTAGCCTGTAATCGGCATATTTTTTCAAATGGTAATATGGTCCTGGGGACAATGATCCTTGACTGCTGAACTGCTTGCCCCAAAACAAGGCCTACTATGTGAGGTTATTTCATAATGTTAAGGCTCCATGCACAAGGCTTAAAAAAATGTTCCTAGAGGAGCTCAGTGAACACTTTTTTTTTTAAATTTTTGGACTTTTTCATTTACATAGCAAAAAAAATAAAAATCCCAGTGGTGAATAAACACCACCAAAATAAAGCTTTATCTGTCTCAAAAAAATGCTAAAACATTCATATGGGTACAGTGTTGCATGACCGCTTAATTGCCATTCAAAGTGTGATGGTGCTGAAAGCTGAAAATTGGCCTGGACAGGAAGGGGGTAAAAGTGTCCAGACTTGAAGTGGTTAATGAGTAGGGGTACTATACTATAGTTGCTATAGTAGTTTGTATACATTGTATAGATGTGGCACATGACATACAGCTTAATGGTATGTTGGCATGTTTTTCAAAGGAGTTGTTAGACTTTAAGCATTATTCAAAATGCTGCTTCCTGACAAACTATTTTTTTAAATATTTTTCTGCCTTGGTACATGTTCCCCATGGCAATGCTCAACCCCTAAACCAATTGTTTTTGCAGTTAATTTAATATTAACCTAGAAAAAGGCCAAAGCTGATTTTTTACATTTGGCTCCCATTGACTTCAGTGGGATTTGAGTTCAACTTCTGCAATGCTTGCCTAACCCACCTTGAACCCAGGCACGTTCGTTTCATCCTTACTCAGCAACTCTCCTCTGTGGCAATGCCAGGCAACACATAAACAAATAGAAGGTAAAGTGCACAGAGCAGTGGTGTGAAATCATGTTTCATCAGCTTAGAAGGAGCACATAGCTCTCTGCTCCACTGTATTAAGTAAGCACTACTGTATTGATACGTTAAACCCACAACAGTACGATCAGTCTGTATATGCAGTAAAGCATGCTTGGTATACTCACTGTTTGATCCTGATTTATCTGATCCTCTCCTTCTTCCAGTGTCTCCCTCTTAACTGCTGATAAGTCATATTGCCTGGAGACACTCTGCACATGCTCAGTTTAGTGTGTATTGCTAGAGGGTTTTTTTTTTTCTTGGTAGAGGGCATGTGATTAGCACAGGGCCAATCAGCACTGTCCAGACAGAGGTCAGGGGTTTTGCATCCTCCTAGAGAAGAAATAAAATTCCTCCTACAAGCTTTAACATGTGCTCTGCTGGACACTGATAGAAGTCACAAAACCACACTAGCTGCTGATGCAAAAAGTTATTTAGCTGTTTATATTTACTAAAATAAATGCATTTTCATGTTCTGTGTACTGTGGGAGACCAGATATAGTGAATGCAGGGTCCTGGGTTTAGTAGCACTTTAAAACGGAGTTCAACCTAAAAGTGGAAGCTCCACTTTTCTGCCTCCTCCCCCCCTCCACTGCCACATTTGGCACCTTTTGGGGAGAGGGTAGAGCAGGTACCTGGTTTTGACGGGTACCTGCTCCCACTTCCGGGGGAGTTTTCTGCGGCGAACTGAGCCAGAATTTCGGAACCCCCAGCAGGCTTTTGGGACACTTTCAAAGTCCCAGAAGAGTGCAGCCCATTCACAAAGTGCAGCGTGCTTCACGCATATGCAGTAGGAAACCATCAGTGAAGCTTCAAGGCTTCACTGCCGGTTTCTCTTAGTCAAGATGACAGCACCAGCACCTGACATCCAATTGAAGAATCGGCTCTGGGTGAGGACACCGCTAGATGCCTGGACACCAGGGGCGGACTGACAACTCATGGGGCCCCCGGGCAATAGGGGATCATGGGTCCCCTGTGTCCTTGCCCAAACTCAAAAAAGCCTATGAAAAAGGTACCAGGGGCATCTCATGGGGCCCCCTACTGACCCCGGGTCCTCGGACAGTGCCCGAGTTTCCAAATGGTCAGTCCACCCCTGCTGGACATGTAAGTGCCCTACTATTAAAATTCAGCAGCTGCAGTATTTGTAGCTGCTGACTTTTAATTTTTTTTTAGGGAGGTGGCAGGGGCTGGAACTCCACTTTAAGAATTTATGTACACCTAAAGAAAACATCAGACTAAAAACATAGTGCAAAGGTGGTGTTTTATTTATTTTAGCTTGGGTTTTATATACTTCAAGAAGTATATGTTCATTGTTCTAATTAATGGTCAAAGGTTCATTTTCAGATCTTGGCAGATCCAATATAAGAGAAAAAACAAAACATGGAACATCCTTTATTAATAACCAAGGAGGGTCAAATGTTAAAGACAAACTCTGGAACAAATAAAACAATCCACAAATGTAGTAAAGAGAGCTGAAATTAAACACCACAGAGCCCAGTGAGGAGAGCTCTGAGAGCTGATTGGAGGGAAGGGACCCACGCCCCTTCACACAGTACAAAGGAACAGACCTAAGGCTGTCAATCACATGCTGTGTGCTGGAGCTCCTTCCCCTGTTTAATTTTTTCTCTTGCCAGAAGCTTCTCATGCTGATAGCGGAGGAATGACACAGAAGACAGAAATGACACTTAGTTCTCTTAATTGAGACAAGTACACTATAGAGGGATATGCTTTGTTCATATTTCATGTCTAAAGTTTACAACCATTTTAAGAGTTTTGACTTCTATCTGACTTTCTATTCATCATGCTTCAAAATTTTGAGTTGTCACGAAAACAGAAATAGAATAACAATTTCACAATAAGGTTTAGTTCAAAGGGACATATTCAGGGATAAAACTACAGCTAAGTGAACTAGGCAGTTGTCTAGGGCGCACTGCTGCTTAGGGCACAGTCATGGCTGCTGGTTTCTCTATTCTCCACTCAGGGCCAGCACCAGCATCATCCTGGTTTCCTGCAGACCCACCACACGTCCAGGTGCAGGGTGCAAGGCTCTAGCACCTGATGTCAATAACAGAACTCTCGCCTACCACTCCCCTAAGCCACTCCCCCATCATCACAGATTTCCAATCACTGTTAAATTATGTCAAAATGATCATCCACCCCCCATATGTCACTTTCTAAGCCACAACTCTTTAGTCGTCATTAGTCACCTGCTTCATGAACTTGACATTCACCAGGTCCACCTTCCTCAGTCTCCCACAGCTCTTTGTCCACTTCATACCTCGGCACACAGTACGTAATCTCCAGCCATTCACTCCACTTGCAGTTTTTCACAGGACCCCGCCCGTCTAATCAACTCCTAGTCACATCTCTTTATAATCCCCTGTACAGGGGGAAGGAGAGGGGAAGTGTGTACAGGAAGGGGGGTGAAATGTTAAAGGGGGGCAGTGTGTGCAGGAAGGGGAGTGTAGGGTTAATGGGAAGCAGAGTGTGTAGGAAGGGAGGCAGTGTGTGCAGTAAGGGGGTGTAGGGCTAAAGTGGGGCAGTGTATACAGGAGGGGGGCAGTGTGTGAAGGAAGGGGGGTGTAGGGTAAAGAGGGGCAGTGTTTGCAGGAAGGGGGTGCAGGGTTAAAGGGCACAGTGTGTGCAGGAAGAGGGGCAGTGTGTGAAGGAAGGGGGTGTAGGGTTAAAGGAGAAGGGTGTATAAAGGAAGGGGGCAGTGTGTGCGGGAAGGAAGGGGGTGTATGGTTAAAGGGGAGCAGTGTGTACAGGAAGGAGAGCAGTGTGTACAGGAAGCGGGTGTAGGGTTAAAGGGGGGAAGTTTGTGTAGGAATGGGGTGTAGCATTAAAGGGGGGAAGCGTGTGCAGGACGTGGGCAGTGTGTACAGGAAGGGGGATGTAGGGTTAAAGGGCACAGTGGGTTCAGGAAGGGGGGCAGTGTGTGCAGGAAGGGGGTGTAGGGTTAAAGGGCACAGTGTGTGCAGGAAGGTGGGCAGTGTGTGCAGGAAGAGGGTGTAGTGTTAAAAAGAGGCAGTGTGTACAGGAAGGGTGACAGTGTGTGCAGGAAGGGGGTGTAGTGTTAAAGGGGGCAGTGTGTGCAGGTAGGGTGACAGTGTGTGCAGGAAGGGGGTGTAGTGTGTGCAGGAAGGGGGTGTAGTGTTAAAGGGGGCAGTGTGTGCAGGAAGGGGGGCAGTGTGTGCAGGAAGGGGGTGTAGTGTTAAAGGGGGCAGTGTGTGCAGGAAGGGGGGCAGTGTGTGCAGGAAGGGGGTGTAGTGTTAAAGGGGGCAGTGTGTGCAGGAAGGGGGGCAGTGTGTGCAGGAAGGGGGTGTAGTGTTAAAGGGGGCAGTGTGTGCAGGAAGGGTGACAGTGTGTGCAGGAAGGGGGTGTAGTGTTAAAAAGGGGCAGTGTGTACAGGAAGGGTGACAGTGTGTACAGGAAGCGGGGTGTAGGGTTAAAGGGCACAGTGTGTGCAGGAAGGGGGGGCAGTGTGTGCAGGAAGGGGGTGTAGTGTTAAAGGGGGCAGTGTGTGCAGGAAGGGTGACAGTGTGTGCAGGAAGGGGGTGTAGTGTTAAAGGGGGCAGTGTGTGCAGGAAGGGTAACAGTGTGTGCAGGAAGGGGGTGTAGTGTTAAAAAGGGGCAGTGTGTACAGGAAGGGGGGCAGTGTGTACAGGAAGGGGGTGTAGGGTTAAAGGGGGCAGTGTGTGCAGGAAGGGGGTGTAGGGTTAAAGGGCACAGTGTGTGCAGGAAGGGGGGCAGTGTGTGCAGGAAGGGGGTGTAGTGTTAAAGGGCACAGTGTGTGCAGGAAGGGTGACAGTGTGTACAGGAAGCAGGGTGTAGGGTTAAAGGGCACAGTGTGTGCAGGCAAGGGGGCAGTGTGCAGGAAGGGGGTGTAGGGTTAAAGGGGGCAGTGTGCAGGAAGGGGGTGTAGGGTTAAAGGGGGCAGTGTGTGCAGGAAGGGGGTGTAGGGTTAAAGGGGGCAGTGTGTGCAGGAAGGGGGGAGTGTGTGCAGGAAGGGGGGCAGTGTGTGCAGAAAGGAGGTGTAGCATTAAAGAGGGGAATTATTATTAGAAGGGAGATGTAGAGTTAAATTGGGGCAGTTCATGCAGGGGAAATTGGAGGGCAGTGTGTGCAGGAAGGGGGGTGTAGGGTAAAAGGGGGAACATTATGTGCAGGAAGGGGGGCAGTGTGTACAGCTTTATTTTTTTTTTGTGGGGGGGGGGGTGCAAGTAGCTGGTTTTGCCTAGGCCACATAATAGTCTAGCCCTGGGCATACTAAAGCGTACATCTTCGTGTGATGGCTGTGTTTGCCCGCACGGGATGAATAGGTGTTCAATGCTTCCACATGTAGGCAGTCCAGATCTCTTCAAATGGGATGCAGTAACTGCGCAGACGAAGCTGCAGCTCCCAATTTGCCACCCATGTTGCTGCGGGTTCATATCACTGAACTCACACTGTCTGCATTCAGGGACATGCGCCAGTACCCACGCATCATATCAAATTGGCCCTTTATCTATTTAATATTTGTATATTTGCAGTAGATAATCTGTAAATATTTTGGAGGGGACTTTAGGATAGGCAGTCTAGATAATCATGACTTGAAGCACTTTCCTAGCATTAAGAATTTGCTGTCATTTTATAACATACCTCAGTTCTGATCCCACACATTTATATTTTAGGTCACAAGAAATGTTAACTTATTATTCAAACAGAAATATAAAAAGAAGTATATTCTCTGCAGCTGTACTCACTGTACAAGTGGTGACTTTAATAAAGGTTTTTGTTGCCTAGCAACCCGATGCACTATAATACTATTGCAACTTCCATCAGTCACCCCTGGTGTATCACAGGAAGTTATTTACAAAGCAAGACATTGAAATACTTGTAATACTTTAGCCTTTTCTAACATCATAAATACTTAGGAAAGATTATCCACCTAATGAAAAACATCAAGCTCTTAATCCTCAAATAAGCATGCTATTTAATACAAAGTTGACCTTAATAGCCACATCATGATTATAACTTGTTCCAAATATTTAATATGCTACACAATCCATCATATAACACATTTTAAGCTAATAACATTGTGAGGCTTATTTACAAAAGAAGACAAAGCTATTCACTTGATACATTCTTTACTTATTTCACCAGTACATGATCGAATCCATGATCAAATCATTAAAGTGAATATCAACACAATTTATTATGTGCAGACTCTCAACTTTTAGCAAATCGGACATTTATATTGGATTCTTATTATTGGGATATTGTCCATTGGCAATACACTTAGGGCCAATTCACACCACAAAAACATCTTCCAGATCTGTTCCGGATGCATTTCTGCATGCACTTTGTAACCCATTTTTGATGCATTCCAGATGCTTTTTTTCCTCCTGTTTTGGGTCAGTCGGAGGCAGAAGTATTTTTGTTGTGTGGAAGTGTGGAAACCCCTTGCATGGGCGACTGAAGTATTGTAAAAGTGAGCAGAAAGCCCTGATATATATTTCTGCAGTGGACTGCACTCACTGTTTGCACTGCCAGTACGTTAAACAACCACTAAGTTGTCAAATCCTGTTTTATATGTATATGTTACATTTTATGTTTGAAAACATTTATTCCTTCACTATATACATGACAAAAAAAACTCTCATGACAGGGTGATCAAAAAGGCACATGACAACTTTCTCCACTCTGCACACAACTCACAGATTTCTGTGGAGGGGTTGGAGGAGGAGGGGACCATAATAATGCACAAAGAAATGACCGAGAGATCACAAAGAAAAGTTCCTTTCCAAAGTAATCCTGCTTCTTTTTGGATAACTGGGTAACTCTGGGAAGAAATAACTTGTGATCTCTCTCCATACATTGCCATTCCTGGCATTGTCTTTGTAGTGAGGTTCCTGCCGATCGTATAGTTCTGGATGATCCTGAACCATCAATATGAGCCTATCACTGTCCAGATACAGCCTTCTATGCTCCATCTTGTCAAGATGTGCATTTGACCAGAAGAGGATCATGGGAGGAATTAAAATACATTTTTCTTCCTTTTCCTGTTTTTTTCACTGTGCTGGGGTCCGGTGCATTTTTGATGCATTCCAGTACAGTTCTGGGCAGGAAAAAAGCAGCATGTTATACTTTTTTTCCTGGAACAGAAAAACACTGGAACTGACTGCACTTGTGTAAACTATGCCATTAGAACCCATGTAACATACTTTCTCTGGAACAGAAAAACACTGGAACTGACTGCACTTGTGTAAACTATGCCATTAGAACCCATGTAACAAACTTTCTCTGGTTTTATGATGGCTGAAATTAGGCACTGCACTGCATGTGGTGTCAACGGGCCCTTAGAATCCATTACCACCACATGCAGTGCAGTGTTTTTTTTCTTCTGCATTAACAAAAACATAGAAAATAGGTTATATGGGCTACAATGGCATAGTTCACACCAGCGCAGTGTGTTCCAGTGTTTTTCAATCCAGAAAAAATAGTACAACATGCTGCTTTTTCCTGCCCAGAACTGTACTGGAGTGCAGTAAAAATAATAAAAAAAGCACCAGATGCCAACAGTGAACAAAAAACAGGAAAGGGAAGCAAAGGAAAAGCATTGTCTTTATGAAAAGATTTTGCAATTAAAATGACCCAAAAAAGGAGGAAAAAAGCATCTCAAACACATCAAAAACACATTCAAAAGTATAAAAATGCACTGGAATGCATAAAAAAAGCGTTAAAAGAGCACAGGTGAAAATGCATCCAGAATGGATCTGGAGGACATTTTTGTGGCGTGAACTGGTCCTCAAAGATGAACTCCAAGCACATATAAACACACTGTTTATTCCAGTTAGGAATTATTAAAAATAAAGTTTTGTTTCTAGTGGTTAGTGGAATAAAATCAAAATTCATTTTCAATTGTAGTGATGTAAAAATTTGAAGGAGCAGGATAAAAAACTTTGTCGTGCTAACAGAATTTCTTACTATGAATTTGGTTTTCATTCTGTAAAAACAGTACATATTGATACCTAGGATTGCACTGAAATAGCAGGTATGGACAAAATTTAAAGTAATATGAAACCCTTACAAATACCCCATAAAGTGACTAGCCTCAGGTGATACACAGAGATGAAACAAATCCTCCTACATAAGTTGTACCCATTTATCTTTAGCCCTCTCTTTGCTACAGCCTTTTAAAACATAGCTTTTTTCAAATCCACCAGAAAGGGGGGCAGGGATCTGATGTCATGCACAGCACATCATAATGAGAAGAGCTGATTGTAATCTGAGACCTGAGTGGAGGAATTGACACCGCCCCCCCCCCTCTACATAGACTCATAGGGAAATATGCACAATTGAGGCTGTCAAACACTTGCAATTATTGTCGCTGGCAACAAGCCTATTTTGTGTCCCTCTTTCATGTGTTCTTTCTGTTACTAAGGCCTTGTTTACACTTGCAGCCGGGGCATTAAAAACAAGCAGTTGGTCAGCTTTTTTACTGCCCTCCCCAGCCACTCTCTTTAACATAACATGGCGGGCAGAGGGGGTGGTACACATGCCGCAGCAAAAATTATGCCACATATCATGTTTGGCAGGCAGCACCATTTTCAAACACGACCAATTCAGGTGATTAGGGCAATGCAGCAACTGCCCTGCAACCAACGGTAACACATGCAGTTGCAGCAGGGTGCTGCAGCCTTTCAAATGTTAAAACAGGCTTCCCAGAGGCAGCATTATCCCTCCAAGCTGTCTGTCAAATTTCTCTGAAAAGGATCCTTATTGGAGGTGTAGCATTGACAGGTGCAAGTGTAAACAATCCCTAATAGCACAACTGTTCCAACTTTGGAATTAAGCCCCATGAATCCACCAATCCCATTATTTAACAGAAGCACATGGGTCCTTAACACTAGAAAAGAGTCTGTTGCTCTTTTCAGAATTCTAAGACTTTTAGTAATGTTTTTTAATGCACTATAAAAAGGAAAATATATTATTTAGGACACTGGCAGTCTATGTCTCTTTTTGTTATGTGATTACTAAGACTTTTTAAAACAGTGTTCTGTGAAGACAGGTTGTTTAGTCCCTGTGTAGACAACAAGAATACATGCTAATCTATAATTGGTACCATTTACAATTACCCAATTATGATGTTTCTAGTACTAAGTATTGCACATTTATTTATAAGTCATGTAAAAACACCCTTTTTAATATGACACTGAAAACATAACAGACAAATTAAGTAAAAAAATAATAGGAAAGAAACAGAAATACAAAATGTCAGCAGAAAGAAATTGGAAACAAGAAAGGTGATAATTATGGATGGTTATGGTTAACTAACTGTTAAATAGGAGTGTATTTTATTTCAAGTACTTTTTTTTACTTGTGAGGTTGCTTAGACTAATGTTCATCATTTTAATCTACATATGAATGTAAAAGAGCAAATACAATATAACAATAAAGTTATAAAGAGGAAAAGATTGCCACTACTCCTGACTAGCCCAGGTGGAAAAAAGATAAAGCCCAATCTCAGCCTACTTGTCTCCACAAAACCACACACCCTGATACCTTTTGACTCACCCACTGGGGCTTAGACCCTATGACTAAGCAATAGTGGATGGGGCGAAATGCATCAGTGTGTGGTTTGGTGGAGACATGTAGGCTGTGGCCATTCTTTATCGTTTATTCACCTAGGCTAGTCAGGAGTAGTGGTGATCCTGTCCTCTTTACATCTACTAGCCCTCTGGATTGCTATCAGGACAGGCCTGCACCCCATGTTCTGGGACACATGGATCTGCTTTCACCCCTACTTTGAGAGGTGCTAAAAGCAATCTAACAGGTTGCATAACAATAAAGTTGTTATATTGTATTTCTCAATAAAGCCTCATTTTACAAAGCAGTAGATGCAGTCACTCTTGTAAAACAGAGCAAGTCCAAGCTGTCATTTTGACAGCCAGGGTTTTCCAGCAATAGTGATGGGGGAACAGTGGTGAAAAGGAGCGGGGCATAAGAGGTTCACCCTAAGAACCTTGTTGATGATTTCCAGGGCATATTTCATATACCCAAGGTCTGTTTTTACGGACTGTTTAGAAAGTATATTGTCTTTGGTCCATTCAAACCTAACCCATAGGACTGATGTACTGGAGTGTGAAGTACGGTGAAGTACAACAAGTGATTCACATTCACGGCATATAAAAAAATAACTCTTACTTTTTAAAAAAATAAATTAAATACCGTTAATAAAATAGAACTTTTATTAGCCATGAAGATTTGAAAAGTTAAATTAGGTTTACTTGATTGCCCTTAACTTCAATTAACACTTTGGACCCATCGTGTAGTATTGCAATGCAAAAAACTGAGCCTTCATTAGCATTAAGATATGGATGCCCCATGTACATATATTTGAATAATTATACAAATAAGGTTTTTAGAACATTACAATCTATAGATAAGATCCTCTTTGTTAAAACGTTCACATTCACACAATTGTTAGCACTGGTAATCACAGCTGTATTCTCCTGCTGTAGCTTGCTATGTGTGATCAGTTAACAAATGAATACGTGAAGAAGAATTATTCATTCTGAATAATTTCCAGGTCAACTCTTTTTTTGAAATGGCATAAAGTGATATTTTGTAAATAGTATAAAAATGCCATTTACCCCAGAGTGACTTCTCTTAGCAAAGTGTTATTTGCTTGCTGTAATGGGTAAAACCAGGGGCGGAATGACCATTTGGGCACTTGGGCACTGCCTGAGGGCCCAGGGTCAGTAGGGGGCCCCATGAGATGCCCCTAGTACCTTTCATAGGCTTTTTTGGGTGTGGTTTGAGTGTGGGTGAGGACACAGGGGCCCCATGATCCCCTATTGCCCGGGGGCCCCATGAATTGTCAGTCCGCCCCTGGGTAAAACGTATAGATTCAAATGGATCTAAACTTTTTAAAAAGAATTCTTAGTTTTGTGGAGCCCTGTAATGAAACAAACCTTACTTTTTGCTACAAAAATAGTTTTCTCCTTCCTTTATTGTTTTTTTCCCTTGCACTGTGCACATCCTGTTTTCAAACTCCTTGTGGTTGCTTGCACGCTTTAGAACAAAGGTGTCAAACACAAGGCCCGCGGGCCGAATCTGGACCTCCAAGCCATTTCATGTGGCCCCTGCACTTCTACTGCATGTACCCCCTTGTCTCCCCCCTCCGACACCTTGTCTCAGCAGTCTGCAGCAGAGAGGAAAATAGAACTCCTCTGCCAAATCCTGCACCTCTCAGTGCAGCTGCAGCACCCCCTTATCTCTGACTCCCCTGGTCTCAGTACTCAGCAGACTCTGCTAACTGACTCCACTCCTCCTCTGGTCCTCTTCCGGACCCTACTCTTTCTGCTTTCCAGTTCTGCCCACAAAGGGTGTGCACAATGATGTTAGGGAGGGTGTGGGATTCTTGACATCTTATGTAATGGGGGGGTGGGATGCTCTGGACCAGGGGCGGACTGACCATTTGGAAACTCGGGCACTACTCGAGGGCCCGGGGTCAGTAGGGGGCCCCATGAGATGCCCCTGGTACCTTTTTCATAGGCTTTTTTGAGTTTGGGCAAGGACACAGGGGTCCCATGATCCCCTGGGGTCAGTAGGGGGCCCCATGAGATGCCCCTGGTACCTTTTTCATAGGCTTTTTTGAGTTTGTGCAAGGACACAGGGGCCCCATGATCCCCTATTGCCCGGGGGCCCCATGAGTTGTCAGTCCGCCCCTGCTCTGGACATCTAGTCTTACTGATACAACCAGCCCTTTGAAGGCAACCATAATGCTGATACGGCCCACGATGAAATGGAGTTTGACACCCCTGCTTTAGAAGAAGCAAGTATCCGTTTTATGGTAAAAGCCATTCTGAAGAAAAGATTGCAAGCATGCTGTTTGTTGGCAGGGCTGCTAGTAATCCAACTGAGAAGTGCATAGGAAAGGGTGGCAGAACTGCAGCTGAGTAAGTGTTGTCCCCCTAGGAAAGAAAGTGGATAAACCTTGTTGGTATGTTTTAATTAAAAGCAGGAAATATTGGAAAAAACATTAAATGTTCTGACATTACAGGAAGATTTTTAACAATGTGTTTGCTTTTAGATACAGTTTAACTTTTGTAAATAAATTAACTTTTTCAATATATAACAATGAAATGTTTTCTTTTAATCGTAACCTAAAAGGATCTTATGAAAAGTCATGTCTATGAAAATAAAATACAAATACAATTATTTCAAACTGCTTGGATTCTCTAACTGCTCTTTTGGTTACAAAAAACAAGAGTTTCGAACTATGTGTAATTACACCCTGTTAGTATGATGTCAGCAATTTCTTTCTGCTGATTTCAGTGTAGTGGAAGGTCAAAAAGCAACTCTTGGGAGCAGGAGCACTATGGTGAAAGGTTGGGTGCACAAATTTCCTTTGACTGGGAAAGTGACAGAAAACTTTTTAAATATAACTGGATGAAAGGTCTTTCTGGCAGCTCTTTAGAGTGTTGCAGGATAACTAAAAATGAACCTGTGCTCAAGCTATGAACATTAAATATTTAATAAATAGTAAATTAATTTTAAAACTCCCACTGATTTCAATAGACACCATGAAACAATTCATTCTCAGGTCCACATCAAAAGTACAGCAGTCATTCAAGTTGGCAACTCACCCCCTTTTCCTACCTGCCAGACCTCCTGCACTGGGTTTATATTAAAGATACTGACAGAATGATTTTATAACTTCAGTGCTATTGTTGTGAATTTTGAGATTTAATTGCTCCACATTTTCTGTAAATGCAAAGGTCATTGGTGCTTGATTCAAATCTCATTTACTGCTTGTGAATATGTAAATATTTGAATGTCTATAGCCTAGCCATATTCAGTGTAATATTTGGTGTTTCTTTGGCACTATCAAATATGGATTGCATGATATACTAAATATATTACTTTAAGGGGTATAGTTGTAAAGCAGTGAATGTGTCATTCACCAAACATTCACTGCAGATTTATCTTTCTGGTGCATGTGTTTTAAATGACAGTAATTAATTCACCTGTAGTAAATGCCACATTCACTACTTTATAAATATACCCCATGGCTGTATACATATGCTGGGGTTGATTTACTTAAGGAGTAGAATGTTCCACTTTGAATTGAATTGAATAAAGTGAATTTGTGTTTAATCACCTAATCATGTGTATGCAAAAATCTTGTTTTAGGCCCGGTTCACACTAGCCTATGCATTTGAATGGGCTGCAGTGCCACATGTCACGCACTAAAAAGGTGCATGCATCTTTTCAAAAATGCATCCGGCAGGGAAACTGCATGGCTTTTTTGACCATATGGTTTCCCTATAGTTTGAGAAGCATGGGGTGCATTTGCAAGAGCAGTGTGATTCAGCTGTGGGTGGCTGCGGGTGTGGGAACAGGTGCAATTCCTGCACTCACAACCAGCCCGCAGCTTTGGGGCTAGTGTGAGCCCATAGTAAATCTCCCTTGCACATGATTGGGCATTTAAAGTGAACATAGCTTCACCTTTGATCTAGCTTTGATAAGCAGAGTTAAAGCCATTTTTGTGTTTATTAAAAGTTAGCAGCTACAAAACTGTAGCTGCTGACTTTTAATAAACACACACCTGTGCCAGAGTCCAGCGACATGCTCACCCGCACCGTTCCTTCTCTCCTTCTCCTCTTCTCTGCTTGCGACTTCACAGCCGTGTGCCCACTGCGCATGCACGAGTTGCGCTACACATCCTGATTGGTCCAGCAGTCTTCTGGGACCTATGATGCTTCCTAAGACACTGTGGGAGAAAGGAGGGGGGACAAACTTCCGGCTCACTTCGCCGCATTGAACTGAGCTGGAAGTGGGAGTGGGTACCTGTCAAAATCAGATGTCCGCTCCCCTTTCCCCCCCAAAAGGTGCCAAATATGACAGTGGAGGGGGGGAGGAAGCAAACAAGCGGAGCTTCCACTTTTGGGTGGAACTCCAATTTAAAGGACACAGTTTTGCAAACATTTTCTACTCCTTTTTTTAATAGTAAAAGTTTTTATTAAGGTATGCAGATGTACAAATAAAGTACAATACAGATTTTCTACTCCTTTAGTTAATGATCTCCAGTAACTAAAACATATGTTTTGCAAGGATTTTACCAAAAAAGTACCTCTTTTTTTAAGAATATCAAAATGTGACTTGCAATATAGTGCAGACTTTTGACAAAACCAGTAAAACCAGTCACATATTCTGGAAATCAGATTTCCTGAACAGATTACCTACAGATTGCATGCTTAGTTAGTAAAGCTAAACCTATACACAGAAGTGTCTGTTTAATGAGGTGCGATCTGGCCTGCCTTTACATATTGCAGCTATGAGAAGATAAGTGAGAAGATAAGTAAATGGTATTATGCAATGAACTACCACAAGTTGAAATTGAAGTGTTTAGAAGTGAGATTTGTGCACATGAACTCATGAAATCACATGCAAAAATACAGCATCACCAAAATTAAAATATAGAGATGAGAAGAATATTAGTTATAAAATAATAAATATACACACATGTATGCGTATATACAGTATCTATATCTATCTTTATCTATCTATATATACATGTAGCAGTACGCCCCCAGATAATACTTGCTAGTAGATGATAATGATGACAGCAGCACAGATAATGATGATTTGGGTTCTCTCCCCGCTTGTACTGAGGCTCCAGCACACCAAAGTACAGTCCAATGCACACCGAGAAAAGAAACAGTCTAGTGGAATGTGTTTTCTTGATTTATTGCTGAACATATACAATGAGAGAAGGTGCAGGGTATGGGATACTCCAGACTCTGAAGTTTAATAGGAGGACACTCTTCTCTGTGCTATACTATTCTGCTAAACTTCAGAATACAGTTCCCCTCAAGAGATTAAAGGAATGCCAGAGGTGGGACTGGTTGGAAGAAGGCTCCAGTATCTCAGTAGTACTCATTCACCAGGATCTTCCAGGGAAGATGAGGCCAGGGAACAGCTGTGCCCATCTTGGGGTGTTGAAGATAGCTTTAGGTGAAGTCCCCCCAGCTCGGCCACAGCTGGGACCTCGATGAACAACAACTGGACCTAGTAGAACTACAGGTGGAAACCCTTCAACAGGAAGAAACTGCTGCCCCAGAGTTCACACCATTTATCAGCCTCCCCAGCCACCTACTCCCCCTTCCCCTTCCCCAGCATCTAGAAGGCAGAGGGAATAGTCAAACCTGCAGTCTAACACCAGAGCAAAAAATAGAAATGTCAAACTATCTTTCTTCTTATTAACCTTTCTACTCTTTTTCCAAAGAGCTCTGCCTGTTTTATCTCTTTGCTTCACCTTCTAACCTAAATTTGTCAGTCACCAAAAACTACCCAAATAACCCAACATGTTTCACCACTGCTTTGGGACTTCATCGGGGGTAACATTTGTGCAAATAATGTGCCAAGTGCTTGTGCCTTAGTGTAAACACATAATAAAGATCTGAGGTGGAGGAGCAGGGAGGGAGATAATTTACACAAAGGGCCAGTCAGGGGCTTCTTTCATTTCTTATTAACCCCTTCATGTCTACCATATGCAAATTAGTGACCCCACTGGACTGGGCTTTTTTCCATCGGTAATTTGTGTACCTGTGTTTGTACTCAGCACAGAGGTCGGGGTCTCACTGAGAGCCCAGGGTCCCGTGGTAATGATCGGGACCTGGAACTCCCGATTACAGGTCACTTGATTGCTGTGATAGCCTCTGATTCAGTCAGTGTAAAGCCTACCTCTGTGTTTTCTCTCTCTGAATGGAGGAGAGAGATACAATGTATGTAGGTTTGATCTAGGTCAATGGTCAGGGTCAGGGTCCGTATTTTTTTTCTTTTTTTTTTGGTAAGGATTTTTTTTTTAATTTTTAAATTAGTATTTGTGTCAGTTATTAGGCAGGATAAAAAAAAAGCAAAATGCACACTCATATTTCTGGGCCATACTATGGGTACAAACAACAACTAACATACACATATGTGGTATTACTGCCATCTTCAGGATCAGGAGAATTTTTTTTGAGTTGTTCTTTGGTGGTAGGTTATGGTAGTAGCAAGAAATATACAACTAAAATTAAGAAAAAATATATTTTTTTAATATTTTGGGCCAGTTCTCCTTTGCTAATAATAAAAATCAGGAGATATACATTACCATTCACCACCAAATGAAAACCCAATTTGTCCTGGAAAAAACAAAGTATAATTCACCTGGATGTACAAAGTAGTTGTGAGGATATGTACGGTTTTACTATCACATGTCAAAGTTGCAAAATTGTGCTTAGGCATGTAGATTTGTTTTACCCTTAGCCGCAAAGGGGTTAAACGTTTTGCATTGGCTGCGGTGTAAAGTGGAGAGCTGCATCTCCACTCCTCATCACAACTATATAAATCACTGCACATTGGAGATAAGCCATGATGGTCACTATTGTGCCTTATCATGGTTTCATAAACAGACATTAACTGTAGACTCGGAGTTGCTTTCGCTAGACTCTAATCATGCAGATGTTTTCATTTGTGACTGATTCATTTTAAAAGAAAAGAAGAAATTACACCTTTAAGCAGGATTCCATGTAGCCCTCACCCTGTGCTTCTCTTGTTACAGGAGGCGGAATGTGCGTTTGTACTGTTTGTAGTGGCTGTCTTCTGGCTGTCGGAAGCTTTGCCTCTGTCTGTCACTGCTTTTATCCCAGCCCTATTGTTTCCATTGTTCGGGATTCTACCATCTAAAACCGTAAGTGCCGTCTTCCTCCTTTTTAATGTGCTTTATCTGAGTAGCCATCACTTTCCTTTTTTGTTTCTGGTGATTTAAATTTTTTGGAAACTTGCATTAAAATATATGTGTATTTTTTACAACTCCATTTGTAAAATAAGAAAGATGAAATAGCTTTTAAAGTATAAAACAAAGATTTCAAAGATGTTCAGTGTTTAATTCAATACATAAATCTAGGATTTGCTGCTATGTAACACATCATTAACAATTACAACTGGTGGTGCTACGTTTCATCATAGAAGGTCACTATTTAAGATGTCCATTGTGAAAAACAGGTATGCATTATAAAGAATCAATTGTGGGCGCTAAAACATATATTTACTTATTTTATATGTGCCAAACATTGGCATCATCTTTAATGAGCCAATTGAGCCAAATAAAACTATATTGAGTAAAGTATAGAGATTGCTATTGCTGACCTATCTTTCTGAAAATGCTAGTTGCCTGGCTGTCATGCTGATTCAATAGCTTTGATATGTTCTGCGTCACTAAACCCAGGACAAGTATGCAAATCAGATGTTCTAATTTCCTTCTGATTTCACTGACTGCATGATTTTTTAGTGGCAACATGAGATCAGCTCAACATCTAGGAAACAAGGATTTTCAGAAGGAGGTTAGCAAAGTTTATTGTTTTAAGCAAAGATTTTCTTTAACAGGATTGGGAAGTTAACAGAAGAAAAGTACAATACTTGGCCTGATTGTTTGGCACAGAGCACAAGGAAAAGTACAACACTTGGCCTGATTGTTTGGCACACAGCACAAGGAAAAGTACAACACTTGGCCTGTTGGATTAGTACAGAGCACGTACATACATATGTATGTTATAGATACATGGCCCTAGATCAGTTCTGTCTCTGTGATACAATAATGTTTAATTTGTTAAATAAGACTACATTCACATGAGTGATTGGGGGCATACAGCAGATTCCTGCAGCAAGAACAAGCAGTTTCTTGCAATTGGGAACACATATCTATGCAAACAGCTGAGACTACAAAGCCTATACAAAGCAATGGCAGGCTGACAGGAACTACAGCTCGTCACATGTATTCACACCATGATTTCAGTTGTCCCTAACAGCAGGTAACTGCTGGATGTTTGAATATACACTACACTGCCAAAAGTATTTGGACGCTTGCCTTTACACGCACATGAACTTTAATGGTCTTAGTCCGTAGTGTTAGTCCATAGTGTTCAATATTGTGTTGGCCCACCCTTTGCAGCTATAACAGCTTCAACTCTTCTGGGAAGGCTGTCCAAAAGATTCAGAAGTGTGTCTACGGTAATGTTTGACCATTCTTCCAGAAGCACATTTGTGAGGCCTGGCTCGCAGTCTCCGCTGTAATTCATCCCAAAGATATTCTATTGGGTTGAGGTAATGACTCTGTGCAGGCCAGTCCTCTACCCCAAACTTGCTCATCCATGTCTTTATGGACCTTGCTTTGTGCACTGGTGCGCAGTCATGTTTTAATAGGAAGGGTCCATCCCCAAACTCTTCGCAAAAAGTTAGGAGCATGAAATTGTCCAAAATGTCTTGGTATGCAGACACCTTAAGAGTTCCCTTCACGGAACTAAGGGGCCAAGCCCAACCCCTGCAAAACAACACCACACCATAATCCCCCCTCCACCAAACTTTACACTTGGCACAATGCAGTCAGGCAAGTACCGTTCTCCTGGCAACTGCCTAACCCAGACACCTCCATCAGATTGCCAGACAGAGAAGCGTGATTCGTCACTTCAGAGAACACGTCTCCACTGATTTAGAGTGTAGTGGGGGCATGCTTTACGCCACTGCATCTGAGGCTTTGCATTGCACTTGGTGATGTAAGGCTTGGATGCAGCTGCTCAGCCATGGAAACCCATTCCATGAAGCTCTCTACACACTGTTGTGCTAATCTGAAGGCCACATGAAGTTTGGAGGTCTTTAGCTATTGACTCTGCAGACAGTTGGTGACTTCTGCGCACTGTGCGCTTCAGTGTGCACTGACCCCGCTGTCATTTTACATGGCCTACCACTTTGTGACTGAGTTGATGTTACTCCCAGTTGCTTCCACTTCGTTATAATACCACTAACAGTTGACCATGGAATATTTAGTAGCAAGGAAAATTCATGGATGGACTTATTACACAGGTGGCAACCTATCAAGGCACCACGCTTGAATTCACTGAGCTCCTGAGAGTGACCCATTCTTTCACAAATGTTTGTAGAAGCAGTCTGCATGCCTAGGTGCTTGATTTTATACAGCTATGGCCATGGTGGTGATTGGAACACTGAATCCAATGATATGGAGGGGTGTCCCAATACATTTGGCAATATAGTGTATATGTGATCAGTCTGTATGCTCCTAAGTTCCCATGTGAATGTAGCCTAAACCAGCACAAACACCTATTGGGAATAGGTAAAATACAACAGAAACTGCAATAATCTCTAAACTAGGGTTGCCACCTCATCCCTTTAAACTCAAACACATATTAATTGTACGGGTTCTGATGCTAATTTAGTTCAAATAAAGCAGTGAGTTTAATTACCATCTTAATATGTGTTTGGTTTTAAAGGGATGAGGTGGCAACCCTACTCTAAACTAATTGGCTTACAAATGGTATTGAATCAGTTACTGCAGTACACGTATATTCAGTTCTGTTGCCTGTTTCTTTTGGAATTTTCCTAAAATTATTTTTAATGTTTGATCATTTTAAATACAAATAACTGTTAGCAAAGTTATCTTTAATTAAAAGTTTCGAAGTATGACTCTAGCACTCTAAAATAATAAATTTTTTCCCAGATTGCATCCACGTATTTCAAAGACTTCCATTTGTTGTTAACGGGGGTCATTTGTTTGGCAACCTCAATAGAAAAATGGAACTTGCACAAAAGAATAGCTTTAAGAATGGTGATGTTGGTGGGCGTCAATCCTGGCTGGTAAGTTTTCACATGTCACAAGCTGACACATTCATAACATGAACAATGTAAATTGCCAAAGCAGTTTATCACAAAATCAAAAGTAAACAGAGTATGATTCTGTGAAAAGAACTAAGCTTTATAAATACAAATAGCCATGTATTAACACAGGTTCTAATGTGTGCGGGGGTCTTCCTAAGACAATATGTATGTAAACATTAAAGAGCATTTTAAGTGAATTAATGCGCACTAACCCATAGCAACTCACCAGAAATCAGCTTTAAATAGCCTGGATGCACTTAACTGCTGAAATATTGGTTCCTATAACTTCACAGCTTTATGCAAACTGTAAAGCAGTATTTAAATGTTAAACAAACTCACACAACACACTGGAGCCTGCCAAATCACCTCCCTCTTCCCCTTGTTCTCCTTAAGCCTGTATGTTACTGTTCTGTGTGTCTGTTGAGAAAAGTAACATTTCTATGTGTAGTGTATGTGGGGAAGGATGAAAAGGTAGCCCATTACATCCTTCTCTGATCTTTACGTCCCAGGTCCTTCGGGCATTGGGTCAGATAGATCACAAGGGGCACACGTGCTTCTTCAAAGCCATTTTAAAGTAGGTCATGTAGCCAAGGGCAGAAAGTACTAGGATCAAGGTATAAAACAATGGCACCTGATTAATCTGATAAAACACTGGGCAGTTATCTTTTGAACAAGTCTGCTTGGGGTGGTACATCAGGTGAGGGGGCTGGTAGATATATAGATATATAGATACATGGTATGATTCAGTTTGTGGAGACTTTTATCTACAATCATAGCCATGGAAACATAAAACTTTGTTTTAAGCATATCTGCCTTTTCAGAGAAAACATGTCTGCATTGTTTTTTGGAACTTTATAGCTTGTTAATTCTATAATGTGTGCACACTTTGCAGGCTTATGCTAGGATTTATGTTCAGCACTGGGTTTCTGTCCATGTGGCTCAGCAACACTTCTACTGCTGCCATGGTGATGCCAATCGTAGAAGCAGTAGCGCAGCAAATCATTAATGCTGAGGCAGAAGTTGATGCCATGCAAATTAATTCATCAGACGGCATTCACAATGAAGTGTTTGAACTTGAAGGTACATATGATTTTCCATTTAACTAAAACTAGTGTGCATTACTAGTCATCCAACTGTACGTTAATCAGTCTATGTCCATGGCTGTATCTTTATCTTTGCTGAAGGAATCTTCATATCTTCTCCATTTTGCGCATTTAAATATAGAGACAATAGTGATGTATGAAAAGTGCACTAACCACAACATTTTTATTGCCCACAGCAAGCCATTTTTATACCTGGACTGCAGAAATGAAAGCTTGAAACTGACTGACTGTTATGGAAAAACAAGGGATTTTTCCTATAACATTGTTTTTATATATCAACACTCATTGAAGCATAGCTGGAATATTGCAGACACAATTAATTACTGCACTTTAGGACACAAAAGTGTCTGACCTTTCCACATATCCAGTAAAGCCATTAAATGTTGTTGCTGCAACTGGTAATGCTTTTCAACAAAAAGTATTCATCATTTCCCCATCATATAAAACACACTAGGAAAACATTAAAAATGGAAAGCAAGGCTGAAATTACCCTGGCATGTTCCTTACAGCATGGAATTGAATGGCTTACATTTCTGCCTTGTGATGATTGATAAGACTGAAGCTCCTAGAGCTGAAGCGAGGGCAAAATTATGAAATTCTGTTGATTGATGATGATGCTTGTTCCTTTAATATGGGCATACAAGAGTCTTGAACTATGGTTTTTGTGAACTTCTCTCTATACTATTTTCTGTATGTTGTCTCTGTTTTCTTTTGTTACATTGTAACTTTAAAACTTTTCATAGTTTTTTTACTGGAAAAAAAGTGGCAGGAGATCAGGAGCCAGAAGAAGAAGAAGTCAGCTGAAACAGAGTTCAGAGTTAGAGAAATAAAAAAAATCTGAATATTAAAGAAACATACAAAATGTTTAGACATAACATCTATCTGTAGGTAAAAGATGGGGATCCAAAGTTTTAATGTCCTCTCCTGCTTTCTGTATTCCCTCTCCTACTTTCTGTATTCCAAGTTTGCTGAAATTTAGTATTTTATTGCCTTGGGGCTTAAGACTCAGTGAATCCCCTCCTACATCCTGCCATGGAATGCCAATATCTAAACAGAAATGATAACTTGAACCAGTGTACAGGACAGCAGGGGTCTCCAATCTTTCTAAACAAAGGGCCGGTTTACTGTCCTTCAGACTTTAGGAGGGCCAGAGTGGCTAGTGGGAGTAGAAAATGTCCCAGAGTCAGTAGGAGTAAAAAAAATGACATAGTGCGTGTGGTCAGTGGAAGGAGGAATAGTGTCCAGTCATTGGTATAAGTTGGAGGAACAGGGCCCCATCATTGGCATTAGTGGGAGGAATATTGCCCCATCATTGGTATTAGTGGGAGGAATAGTGCCCCATCATTGGTGTCAGTGGGATGAACAGTGCCCCATCGTTGCTGACAGTGGGAGGAATAGTGCTCCGTCATTGGTGTCAAGGGGAGGAATAGTGCCCCATCATTAGTGTTAGAGGGAGTAATAGTGCCCCATCATTGGTGTTAGTGGGAGGTATAGTGCCCCATCATTGGTGTCAGAGGGAGGAATAATGCCTCATCATTAGTGTTAGTGTGATGAATAGTGCCCCATCCTTGGTATTAATTGGAGGAATAGTGCCCCATCCTTGGTATTAATTGGAGGAATAGTGCCCCATCCTTGGTATTAGTTGGAGGAATAGTAAATAATTGTTTATATCATTAGAAGGACTTGTGCTCTATCATTGGTGTCAGTAGAAGGAAAAATGCCCAATAGTTGGTGCCAGTGGAAGAAATGGCACCTTCTTGTTGGTATCAGTGGGAGGAATAGTAACCCAAGGGCCGGATAGAGTCAAGCAAAGGGCCACATTCGGCCCACGGGCTGCTGTTTGGAGACCACTGCTCTACAGGAAACAATGGGTTGAGACAACCAGGGTATGACGGTGCAAAGAATATGATACAGAGGCAAGAGTAAAAAAATTAAAAGACAGGGTACACCATAACATAAAATCTACAGATAATAGGGCTAAGGACACAGACAAGAAATATCTAGAAAAGATCGGAATATGAAAGATACTGAACATATGGCACAAAAAAATAAGAGCATACCAACTCAAAATCCAGATGCAGGACAGACATGACAGGATTTAGGATGCTAGAAAAAGATGTGAGTTATTATCGCAAAGGAATACAAAGGCAAGGTGCAGAGACAAAAGACCAACACACAAGAAAAACAAATGTTATGATAAAAGTACATTATTACAGCAACTTTCAGTAGTAAGTGGTTGCAGAGATTAACTCCACCAACATTAGTAATGAAACAGACTAATGGTTAACACACAAGATAGCCATAGATATAAAATAATGGGTGTCTGATCTAGCCATTTTCAACAGCTCAGATTATCATCATGTCTATGCTAGCAGTAGAAAACACTGGATAAGACAGGATCGAAACCATATTGATGTTTTGTTTTTCCTTCTGCTTTCACCTGGCCTGGCAAGTAACACACCTTCTGTTTTAGTAAGACACAACTCTGGATGAATGAAGAGAATGATTAGGTTGGTATTTTAAGACTAGGTTAGTAATGTAGTTGGGGGCAGAGTTGAGGATGGTTTTGTAAATTGTTGTTAGTATTTAATTTGTTGGGTGAGCGGGAGCTAGTGGAGGGATCAGCAGAATGGGGTAGCAGAGAATGAGTGGCTGGTATGGTGGATGTGGATGGCTTTGTTAGTATTTTTAATTTAATTTGTTGGGTGAATGGAAGCCAGTGGAGGGATCAACAGAATGGGGTAGCAGAGATCGAGTGGCTGGTATGGTGGTTGAGTCTGGCAGCAGCATCTTGATGGACTGAGGAGGAATAGCCTATGTAAATGTAATCCAATGAGAAGGGAGTTTCAGTAGTCAAGGTGAGATATGGCCAGGGAGTGGACTAAGAACTTCATTGATTAGGAAGGGGCATATTTTCACTATCTGAAAGGATACTTCAAAGTCCAGGATTACACCTAGTACCTTGGCATGCAGGGATGGGTTGATAGTTGAGCCGTTGATCTTGATAGAGAAGTCAGGGGAAGAGGCACACGGAGGAGGAAATATTATGAGCTCAGGGTTTGGTAGATTGAGTTTGAGAAAGTGGTATGACATCCAGTCTGATATGTCTGTTAATAAATTAATGATGCTTGTGGAGACTGATGGAGTGAGCTGAAGAGAAGAGAGAGAGATTTGGGTGTCGCCAGTGTAGAATTGGTATTGAAGTACTGACAATACGTGGTAAAATCTCATATTAGCAAAAAGATTTTTATCAGTCATGTAGCCACAATTTAAGCCATATCATCTCATGTCTATGGTTATGTTTAGGGTTCCCTAAGTTTTGTATCCACTTCAAAAACACCCTTAGTTTGGGGGAAGGGCTTTTTTTATCTTTTACAAGCTTCTATTATGTTAAATTGTCTGCAAACTTGTAAGTAAATATAGGCTCACTGAACTTAATTAAGGGAATCAGTTTCCTAAACTGGAATTTTTACTTTATATATGCCTAGAAATCCTGTAACTATTTGGTTTATTTATGAATTGCAGGTGTCAATAGCACCTGTCTGACACAGAACATGCATGCTGTGTGCTTGTTGGTAATGAGATTAACGATTGCTGATATCTGCTTTATTTGCTTCATATTAAAATCAAATTACAAATTGAGAGATTGCCAATATCACATTACAAAGTAATTGTAAATCCTTTGATAAGATGTGTTTGAATTTTTTTTTCTAAAATAATGACATTGTTATTGATAAGGGATTTGGTTCGCATTTTATCTATTCAGGTTTCAGAAACAGGTGGTTTTACATTTAATTATGCCTGGAATTTTTATAACTCCAGCTACAGCAATATGTGCATAATCATGGGAAGCTATAGTATTCTGTGCTTTCCTATCTCTTCACCTTAAATATCACTATACAACCTTTGTAGTGCAGTTAAGTTCATTGAAGAAATATTGTTGAATGGTTTACTTTGCTCTGTGTGTAGGTATGCAAAATATGTTCTAAATGTATTGGGAGAACTGTAAAATGTAAAATCTAGCTTGTGGTGCTTTGCAAGGACAGGGTAATGCAGAGGTTGCAACAGTGCCTGCTTAGGGTAATACAATGAGGGAAGTATCAAACGATGGCCATCATGATATAATCTGTGGGGCTTGGCTGTCACTTGGATAGATGTGTACCAGGCGTGCTGATAGAGGCTACCATATGAATGAAGCTATAAATAGTGGTTACATTTTTGTTACATTATTGGTTACATTAGTGTTGTATTGCAGTCAGTGTGTCCAGAGTTCCTTAGACCTTCCGTGTTATTGGCGCAACAGACGATAATAGACAAGACAGATGCTAGAGAGATATAAGTCTTTATTCTTGTTACCTGGAGCAGAATTTTCTATTTAAAACTTTTTTGCTGTATTCATAATTTTTGGGGGCCAGTTTGCTAATTTTTCAGTTATGAAGTCAGAAAAATTGCATGCTGTTTTCCATTACCAGAAACTAGAGAATTTTACATACTTCTGTCTCAGAGTTGATACATATTTATAATTCGCCTAACATACAGTATGTTTCATGCACAAAATCTAAAATTGTATTTCTTCTAAAACTGTAAATCTGTAAAGGTGGGCAGGGACAAAATGTGTATTCGACATAGCTTGAATTTCAAATAGCATTCATTGGTATGACAACACATCATAGAATTATTCACAATGTTATGCTTTGTGCTAATAACTTACAGAAAACACCAGTGAGATGGCTACAAAAAGTGATCCAGAAAAACAGGTTAATGGGTAAGGGCAGAATTTCACAAACCTCAGTTCCCTTTCTTTACTGCCACCTAAAACAATTTAATTCTTTGTTGTTTTTGTCTTGCAGCTATACTAATGGAACAGTAACAAAATTGAATGATGAAAAAGGCACAGTATGTTTATATTTTTTGTTCTTTTTTTGTTCAAACACCTCAAAATATGTCAGCCAGCAAGCTTGCCTGATCTATAGGAAGGAAATCATCACCTATTCTGGCTATGTTATTGAACGAGTTAGCTGTATGTTGACTCATAGCATTACAATGATTTCTGTGCAAACTACTTTTTTTTTTTATTATTATTATTATTATTATTCAGGATTTATATAGCGCCAACAGTTTACACAGCATTTTGCAACATAAGGGCAGACAGTACAATTACAATAAAATTTGGTACAAGAGGAATCAGAGGGCCCTGCTAGCTAGAGCTTACAATATAAGAGAGAGGGTCAAGAGATACAAAAGGTCATAACTGTGGGGGGGTGAGTTGATAGAGAAAGTGGAAGGTTAGGTGGGAGCAGGATAGGCCTCTCTGAAGAGAAGGGTTTTCAGGGATCATCTAAAAGTTGGCAGAGTAGGAGATAGTTGGACAGATTGGGGTAGGGAGCTCCAAAGAATGAGAGATGCTCGGGAGTAGTTCTGGAGGCAAGCATGGGAGGAGGTGACAAGGGAGCCAGAGAGTAGGAGGTCTTGAAAGGAAGGAAAAGAATGATTAGGTTGGTATTTTAAGACTAGGTTAGTAATGTAGTTGGGGGCAGAGTTGTGGATGGCTTTGTAAATTGTTGTTAGTATTTAATTTGTTGGGTGAGCGGAAGCCAGTGGAGCAATCAGCAGAATGGGGTAGCAGAGAATGAGTGGCTGGTATGGTGGATGTGGATGACAGCAGCATCGTGATGGACTGAGGAGGAATAGCCTATGTAAAGGTAATCTAATGAGGAGGGAGTTGCAGTAGTCAAGGTGAGAGATGACCAGGGAGTAGACTAGGAACTTCATTGGTTAGGAAGGGACATATTTTGGAAACTATCTGAAAGGATAATTCAGAGTCCAGGATTACACCTAGTACCTTGGCATGCGGGGACACGTTGATAGTTGAGTCATTGATCTTGATGTTAAGGGAAGAGGCACATGAGGGAGGAAATATTATGAGCTCGGTTTTGACAGATTGAAGTTTGAGGAAGTGGTGTGACATCCAGTCTGATATGTCTGTTAATAAATTAGTGATGCTTGTGGAGACTGATGGAGTGAGCTGAAGAGAATAGAGATAGATTTGGGTGTCATCAGTGATGAATTGATATTGGAGTACTGCCAATAAGTGGTAAAATCTCATAGTAGCAAAAATATTTTTATCCGTCATGTAGCCACAGCTTTAGCCATATCAACTCATGCTTTGGGTATATTAAGGGTTCCCTAAGTGAGCAATGTTGTATCCACTTCAAAAACTCCCTTAGTTTGGGGGAAGGACGTTTTTATTTTTTTATCGTTTACAAGCTTCTATTATGTTAAATTGCCTGCAAAATTAAGTAAATATAGGCTCACTGAACTTAATTAAGTGAATCGGTTTCCTAAAATGGAATTTTGACTCTATATACAGTGGGGAAAATAATTATTTGTTCCTCTGCAGATTTTGTAAGTTTGCCCAGTTACAAAGAAATTAAGGGGCTATAATTTTTATCATAGATGTATTTTAAACGATAGAGACAGAATATCAACCAAAATTCCAGAAAAAACACAAGATACAAATGTGATAATTTGAGTTGCAGTTGCAGTGAGTACAATAAGTATAATAATTATTGTCCCCACTGTATGCCTAGGAATCCTGTAACTATTTAAATTATTTATGAATTGCAGGTGTCAATAGCACCTGTCTGACACAGAACATGCATGCTATGTGCTTGTTGGTAATGAGATTAATGCTTTGATGATATCTGCTTTATTTGCAAAATATTACCATCAAATTACAAATTGAGAGATTACAAGAATCACATTACAAAGTAATTTTAAATCCCTTGTTAAAATGTGGTTTCATTGTTTTTCTAAAATAATGACATTGTTATTGATAAGGGATTTGGGTTGCATCGTATCTATTCAGGTTTCAGGAACAGGTGGTTTTACAATTAATTATGGCTGGAATTTTTATAACTCTAGCTACAGCAATATGTGCATGACCATGGGAAGCTATAGTATTCTGTGCTTTCCTATCTTTTCACCTTATATATTCTATGAACTTAACTGCAATACAACTTTTGTATTGCAGTTAAGTTCATAGAAGAAATATTACCGAATGGTTTACTTTGCTCTGTGTGTAGGTATGCAAAATATGTTACAAAGGTCTTGGGAGAACTGAAAATGAAAATGTAATATCTAGCCTATCGTCCTTTGCAATGGACAGGTTAGCACAGTGGTTGCAACAGTGCCTGTTTAGGGTACAGCAATGAGGGAAGTATAATGCTTGCAAACAATGGCCATCCTGGTATTATCTGTGGGGTTTTGCTGTCACTTGGATAGCTAGGGTCTATTCTGTGTATCAGGTGTGCTGATAGAGGCTCCCATATAAATGATGCCATAAACAGTGGTTACATTTTTGTTACATTATTGGTTACATTATTGCAGTGTATTGCAGTCAGTATGTCCAGAGTTCCTTAGATCTTCGGTGTTATCAGCACTACAGACGATAATATGCAAGACAGATGTTAGAGAGGTATAAGTCTTTATAAAGAAATTTCACTCTGACTGCCCATTTTTTTAAAACCCTCACTTAACTAGAGGCTGGGTTGTCCTCAGTTCAGATATTCACCAATCCAGTGGATCCAGTGATTTTCTTCTGATTTTCCACTGCCAATGTTCTAGTCCCATGCTGCCATCTTCCTCCATGATGTCATCAGGAAGAGGCTGTTTCTTCCAGGTTTAGGTAGCCACCTCCTGCTGATGCACCACCAGGCCCACCGCTTTTCTTCTTTTATGAATGAGAGTCAATGCTTCCTGGAATATGTGGTGTGCATGTCCCAGGGGGCACTGGGTGTCGACATGTCATTTTGGCATAGGAAGGTTTGTCTAGGGGGAGAAGCTGAGGCATGAACAATAGAAAAAAACAGCTAACACCAAACAAGAAAAAAAAAAAAGAGGAGGCTTTTTGTATAGCTGAAGGGGGTGGAGGATTGGAATGGATGAATGGTTATTTCAAGAAAAAGTTCAACTTTAAACAAATGTTTGGATCAAACAGCAGACAGTAGCAGAGTCAGCAAATGATAACCAGGTCATGCACAGATGAACAAGATGCAAACAAGGTGCAGGTTCTAGACAGACAGAGTACATAGTGTCAAGAGCAGAAGTAAGGCAGGCCATAGATGATTCATTTTTCTTTTCCAGTCAGTGGGTTGATTCCTCCATCCACACATTTGAGTTGGATGGGGGAATCCTCTCGCTGTGTTTTTGTATTCTGAAAGTGGGGAGACTACCCCCGTTGTCAGAAAACACTGATTACCACTGTCAGCTATAGCCAGCATTGCTGATCAAGCAGAAATTTTCCAACAGGGTGGTTGAATAGAAGTCAATCAGTAGATCAACTTCTGCAAAACCACCCTGTCGATACATAGATGCTGAACTGGCTGAATTTTGATCAATGTATGGCCTGCTTAACATCCTGATAATAAAGCTCAGAGAAACAGCCAGACCTCCATCCAGGACAGCCTGTAGATCAGGCAGCGGCTTGAAGCTGTAGAACTACTTTAAAGGCTGAGTTCACTTTTTATAAAAAAAAGAAAAAAAATGCACCTCTCTTTGCATGTAAAAAAATGTGCAATGAGTTTTTTTTACTCTGCAGCCTGTAAGGCATTGCACCCCTGATCAACAAATTGCAATGCCAGGATTCTGCAGACTCTCAGTCAGCTGTCTGCCCTTACTTCATACAGGCAGGCAGTTACTGAATTTCAGGAAGAATCAATGAACTACCTCACCAGCACCCATTGAGAACTACAAGCCATCGGCCGCCATGGCAGACTGTAGTTGTAGTTCATTCATTAATAGAACTCTATGAATGAATGACACAGACATGTGGGTGGAGCCCCACATGGCCATGCTGTATTTGAATTGTGACAGGAGGTGCGGAGAAAAGATCACCCACCCATTGTCACAAGGAAGGGGATTGACGGGAGTGGAGACAGAAAGTGGAACATGTTGCACCTTCCCCCCTAAATACAGGTGGATCATGTAACATGTTCCAAAGGTGAACTGATTCTTTAAAGTCCACTAATGAGGACAGATGAGGGCAGGTGTGCAGAGCAGAGACCTGAGCTGCAGTGCTGAGTAACAATAAACAGATGGATAAGAATTAGTCCTCATGCACACTGGACGTTTTTACAGCTGCTGGTCTTGGCTTTTGACATTTTTTGACTTTTTTTTCTACAGCTAGTAAACCCCCCAACATGTTATCCTATGTATCCATGCACACATAGACTGTAATCAACATTTTTTGGCAGGGACATTTTTTTGGCTGGAAAAGAAACCCAGGACTAGTGGGTTTCTAGAGGAGTTTTTAGCTGTAAAAATGCTGTAATATCGCAAAACACAGTAAATCACGCTAAAATGGCGCAAACTGGCATTTTGTGACTTTTGTTGACCAAAAAAAAGCTAAGAATGCAAACACGGAAAAACGTGGCTAAATGCTAATGTGAAAACACTAAAAAAAGCTGAAAAAATCACGTTTTTAATGTGACTTTACACAGCTAACGTTACCAACATTTTTAAAATGCCCAGTGTGCATGGAGCTTTAGTGTGAACTCACAATAAACATTGCCAAAATTTGATTGTCCCCTTCCTCACTCCTCTGCAATCATATTACATTATAGGGAAGTGTTCCTGGCACACTTATGTCATCATCTCTACTAATCAGGCCCCAGCAGGGGTGGACTGACAACTCATGGGGCCACTGGGCAATTGGGGATCATGGGGCCCCTGTGTCCTTGCCTACACTCAGAACACACCCCAAAAAAGCCTATAAAAGGTACCTGGGGCATTTTATGGGGCCCCCTACTGACCCCAGGCCCTCGGGCAGTGCCTGAGTGCTCGAATGGTCAGTCCACCCCTGGGCCACAGTGATCACTGCTTCTGTACTCAGTCATCTGTGGAGAGTTCTGTGCTTGGTTTGCACTCACGCTGAAGCAAACTGTACTGGACCAAAAATGAACCATGCCTGGGACTATCTCTTCCAAGTGGTCTTGGGCACTGTACAATGACGGCTCCCAGGCATGGTTCAAAGCACTCACATTACACAAATGTACTGGACCAAGGGGGTAAACCATCCCCGGCCTCGGTTAAAACTGCCAGTGTGAGCGCACTCATAGTTAACATTAATTAGTTCTCATTAATTGTGTTCTCTCTTTTCTTAGTTTGTTTTGTTTGTCTTTGTAGCACCACTGTAAAAAAAAAAAAAAAACTTTTTGCAAAGCTCATATTTCATTTTAAATAACTTCACTTTGCTTTGCATCAGAAGCATAATTGTAATGCCTTTATAAAATGGACAAATCTTCATAGAACTTTTTTATGCAATTAGCTGTTTTTAGTGAGTAAAAATATGGCCCAAAATCCCTACGTTCACCTCCCTTCACTGCCCTTCACACTTTAATAAAGCTGACCCTCTTCTCTTCTAATTTTCAGTTTCAAACCACAATAAAAACCAAGGTTTATTTTGACCACTTGCTTTAGAACTACAGCATTTTACATTCTGGATTATTTCAGTTTTGAGGGTTATTTGTATTCCTAAAACAAAGCAAATTAGTTTACAGAAAATGAAAACGTGCGTCTAGGGAATTTCAATAAAGAGGCAATGTCATTTGTCATGTCAACAGTGCACAGTTCTATTGAAAAAACATTGACTGGGGTGATTTAGGTCAAGCGCATATTGTGGGATCATTACCTGTATTTCTTATGTGGGTTTTTCATACCCCCTTGAGTCATAAACATGTGACAAAGAGTATGATAAATGCTTTACTTATTTGAATGCAAAAGAGAGTCAAGCTTTGTCTTATGCATGAGCAATATATTCAAATACATGATTCATTTAGAAAGCAATCCTGTAGCAGAAAGCATTGTGATGCATTTACTATTTGAAGATTAACTCAAAATTCTACCTGTAATGTGGCTATACCTCTATTATAGATAGTTCTGAGTTGTGCTATATAATACAATTTAAACATGGGGCAGCAGTGTCTTAGTGGTTAGCACCCCTGTCTTGCAGAATTAGGATAGAAAAATAGAAAAGTGACAGCAGAAAAAGACCAAGTGGTCTATAGAGTCTGCTGTGTTTTTTTGTTTGTTTGGTTTTTTTTTTTGGGGGGGGGGTTGTTAACTTTTTGTCTTGGTATCGATCTATGCTTGTCCCAAGCATGTTTGAAGCTATTTACTGTTGACTGGCTCACTACCTCTGCTGGAAGTTTATTCCAAGCATCAACTACTCTTTCAGTAAATTAGTACGTTCTGGATATTAGTTTTGAACTTTCCTCCAGTTAGTTTAAGGTCATTGATTTTGGTTTGAAATGTTGAAAATAATGCCCTCCTGAAACGTATTCACCCCCTTGATGTTTTTAAAGGTTTAATTCATGTCTTTCCTTTCCCTTCTTTCCTCCAGACTGTACATGTTAAGTTTCTGAAGTCGCTCTTGATATGTTTTATCCCCCAGACCTTTCACCATTTTTGTTACTCGTCTTTGGACTCATTCTATTTTATCAATATCTTTTTGTAAGTGAGGTCTCCAGAACTGGACACAGTATCCTAAATGAGGTCTAAAGATCTATCTAGGGGAATCAGGACCTCCTTCCTCTTGCTGGTGACCCCTCTAGTGATGCATCCTAGAATTCTGTTTGCTTTCCCCACTGCCTGGCCACACTGTTTGCTCATTTTGCAATCATCTGAAACAAGTACCCCCAAATCCTTTTTCTCTGTAGTTCTGGCCAACAATGTACCCCCAATGTTGCACTCTTTCAAGGGATTTTTTTCCCTAGGTGCATTATTTTACATATAGAAACATTGAACAACAATTTCCACTTTTTTGACCAATCTTCCAGCAATGCCAAATCATATTCCATGTTACAAACACCTCCGTAACAACCCTATTGCACACCTTTGTGTCATCAGCAAAAAGACATACCTTACCCAACAAACCTTTAGTTATATCACTTACATCTAGATTAAATAGAACAAGACCTAGTACAGAGCCTTGTAGTACACCACTAGTGACTGGTCTCTTTTCCGAGTGAACCCCATTTACAACCACACTCTGTTATCTATCCTTTAGCCCGCTGTATATCCTCTGAACCATCCAAGGGCTATGTCCTAGCTTGTACAACTTTTGTATTAGATCATTATGTGGAACTGTATCAAATGCCTTTCTGAAATCAAGATATGCTATGTCCACAGAACCACCCTGGTCCAAAACAATGGTAATACAGTAAAAAAAATCGAATCAGATTAGTCTGACATGATCTGTCCTCATTAAAGCCATGCTGCTTTTGATCCAGCAAGTTGTGTGTTTTTAAGTGATCAATGATCCTTCTTCTCAGAAGTGATTCCATTAATTTGACTACAACTGATGTTAAACTCACTGGCCTGTAATTGCCAGCTTCTACCTTGTGGAGAGGTACAATATTAGCTGTCGACCAGTCATGAAGAGCTTCACCTGTTAAAAGAGATTGATTAAAAAGATCAGTTAATGGTTCAACAAATATACCTCAAAGTTCTCTTAGAACTCTGGGATGAATACCATCAGGGCCCATTGCTTTACTAATCTTTAACCGAGACAGTTTCTCTGCTACCTCTGTCTCTGGAAATCCTAAAAATGAACCATCATTACTAGAATCAATATTATTTCCCAACTTAATATTGTTAGTGTATTTTATTTATGAGAAGACTGAACAAATGTTCCTTGGTATTTTCTGAGAAGACTGAACAAAAGTTTCTTGGTATTCCTGAGAAGACTGAACAAAAGGATCCTTGGTGTGAATGCCAATAAAGACACTATCTGCATGGAGTGTGCATGTTCTCCCTGTGCTTGTGGGAGTTTCCTCCCATGCTGGTAGGTTAATTGGCCCTAATAAGTGTATGTATTCATATAATATAGGTTGACTTGTATACTGCTTAAGGGAAAGAACAAATGTGAATGTACAATATGTAGAGTGCTGTGCAAAATTGTTGGTGATATATAAATGCCTATAATAAAAATAAATAGATTGTATTTGTGTAACACTAACTCATTTTAACTGCTTGTTAACAGTCTTATCAAATACATATACTTGAAACACTAATTTGGATAGGATCGTTTTATGACAGCAATATAATGAGGTAGGATATACTAAAGGAGTTAGGAGTCTTTGATTGTGTAATTATTCAACTCAGTTATCCAATCATGTCAAAACAAATTCCTGTTGACTTTGAATATCTAATCATACTATGTTTTACACATCGTTGGTAACTGAAGTGATTATTGACACAATTTTTTAGTTTAAAAATTCTCAATTCCTTTGGAAAATCAGCCTTTGTTTCTGTCAATAGTTCCACTTATTGTTCTAGAGTGGAAAACTCTTCTGGCTGAGTTGGGTTTTTTTTTGCCTTGTTATAAGGCAGCTGCTAAGAGTGTATTCCAAATGCATAGACACACGAACATGCAAATATATGCATTTATTATACCTGGATTGTGGAGTCATATGCCAATAACCTCCAATATGCAAGGTCAGTTTAAGAAGGTCATAGGAAATAAATGCACTTTTTTAGCTATTTATATTTTACTGGGTAATAAGGTAGAGATGACAAAAAATACATGTATTTTTATTAAATCAGAGTTTACGTTATGTAAAGTAAATGTTTTCTTATATACTTTTTGTTTCCAATCAGACTGATGAAGACTGTAAGGATGCAGCCTGTAGTCAACAAAAAACACAGAATGAATACAATACGGTAAGAGCTAAATCAAGTATATAAGTCTTTGCACATTTTGCTTAGACACTACTTGAAAAAGAGCCAAGTAATAATTCTAAATTTCAGATTACTGCACATATATCTATAAACCTTTTAATAAGCATACTGTATACTGTATACTGCTATACTGCTATACTGTATAATACTAAGGAAAAATTGCACTAATGCCATGCATTTAAAGAAATACATTTCTTTTATTACCTTTACCTCACTGACTATATAATTTTCATGACTTGCACTAGGAGCCTTAATCTTATTGTTTTAGCAGAAAACATACTCAGAATATTCATTGGGGTAGATTTACTAAAACTGGTACACTTAAAATCTGGTGCAGCTATGCATGGTAGCCAATCAGCTTTTAACCTCAGCTTGTTCAATTAAGCTTTGGCAAGAAAACCTGGAAGCTGATTGGTTTCTATGCAGAGTTGCACCAGATTTTGCACTCTTCAGTTTTAGTTAATAACCCCCATTCCTGTTTATATACACAACACTAAATACACACATCTAACTTTTTCTACAGTGCTTTATGCTTTTTAAGTCAAAGTTCCTGCCAGCTGAATAGCAGCTTAAGAAACTGTTTCCCAATGCACTGGGATCTGACATCAAGCAAAATTACCAGATGTCTCCTCTCCTTCTCCTACCTCTATTGGCAGAAATTGTCATCATTAAGGAGCACAGTCATGTGGCTGTTTTGGTTATTTGTTTCAGAAACTTAAGCAGAGTATACATGGACCAAAAATTGTCTGGTTTAGCAGAAACTGGTAGGCCTTTTGTTTATGTGTACTGTTGTCTGTTCAATAGGAGCCAGTCTAATGACCAGCTTCTGTTGAACAGTCATGCAAGGTGGAAACACATTGACCTGACATTGAAATAAAGTCTGATAATATTCTTGAAATGGATGTAGTAGACTTAAGTTACAATATCAGTACCTTCCGTCACTTGTGCATGAGAAGGGACTTTTCTATTAGGATTATTCAACAATGATGAATTTTATGCAGGAAATAAAAAAGTGGCTTAAAGGTAAAAAAAAATGAAAACAAAAATCACCATAACATCCCATGTATTGTGAAATGTGTGCCAAAAAGGCAAATAGATGGCCAAGGACCAGTGACCAGTATTGCCTGAAGGTTCTTTGCAGCTGATTTTCTTTCTCCATTATTGACTTACCACGCCTTGTCATACACTGTGTCTTTGTGTGGTTGAAACCATTTTGGTAGAAGCAAAGCCTTGCTTCTTCACATCAGAGCTGGGCCCTGATGTCTATCAGTAGAGGGGATAAATCATAGGTCCAGGGATTGAAGGAATCAGAAGCAGTGAGATCTTTGTATTGCAGGTCCTTAGGTACAGCTCGCTCTCTAGGAAGGGGAACATGGAGTAGCACAGTAGTGACATCACCATGCCTCACTTCAAATCATGAGACTGGCAGCCAGAGGTGCAGTGTCTTAGATTATCTCACACTGTGAATACAAAGCTAAGAAGCTGTAGGCATATGTCAGGAGATGATGATAAGCACATAAGATAGGGCATAGCAGGGTGTTAATAATAGTTTTATTAACCAATAAAAAAACAATATCCACTCACATTAAGTATATGTTTATTGGTGAAAAATTTGTCTCCAAATTTTCAGGATGAAGACAAGAAGCAGTGCCTGTCCAGCAATTAAGCAAGTGATCTGTCAAATTCAAAGCAGTTACTGGCACGTTGAAACACTGTCAGTGTAGATAACATCTGCAGACATTTAATGCACATGTAGAGACAGTAGGCTGGTCAGATGCAGGGGTGGACTGACCATTTGGAAACTCAGGCACTGCCCGAGGGCCCAGGGTCAGTAGGGGGCCCCATGAGATGCCCCTGGTACCTTTTTCATAGGCTTTTTTGAGTTTGGGCAAGGACACAGGGGTCCCATGATCCCCTATTGCCTGGGGGCCCCATGAGTTCTCAGTCCACCCCTGGTCAGGTGATGCATTTCCAAGCTAACTGCCCCTTTGTTAAGCCTACATTTTCTAGATGGTTAGCAGGTTTAAAAGTACTGGGCCAGGAGGACTACAAGGACCAAGGTGGCACAATGTGAAACGTATAGAATACACACAAAATCTAAATGGGAATTATATCCTTAGATAATGAGAAATGTTCATACCAACTGGTAAAAATATGAGATAGAAAGAAGTGCTATACTGTCGATAAATATTAATGAAAAACAGGCCTGTGGTAGGGGTACTGACACATTATGCTTCATATAAAATGGTCACATAAAACATACTAACGGCCTCAGAGATGATGATGATTACCCAAATTGAAAAAATACGTAAAGAAAATATTTATATAAGGTATGTAACCAATAACAACAGAAGCATAATATGAAATATATTTAAATGGGTAGCACAAAAATACAAATAGTATGTTTTAACATAATGTTTCCTGTTATCTATTTTTAGGTGTCAGTACTTCTATCACAGGTCCCTTTTTCATTATTATATATTGATAAAATTTCTCTTTATCTCATATTTTTACCAGTTTGTATGTATGAACATTTCTCACTCCCGGTGGCCCTTTCCCACTCCTGGACTTTGCGACTGTCTAATCATAGACTGAAGGAATGAGCAGGCAACTTAGATGCTGTGAGAAAATTGGGGAGATCTTCTAACTGAAATAGATCTATGTTTACTGTTTAACCTGCAAAGGAATTTCTTATTCTGTCCAGCGGGATTAGAAGTTCCAACTACAGAGTTTTTGGATAAACCAGTCCCCTAACTATAAAAGGACGTAGTACAGAGCAGCCATGGATTATCGTTGAAATGGAAGCTGTCTAAGGGAAATCATAGATAAAGCTGACAAACTACATAGGGAAATGTTAGGGAAACTGTAATTTTATTCTGAATGCTAGTTCTTTGGGCAACCAACCTCTTTTCTATTTATTTATATTATTATTTTTTTGTCTTTCAGTTTGTTTAGTGGTTATTTGAGGTAACTTTTAGCTCCTGACCTGTCCGTAGCAAACTTTTTTTCCCTGAAAGACTTGCCTTAAAACATAGTGGTTTGTTTCAGAGAGTGGTATATTGCTTGTTTTTTTTATTTTTGGGGTATAATGGTTTTTACGTTATGTTGAGAGAGTGTTTAGTTTCAGTTAAAAGGTTTGTTTTACGCTGCAAGTTTTACCTTTAAAAAAGGGACCTTTTGTTTCAGGGGTAGTTTTTTAAGTTTCTTTATTTGCATTTGTATTTTTTTTTACTTTTATGTTTCTGAGGCCTACTTTTGAAATTTGGGGTGCTTAAAGTGTTATGACCAACTGTTCTTTAAGTTGTCTATTGTTTGCAGTACACCACAGAATCATTTGAAGTGAAAAAAAAAGAATATTGTGCACCTAAACCATCTCGCATTAAATTACTCACATTCACCACACCCTCCATCCCCATAGATAAAATAAAAGTTAGTCATACGCCAGTTAGGCCTTTTTTCCTTGAATAAGTTTCCTGCTACTGACCAATTTTACATAAAGTATATTAATTCTTCTTGTGAAATCCTATCCCATGATGTTTTTCTTTAGTAAATTTGTGCCTAGCCTTGATCAATAAACTTGCTGTTGATTAATTTTACACTGCTGCATCATCTGGGGTCTTTTAATTCTTGTAGTAAAACATCTGCCTATACTCTTTGTTTATAGTACATTTTGGTTTGTTGTTCCTGATTAAGACTCTCTTATTGCCAGCCAATTTTAAACTGCCGTATTCTCTGCAGTATCTTCATTTTTATAGTAAAGCCCCAGTCTGTTCTTCTTTTCTCTAGTATATTTGGGCCTATTCACCATCATTAAAGATGTTTGGCTGCTGGCTAAGTTTACACTGCCATATCATCTGTGGTCACCTAATTTTTTTCTTGTCTAAACAACTATTTTGTTTTGTCCCGGAAAAAACAAGGGCAACCACGGAAAACTACTTATTAATTTCAATATGCCAGTAAAAGAAGGCCAATTTGTGTCTGTATGAAACCATTTCACATACATTTTGTCCCTAGTGCTTTGTCCTGTGCCCTGCCTACATTTTTACCGTTCTTTCTGCCTGGAAACTGAGAAACATCCATGGCGTCCAAAAAGCGTCCCTTTAGGTCAAAAGTGGTTTTAGACCAGTTAGAGAACAGCGATAGTAAATTAGAACCACTTGCATAATTGAGTGATAATGATTCGTGGGGAAATTTGTCATCAGACACTGAAAACAATTTTGCGACTGAGCTCAGTGATGTGCGAACTTGGCGCTCTATTTCAAATTTCAGTGTTTTTGATTTGGTTACATTATTGAATTAAATTTATTATTATTATTATATTATTATTTTTTATGATTATGTATTATATTATAATTTATGATTTCATGGTTCAAATTTTATCATACCCGGGATGTTTACTAGACTCTTGTTTGGACAGATATCAGTGAGTTATTCCTAAGAATTACAGGCCTACAATAAAAAAACAACATATTTCCATTGAAAACAATGTACCGCTTTGAGCACAGAAGTACTGACACAATCAGACTGCTATGGAGGTTAAATAAATAATGTTTGTGGTGCTGATGCTGTACATAAGCCAAGATAATTGTAAGGGTTGGTTCACTTTACCACTGCGTTGCATTGTGTTAAGATGTGTCAACTACAACTCACTTTAACAGGTTACATGCATTAAAAACCAGTATGCTCCCCCTTACCTCCATAGTCTTTAATTTGATTCTAAGTATGGATTTTCAGAGTTTTGAGCAAGATTTGTCGAATGTTTGGTGAATCAAACCTGGGTAGAGTCATCTATCACTATTCCTGATTAGGTAATTCAACCTCCTGGTTCAGTAATGCCAATTTCTGCATCAACTTACCAGACAGGGAATCAGTATTCTCACTGCAGCCCAGTAGCACAAGTAGATCTAAAAAGCAGCAGAACAACTAGTAAAAATGTGTATTTTCCAACTACCCAATACCTACCACCCCCTGGCTGTTTACTCAACTGAGTAGAACAGCTCTTCCATTTGCTTAATGTTACTGAAACCTTTCTCATTACTGCCCATGCCTGCACAAGGAGCCCTACTAGTGTTGTAAAGGGTCATATCCAGCCTTGGGAGATAGTTCAGGTGAAAAGGTCTTGGCAGAGTGTGTAGATGTACTTTGTCACTTAACAGTCAAAAAAGGAGGAGAACTAGCTCTAGCTCTCAGCCAACGAGAAGGAAGAGTCCCTGGATCGCATTGAGACTCAGGTAAGTATTAGGGGGGCTGAGGGGGCTGCTGCATACAGAATGTTTTTTACCTTCATGCGTAGAATGAATGAAGGTAAAAATCTTGAGCCTTTAGAACCACTTTAAGCAGTTACTGCATTTTTATGGGATAAAGATTTTACATAAGCCTAGGTAAAAACTATGGATCACATATGAATTGCACAGGAAGTGCATTGCATTCTTGCGTAATTCACATGCAATTCAGTGCGGTGTAATTTAGGACTATTTATTTTGAATGGGCTCATATCGCACCGCATCGCACCAAAGTAGTGCATGCACCTATTTTAGAAATGTACTGTACAACAGGATCACATGGTCGTTTTGTACCATGTGATCTGCCGCAGGCAAATGCACTAAGTTTGCAACCTGCATTGGGGTGTCATTAATATTGCACTGACACCCACTGCAGATTGCAAGGACAATATGATTTGAACGAAGTAGAGGAAACATGCACGAATATTGGGTTTCCAGCATCACGTTCTAGTTTGCGTCAGGGCTAATTGAATAAGCCCTGGTTCACACTGAATGCGACTTTGAAATCACGATACTTCACTTGAAATAGCATGACATCAAAGCCACAGGTCAGTGCGATTTCAGGTGAGACTTGCCTGACATCTGTGTGACAACATGCAGAGATATCTATGCAAATCACATCTGAAATCAGCGAAAATAGTGCAGGAACTACTTTCAAAATCAGTGCGACTCAGATGGAGTCACCTATCTCCCTGCTTGCTGTCTCCTCTGGCATGCAAAACTCAGCTTACATTGCCTGTGTGCCAGGACTACTGACTCCTGTGCATGCACAGGAGTGATGTCATCCTAAGCTGGCCAATGAAGACTACCGAAGAGTGGCACCCTGCAAAAGATGCTGAGGCCGGCGAGGGACAGGGAGCATTGAAGTAAATGTAAGTTTGGTTCCACTTTAAAGGAATTTGAAATAGGTAAAAAAAGACAACTAATGCAGCTATGACATCCAAGAATTGGTGAGCTGCAATACAATACATCTTTATTTCATACTGCTTTTAGTTACAGCGAGTTGGTAGGACCTAGATGGTGTCCAACTGCAAGTATCTTTTCAAAATACAGGAAGACAGTACCATTTCAATACAAGAGAAGAGAAGAGAAGAGAAGCTTACAATCTAAAAGAGAGAGCAAATGATACAAAAGATAATAACTGTGTGACAATAAATTGCTGGTGAAAGTAAAAGTCCTGTGCTTATGTAGAGAAAGGAAAGGGTTCCTTGAAGAGATGAGTTTTTAGGGACTAGCTAAAGGCTGTTCACCTTAGCGCTGGGTACACACATGAATAAAAATTTGGTCGGCTCAATAGGGATTGGCTGCATTTTGACTTGTGTGTAGTCCTCCCTTTTCAACAGAGGCAAAAGTCATTAGATCGGCTTCTGTTGAACGGACCCACTGGAAAACCTTGTTCGATCAGTGCCTGCATCCAATCAGCTGCAGTGCTGATCAGTGTATTCTGACAGCAGAGAGTCCCCACTGTCAGAGTTCAATGTATCAGCATGGGGGGGGGGAGGGTTCGGGGTGTTTCTGCATCCACTTAATTTGTGTGGATGCAGGAATTTGTTTGTTTCTTTTCCTTCAGCCCGCTGGCTGAAAGAAATAAAAAATAACTATGTGTACCCAGCTTTAGTGTAGGAGATAACCAAACAGGTTTGAAGTAGAGAGCTTACTTCAATTGTCTATTTGTGTGCAGATGATATAATTATACAGGAATTTGATTTTCAAATGACTGGATCGTTGAATTAAATATTCCCACAATGAGGTTGATTTACCACAGGCTATTTCATGGGAAGTTGCACTTTGCAAGGGAATTTTCCCCAGCACTTAGTGAATGAGGTAAAGTTCTGTTGACTTCCATTATTCAATCATGTGCAAACAGTTTTCCTTGCATGTGATCGGGTATTCTTTATATTCACTAAATTATCATGAAAATTCTATTTCAAAATGAGCAGTCTATAAATTGTGTGAAGATTCTCCACTCATTTGGTAGATCAGCCTCAATGTGACTATTTTTCAGATTGGGGAAAAGCAGGATATGGTTATCTGTACTGGGAGTAACCTGCTGAAATCTGTACTTCTACAGATACAAAAGAGAGGCCAGTGGGACAGGCTGGCTTTTATATCTCTACAGGTGGGATATGTATTAGGGGAAGGCATGCTGTGGCTTGTAGTTGTACAGAAACTGAAAAGACAAAAAAGCGGCATGGAACAGATGGCTAGCAGTAGAGCCTTCCAAGGCTTGTGATTCTACAAAGACAGGAGAAAGGCCAGTGGGGCTACCGATTTTGGGAGTTTGGCATTGTTTGATATTTAGGCATACTTATGCTTTGCTGTAAAAAAAAATACATATTCTTAATTTCTCTGATTTATGTGGCAGAAACAAAATGAATATGCCTGAAGCTGAGCCATAATTCATCTGCTATTAGCATCTCAGCCTGATCTGTTACATGGCAGCTGAACTGCATTAATTACATCATTTTCATGGGGAAAACTACCTCTAGGACATTATTATGGCAAAAGGGGATAAATTATCTCTTCCATTTTCCATGTTTTGATCTGAGCACTGATCCTCAGGCTTACAGCCTCTCCTATCATAGACATTTCCAGTGAGAATGAGAACTTAGAGTGAATAGCAGCTGGCATCAGAATCTCATACATTGCTGATGTATACTACCTGCCAGGGACGGACTGACAACTCATGGGGCCCCCGGGCAATAGGGGAACATGGGGCCCCTGTGTCATTGCCCAAACTCAAAAAAGCCAATGAAAAAGGTACCAGGGGCATCTCATGGGGCCCCCTACTGACCCAGGGCCCTCGGGCAGTGCCCGAGTTTCCAAATGGTCAGTTCGCCCCTGCTACCTGCCATACTGCAAGTCCCAGTAGGGCTGCTTTTCCTTGTCATCTCTGCTATTTGCTGTATGGCTGCTGCTTCTGGTTTTTGAAGATTTGGCACACTGGAGTCTGTAAAGGCTATTTGTATCCACTGTTGTCATATATTGTCAGAAACCAAAAGTAGTAAAGAAATCTGCCCTGCAAACACTAAGGGGTATGATTATTCTATGTAACACAATAAAGTTCTAAATTAAGAAAAACATACAAATGAATGGATGTAAAATAAGTTAATTTTCTGTGTAACCATTTGTGTGGGTATTGTCATACGAAGAAGATTTATATTTGTTTTTTCTTTTTCAAAAAGAACCAAATGTCAGGAGCAAAGTAAGTAAAGAAAAACTAAAGGCTAGACTTTTTTTTTTCATTTTGGATAAGTAAGGAAGGGTTTTAACCCATGTTAGGATTTATTTTTTGCCAACTGTATCCCATTGAGGACATTTCCCATAATTTTCTGTTCCCCACATCCAAAACATTGGGTGAGAGGAAATCTCTTCAAAGGTTGTCACCAGGGTCATCAGACTAGTGTACCCATTAGAAGATTTCTTCTCCACTCCTGTTCTGGGGACAACTCAAAATGTATTTTCTTTTACTTTCATTGTAAGTGATAATGGTAAACATGACAAATGGAGAGAGGGAATCCCCCTAACAGGGGCACAGGCAGCAATAAAAACCTTGATTGGGACCGACTGCGATTCACATATGTGCTGTTTTTAATGCTTTTTTATTATGTTACTTGGTTTAAAAATATGAGAAGTGCTTTTTATCAGTTCTACGCTATGCGGTTTCTCTGGTTTTTCTTATAATTATGGTACACTGTTGAACCAGAGGGTGATTCATGAGTCCTGGCCTGAAGTTGAGATTATGGATGGCTCTGTGGTTGAAGCCTGGCCATACAACAAGCTTGTTTGACTGCTGTGAAATAGGGGGCTAAAGTGTTCTGGTAAGCAGGAGCCATTCAGTGTTTGGTGGAGGTACACATTGGTATATGAATATATGGACACTTGCTGAAGATTTTACATTGTTCACATTTGGCACTTTGTTTGACTTTTTTCACTGTCACTGGACTTTATTTATTGATATACATTGAATTCACTAGTTTTCTTTATTATTTATAATTTGCACTATATTGTGTATGTGCAGCACTTTTGTATATTAGCAATAGAAACCTGACACAAGTTCCCTCTCCACTAAAACGGAAAAAAAACGTTTTGCCTTTAGTTATACTTTAATTTACACTGCAAAAACAATGGAAGAAAGGACGCACCAGCCTAATGGATTACCTGAGAAAAAAACTAATTGAAACACCAAAATATACATACTCACAAACAATTATGGGTCATAATCTCTAAGCGACCAGGTCACCAGGTCAACTCCCAAACCTCGAGAAGACCCTCAGATGGCTAATGCATTTAGAGGGACAATTCCCTCTTTGTCAGAGCCAGAAGAGGGAACTGTCCTTCGAAATGCGTCATTGACACGAAATGGACGCTTAAAGACCTGTACTGTTCACTTCAACCCACAACTCTTGAGAACAGGGGACTTTTTTCTGTTTTTTTTTATACTTTAGTTTACCTCAAGGTGTGGAAATCAAAGACCTCCAGGTTTTCACTCTTGTCCCTCTAGTAAGAGTCCCCCTCTCTGATGTTCCTAGGTTTGGGTTCTGGAGTTTGCTCTATTGCAGATAGACAGACAGTAGTGGCCAATTTGTCATACATTTGTGAACACAAGAGTTGAAAAGGTACCAGACCATCTTTAGCTGGCATCTTTAATTATTTTATTTATTTTAATTGGCATCTTAATCCAGGAAGCAGATACTGACCCTGGAAAGTGCCTGTATAAAAATGGTGACATCCTTTTTAAAACGTCATTGTCATGGAAAGTACTTTCATCTGTGTGATCAGTATTAAATGATTATAAATGTTACACTTGCACATGCATGTGCTTAGCATGAAAAATGATGCTACACTTAATTAAAATGTTTATATACACCTGTAATGTAAATTAGTAAATGTGTAAGGCAGAACATTTACTAAACAAGGGTTAGTAAATGTATGTCATTTACCACATGTGTCATATGCGAGATCAGGTTTATAAAGGTAAAAATCTGTGAAAATATAAGTAATAATTAAGTAATTCTGCATCTGGTAAGGAGTTTACTAGAAAATAGGATAACCATCAAAAAAAGAAACAAACCTCTTTTGGCAATACTTCTCCGGTAGGTCACAATTCTGCACTCCTTTGACCCGTAATAAGCAGGCAGCGGGCTAAAGCTTATACTACCATATTCTACTACTATATATTTGTGATATGGTCTATTCATTGCGACCTGTAAAAAAATTTGGAGTTCCGCTCTAAGTGCCAAGAAGTGCTGCTCTGGCCTCAGGAGGAACTGAGGTTGAGGCCCATCTTCACTATTTGACATACATTAAACTAAAGGTGTGTGGAGCCTCCATATAGTATACCTTGATATGGTATATGGCACACATGGTAGCACTTGGCTGTCACAGGAAGGGTCAAAGTGTCCTTGATGTGCTAGCTGTGAATAGCAACCTTGCTTCATCTTCCTTGTGCTGTATGGCAGGCAAGAGGGTGATATCTAGTGGAAGAATAACTGGATCCTGGGGAACAGCCAGGAGCAAACTTTTCTGCAGAATATATCTCTAAACAGATTTTAAAATGTTTGCAAAAAAGGGGCTCCATGCAGATAAGAAATTATAGATAGAACTTCAGATTTGCATATTTCTTTTAGGTCAGTGATGCAGAAAGCATGGAATCCAATGGATTAGCATGTGAGCCAGGCATGTAACATTTTCCTAGGGAGTGCTCAGTTTAGCTGCTTCCATATTCTCTAAGTACATGCTTCTTTAATGGATGTGTTTAGGGGTTAATTTTTGGCTTGGTTTGGTGTCTAGATATGTTTATTTTTGTTGTTGCCTTTTTTCTGCCTAGTGATATGTGACTATAAAAACTCTAATATAAGCAAGCCAGTTTTGCTGACAGGATCATACTCTATCATAGGTTTTTATTGATTGTTTATACTTTCCGTTGTCATTTGTGTTTGCAAGTTATCTAAAAAGGAAGGGAAATATGTTTCATTACTGTGTTAATTGCAATTTACTATATTAGAGCTGCTGTAATCACTATTGATAAAATAAGTTACATAATCTGTCTGAAAGTCGTTTAATTGCAGTTCTAACAGTACTACTAAGAATTATTTTTAACAATATGTTATTACTGAGTACATTGGCATGTCATTTAGTTGAATAAAACGTGTAATTGATATGACTGGTTTAATCACACACCGCAACATTTATTAGTGATTGCATCTTGATTGATAAATTCTGTATACACAATATTAGCGTTTATGTGCTCAGACAAGTTACTCTGCTAGTGCTGCTTCTCTTTTACATACTGAAGGCAATATTGAACCCACATATCAGTTTTGGGTTAATGTGCTGTCTTGGCTAGTGGCTACTGAAATATTGGTTGATATATTGTGTATTTAACATATTACTTTCTATGAAGCTTTTTTTTGTTTAATTAGATCAGAATTCAGTCTAATCCACCAGCATTTAAAATCACTATCTTCAGGATCTAAATAGCTTTACAACAGCAGGTACAAAGTGTGAATGTTTGTGTATGCAAATTAGGAGTTTCTGATATAGGATGTCAAACGGGTAAGCAGGATTGAGTGTGGTGGGTCTTCTAAAAGAAGTGGTGAATTATGAAAAAAAAACAATAATCAACTTATACCACATACTGTATTTTCAATTGATGGATAAGAAATCCAGTTGTACAGTGAGTGGGGGCAAAAACCTTGATATGGTGAGAATATTGGTCAGAAAAATGGCAAGCTGAATGAATAACTAGAGAAAAATACCCAAATGGATGTTGGTAAGCTTCACAAATATCTTCTAAATAAAAGTATAAATAATTTGCCCAGTAGTTAGTATTACAAAAATTATTTATAGTTATGGGCAACTACCTTAAAGTAACACTGTACTCTGGTAGTACATATTCCTAACCCGCAACATACCTTCTATTACCTTCAGTTTCCTCTAAATCTCCAAATTCCTTATTTTTGCTTCTGTGATCTGACTTTCTGTTAGGGGGGGTGGGGGGTTAGCAACTAGTATATCACGGCCAGGTAACCGGTGGATCGCGATCTGGGCTGGCTGATCAAGCAGAGTGCAATGCGGAGCGACTACATGTAAAGTTGGCGCTGTAGTAGGGAGCAAGAGCCACATAAACCAATGCCTCCTCTGTAGTGCTGGCTCTTGTCCCATGAGGAGTGATACCAACTGCACTCCACCTCTTATCCTGGCTAGCAGTCTCTAGAGTGGTGCCAGCAGCAGGAAAGAAGAGATCTTCAGCTCAGTGTGAAACAATGCACTTGCCATAATAGTATAGGGCTGCTGTCACACTGATGCACTGAGATTTACCCACACTGTGGGTGCAATGTATCTGCAGCTTTCCTGCAGGTTTGCTGCGCTTAGCCGTAGACTTCTATTATATCCTGTGAGTTTGGCGCACTTACTACCAAAACTCCAGGAATTTTGATGCACTTTCAGAAAGTGCACAACACCTGCAGGATATATTAGGAGTGTATGGCAAAGCACTGCTAACCCAGTAAAGTCACAGATACACCGCACTGCACCCGTGATGCAGATAAAACCGCAGCACATGAGTGTGAAAGCAGCCTTATAGGGGGCTTAGAACAGTAAGGGTGCATTTACATTTGTAGTTTGGAGGGTAGTAAAAGCCCATAGTTAAGACATGTTTTTACCCACCCCCGCCTCAACTGCACCTCCTTTACCTGCTGTGGCCAGGGGTGTACACATGTCGCAGCCACAACAGGAGTTATACACCTTGTCATGGTTGATGGGTGTAGCACCTGCGAAGCATGACCCATTCAAGTGAGTGAGGCCGCTCTGCAACCCTGGGCAGTACAGCAAACAAGGAGTTAAATCAGGCAGTGTTGCGTTGCTTTCTGACCACCTGCTTTAACTCCTTGGACTCTGCAGAAGCATACTGTACAGTTTCTGAGCACCTGCAGAATAGCCCCATTTACTTTCATGGCTCGTGATTGGCAGGCGGTAGCACCCACCAAAAGCAACAGGGAGTTTAATTCCTGTTGCAGCAAGTGTACACCTTTAGTTGCTGCCTCAGTAGCTAAAGGGTGTAGAGACTGGGATGGTAACACTGCAACTCAACCTCAGGGATTTACCCCCCCCCCAATTTATGTGTGAATAAGCCCTAAGGGCAACACGTGTAATAGGCACTTCTGCTTCTCTGAAAAGCGATCCAAGTGTGTTTGCAAGGTGATGAGGAGGTGATATGGTGCCTCACCACCACCTGATTTAAACCCATGATTGCCGCGCAATGCACATGATTGCCACAAGGTAATAAGAAAATTAGAGGTTTAAATCAGGTCTGAGGATCTTGGACTTCTCCTAAGTTGTTCAGGTAGATCTCCACCTCTTACGGTTCCCTGTGTTAGAGGGTGGCTACGTTTGCTCTCCATGGTCCTACTGTATGTAGGAATGTAGTCACCCTTTCTTGCGCACTCCTGAGAAGGACTAGGTACAATGAATTATGGGATTTGTAGTGTGCTCAAAGCAGTACACACGACTGAAAAATAGATTACAGGGCCCTTAAGTAGCAGATGTATATGGATTATTTTTGGAGAATATTGATATTGTTTAGTGTCACTTCATATGTCATGACCCACACTTCATCAACCTCAACTAAACATAGCTACCTTGAACCCAGGGATGTTCATAAGACAATGGCAATGTCTTTGACACTTCTGACAAAACAATACAGAAACCAGAAAAATGGTGTAGCTAAAAAAGCTGATATCCATTGAAACTGTCCTCATTCACAGCTGTTACACAACTATACATATGTGGTTTATTTCATTCTGAATCAAAATTCGGATGAAATTTTTGTTATTCAGAGATTTGGATGCATGAAAATTTCTGAATTACAGCAATAACAAATTTTAACGAATATGAAATGAATTTTAAGGAAACAATGAAATTAATTAGTTTCATTCAGATGTTTGAAGCATCCAAATGAAACGACTGATACGTTTGCTTACATTCTGCTGCCTGTGGGAAATCCTGCTGTTAGCAGATGAGTCATGGTTGTCAGCTATTCTTCACATGAATTTGGATCAATTTGATATTTTTGATTCAATTTGAATACTCCTGAAATATTTTATTCTATTTGCAAATGAAAAGAAATAAATTTCGTTATGAATGCAACAAAACAAAATTAGTAACTTAATGAATCGATCTGAAACTAAATGAAACAAAACAATTTTTTTCATTCTGCACATGTTTATATACTGTACAACGTGGCACCTATCTACTGATAAACTAGATCTAACAATTATTTGAGTGATTTGGACCAAGGTATTCTGGAAATAACAATGAAAAGCCACTGCTCTAGGTAGTTACCGTTACACACACCTTCCAACAGGGTGCAAGTCCAGCTCGTATGCTGCACTCGAAATCAGGAAAAAATCCAAACAGGCTGCACTACCAACGCTATCCACTTTACTAAAGTTGCATAAAATCCAAGTCAGGATATGTACAGTGGGGGAGAAAGAGGTTGTCGCATTTCACACACCTATTCTTATGCTTAAGTGTGCGAAATGCATCAACCTCTTTCTCCCCTACTGTATGTATCCTGCTTTGGATTTTATGGTTTCAAGTACTCTGGAAATAAGTTAATCGTCCTAGCTTGTCTCTGCTACATAAGATATTTGTTTCCAGCAGGTGTCTATTGATGTACCATATTTTTCGCTCCATAAGATGCATTTTTTCCCCCCAAAAAATGGAGGAAAATGTCTGTGCGTCTTATGCAGCAAATATGGAGCGACTGGCCCGGTATTCCCACCACCGCCGTGTTAAAATACCGGGCTGGCAGCTTGGCTGTTCTGTGCAGCAGACCCTGCTCCTCAGTCCTACCTGTTCCTTGGTCCAGTGGTGTCCTCACTGTCTTCTCTCCCTGGCGCCACCATCTTTAGTGTGGGCACCTGGCTGTGACAGCTTGTGACTTCACAGCTGGGTGCCCACTGCGCATGCGTGAGAAGTGCTGTGCTTTGTGAATGGTCTGCTAGTCTTCTGGGGCCTGTCACGTGTCCCAGAAGATAGGGAGGGAGGACAACTCCCCCCCTTCCGCTCCCCAAAGGTCTGCAGTCTCTGGTCATCTCCTGTAGTGTGTCCGCAGTCTCTGGTCATCTCCTGTACTATGTCCGCATTCTCTGATCATATCCTGTACTATGTCCGAAGTCTCTGATCATCTCCTATACTATGTCCGCAGTCTCTGGTCATCTCCTGTACTATGTCCGCATTCTCTGATCATCTCCTGTACTATGTCCGAAGTCTCTGATCATCTCCTATACTATGTCCGCAGTCTCTGGTCCTCTCCTGTACTATGTCTGCAATCTCTGGTCATCTCCTGTACTATGTCTGCAGTCTCTGGTCATCTCCTGTACTATGTCTGCAGTCTCTGGTCATCTCCTATACTATGTCCGTAGTCTCTGGTCATCTCCTGTAGTATGTCCACAGTCTCTGGTCATCTCCTGTACTATGTCTGCAGTCTCTGGTCATTTCCTGTACTATGTCTGCAGTCCATTGGTTCAAAATATTTTTTTTCTTGTTTTCCTCCTTTAAAACCTAGGTGCGTCTTATTGTCAGGTGCATCTTATGGAGCGAAAAATACAGTATTTATTTTAGCAACATATAATCTGATTAAAAAGAGTGTGTAGTGTATTTTAATAGCTTCTCATAAGTAGTCCCATTAATGTGTGCTATTTTTAAACTTTTTGTTCTATATCCTTTGTAATTAATTACGTATATGGGAAGAAAACAGCTTTACATAATAAATAAACAGACTTCTTGCTTGAGAGTACTGCAGAGTGTCTGCAGGCCAATTAAACACTATATAAAACTAAAAATACTATATATATATTCTAAGGGAGGCCTACTGTGTTATCTGATCAGTCTCTTCATGAGGGTAGTAAATGAAGGGTCTAATATATAAGCAGCAGCTAGAGGGAGAACCCTTAAAATAAACCATGTGATGCCTTTCATCGATGAGCCTATTTCTTTTTGTTACTTCGCAATTCTATGCAACTCTGTTGTAAATCCTTTAACACTCAATAAAAAGTAAATTACAAAAATAAACCATGTGATAGAAAGTAAAAGTGTGAAAGTCATAAATGTACGTTGTAAACTATACATTATCATTCCAAAGTTTTACTCAAGTAAAATGCATTATAGTTTCTCTTTAACAACAGTGATTTTGTTGGTACTTGATTAAATATGTAATCGACTCCAAAACAAGGAACATTTAAACACAGTGTATTTTTAACAGGATTGTTAACAGAGGTGAGGATATGACTATTCTTAATGGTAGCTCTTCATAGATAAGATGAGTTCATTAACATGTATAATATTGATTGCCTTTTTTTTTTGCTTATCTAAACAAGCAAAGTCCATGGGCTGATATGCTAAAGTCAAACTCACATTGCCAGATAGGGTGAAAAGCATTTATTCTCCCTGTTTAGTAAAGTTATAATTGCCTTCTGGCTTGAACATCTTTGCGAATGTGTATATGTATACCCATTGGCAACCATACTGCTGTTAGGGGTCGACCTTGCCCAACTAACAACCAAATATATGACAAATATTTCACTTTTGTCTAGGCTTTTATGAAAGATAAGAATGGGTTTAATGGCATGTCACTAGGTTTATTAGAGATTGCATCTTAAGAAATTCTGTACATATGTTACATTTATGTCCCCAGACAATTTCCTCTCTTAGCATCACTATCCTTTTACCTAAGGAATACAATAATGGAGGCACACATCAGTTTAGGACTAATGTCCTTTCTTTTTGGAAATATTTACTTCTACTCATTGAACTATTATTTGAATCCTTTCTCGGTTTCGCCTAAGCGCCGTTTAGCAGGGAGGCAGAGGCAAGCATTCAGATCTTGTCATCCCTGTGAATGGCAGTCACTGCATTTTCTGCATTAATGTTAAAAACCTTTCACTAGCTGTTCCACTTCCCCTTTCCTAACACTGACCTGAGTCCTCTATCAATCCAGCACTGTGCCCGGCTGTAGGTCTTCTCTCCTCTCTCTCTCATCACTTTAATGGTCAAGCTCCCAAATGCCTTCCTTAACTACTTAGGGACTGCCTACCACAGATATACTGTGGCAGAGACTCCCCGCTGTGTATGTGATCCAACAGTTTTGGGTAGGGGGCCCCAGCTGTGCTGTCATTCGCTACAGTACAAGCCAATCAGCAGGTCCTGGCCCATGATTTATGGCCGGGGCCCGCTGATTGGCTGAGCGAATGTCAGAAGAGATCCCTGTTTTAGTAAACAACACAGGGCTCCCTACAGAGTGCAGCAATGTGGCTGTTTGTTTACAGCCACATTGCTTAGTAAAATTTGCACTTGTTAGGCACACAGTTAACCATTTGATTGCCCCTACTATATGTTAACCCCTTCCCAGTGTGATTAGTACAGTGACAGTGTACTGTATATTATTAGTACTGATCACTGTATTATTGTCACTGTAGATGTTAGTGTCAGTTAGTCAGTTCCAACAAAGTGTCAGTCAGTGTCAGATTGCCCTCTGCACAATCACAGTCCCACTATAAGGTGCTGATCACTATCATTACTAGTATAAAAATAAAAATATAAAAATTCTAGTATATATACCATCATCTGTAGACGCTATAACTTTCATGCAAAACCAATTAATATACGCTTATTGGGATTGTTTTACCAAAGACATTTTGGCCTACATTTATGAAGACATTTTATTTTTTTACATTTTTTTATTGGATATGTTTTATAGCAGAAAGTAAAAAATATTTTTATTTACATTTTTTTTTTCATTTATATAGTACAAAATAAAAAACCCAATGGTGGTCAAATGCCACCATAAGAAAGCTCATTTGTGTGAAAAAAATTATATAAATTTCATTTGGGTACAGTATTGCTTGACTGCGCAATTACCAGTTAAAGTAACACAGTGCAGAATAGCAAAAAATGGCCTGGTCATGAAAGGGGTAAAGCCTTTGGAGCTAAAGTGGTTAAAATAAAACACAAATTTGTAAAATTTCTATGAGGTCAAAACAATTTAGATCTTAAAGCAGTTGTCTGTCTAAACATAAGAATTAAGGGGGAGGCATAGGATTCCCTGATGCTCTGCTCTACCATAGGGTTGTCCATATGACCAGAGTGGTGGGTTGGGGCAAACTTGCTGCTAGTAAGAAGAGGATTTCAATTTGAAAAAGAATGTATTGAATTCCCCCTACATGGCCTCCTTTACTTAACCACTACCTTCTGGCATCAGACTGAACCTAGTCATTGTACTCAATCTATAATTGATTGCCTAGGGACATGAACTAATAACAAAGGCTCTGCACTACACTCCTATGACTCTGATTATCAGAAATGCTAGTTTCATTACCAAACTTAATGGCTGTGCTTTTCAATCACTATAAAAGAAAATAGCCCTCCATTCACTTTCTGTAAATGATGCAGATTTGTCACTCCTTATCTACCTATCCACACCCTCCAACCACTACACTCTTTGAAGCCATGTGCCTACAAACCAACCCCAAAAGACATACCCTGCCCTTTACAAATGTCATGTTAAATTGTTCTTCCCCCCAGAATATTACTCCTGAGCCTAATTCCAAAAATAATAAAGAGACCTAAAAAGACAGTTCACCACAGAACAAAGAGAATAAGTTCTCCTTTTTTGCACTCAAAGCCTCCATTTCAATTAAATTTAAGGATTCTGGTTTTATATTTCCTCTCATGAGTATACAGAGTACATGAGATCCTACACAAGATCTTCCTATTATGGTGGGTCTTTAATTGTAAGCAGTTATGAATCATTCAAAAAAGTCAATATTTCACTTTCACAGTGACAGATGTTTAAAACTGAGCAGGACCAGTGTATGTAATAGTCCCTTAGGCTGAATTCACAAAGCTAAAGCACCAGGGTAAGAATATATATATATATATATATATATATATAAAATATATATTGTTTTTTTTTTTAAGAAACAGTTATTTTTGGATGAGTCGTAATGAGGTTTGAAAATTATTGTCATACTACCAAAATGAAGATACGTACCCTTCTGCTAAATCTTTGTGACTTGAGCCTATTGTATTATAAATGCAGTCACTTAAAGTTAATTTTCCATTGAGTAACTTGATTTGGTAAGTAAATGGATGAATCTGGGTAGTTGCAAAATAAGATAAGAGATGTTGGGGGTGGAGGCAAACCAGTCATTTCAGATTTTAGAAATATCATCTAAATTCATTTAAATTAAATTATTTGCTAAGTTGTAGTTGGAACTACAAAAATAGTGTTATGGTCATTGGCAATCAATTAGGACTGTTTGGAACATATTCCACAGTTCATCAACCCCAACTAAACATACCTTGAACCTAAGAAAGTTCATTAAGATATTAGTACTAGGGATATCTTTAACACTTTGGAAAATTCTATAGAGAGACAAGAAACATCGTAAAGGAAACAAGCTGATATCAGTCATTGGAACTACTATCAACTACTGCTGCTATGTGATTTGTACATTATGCTTATCTATTGATAACCTAGGTGCAACAACAAACTATATACTATATGTCTATCTATATGTATAGATAATAATATGTGTATGTGTGCATGTGTGTGTGTGTTACTGGTTGTCCTTTATTTTCTTAGCCCTGAAAATTCTGCGATGTATTCTTTCTTGAATATTGGTGTGCTTTGTGTATTTCTTCCAGATCTGTGCAGTAATCCAGAAAAAAACACCTAGCTAGTGTGCTGTAGCTTCCTGTAATAAAGATTAGAGAAGAAAAAGAATTCCTGATTATAAATCACATCACCAGAATATTACACAGATTTGAGAAAAACCCTGATTTAAAGGGGACTTTTAAGGCATCAATACATATAATTAAAAATGTATGAACTATTTAATCTCCATCAAATTTGTAACAGAAACAATTGAGTACTGACATGATACTTTTTTTATTTGCACTAACATACAATTTTGAGGACAAGCTTTCGGGGTATGTCCCCTTCTTCAAAGTCCAAGCAGTACAGCTTGGACCTTGATAAAAAAAGTATCACGTCAGTACTCAATTGTTTCTGTTGCAAGTGCACTAAAATGGCTACAATCACCTCATCGAATTTGTAAAAATTCCCACATATGAAAAATTTTATAACATCACTTTATATATCATTACCTCGCCATCATGAGATATTTGTTAGTTACAGAATGTGTCTTATAATAATCCGGATTTGTAGGGCTAAAAGTCTCAGCAGTACCCTTCAGAGTCTGTAGGAGTAAATGTCCCAGCATTGCTGTTAGACACTTATACAATGACTGAAATCCTAGCAATCTGTGTCTATGAAATGAAGCTTAACTTCTGCGCTACCAACAAGGCTCCAAAAAAATCAATAAAATAAAATACTATGAAATAAAATAAGAAGTGTGGTAGCTGCTAACAATTGTGTTCCAACAATGATTACCTGAATAGAATAATAAATAGTGCTGCACTACCAGCGTGATTCTAATATCTATACTGTACAGTATTATTCCAACATGCATACGAGTACAAATAATAATTACAAAAAAATGTGATATGTGACCAGAAAAAGTTAACCAAAGTTTGTGCAAAAATATATACCACAATACACTAATAATGTGCCAAATAAACATCCTTATCAATCATTTATATAGCCGTGTGCTTTCATGCTCCACAGTAAAAACCTATATCAAACATAAGTTCATATCCAGTGCCAGGGGCGGACTGACAACTCATGGGGCCCCCAGGCAACAGGGGATCATGGGGCCCCTGTGTCCTTGCCCAAACTCAAAAAAGCCTATGAAAAAGATACTGGGGCATCTCATGGGGACCCCTACCGACCCCGGGCCCTTGGGCAGTGCCCGAGTTTCCAAATGATCAGTCCGCCCCTGTCCAGTGCACAGATAAATGCTCTTGAATCACTAAGGTGGAGCCTGGGCTGATGTGGACTAAAAGTGTGTCAGGAACCATGAACCAGGTGGAGACAAGAAGTGCGGTTAAAATCGGTTAAAACCTTTAATAAAATAGTATATATAACATAGATCAGGAACAAAGTCAAAACAGAAGCCAGGGTTTGGATGCCAGAGCAGGTTATCAGACGAGCCAGAGTCAAGAAACCAGAAGTCAGCGTAGTCAGGAGCCAAAAATTAGGAACAGGAATCAGTAGAGAAGTCTGCCAGATCGAGTTGTACACAGGAACACAGGCAGGAACACACTGGAGATCATAAACCACGCAAGGGCAAGGAGGAAATGAGCTAAACTGCTAAAATAGCAAAAAGGGCTGGCTGTAAGCTGGACTAATGAGGCAGGTAATGGTATCAGTGGCTTGTAATTAACCAAGAGCTGAGCAGCTCCTGAGCACTGAAAGAAGAGAGCTGCTCATTAAGTAGCAGGAGCCCAGCCCTGACAAAGTGATGTACTAAGAAGCCACAGTGATATTTTTCTTTGTTTCTAAGTAATGCAAGTCAATTTTAAACTAATGTGAGTGTGATTTTAAAAAAAATAAATAACCCTGTGTTTCAGTATTACTCCATTGGAGGCTGTTTCTGCTCTCTTTTGCATGTTTATCTCAGTGGCACAGAATAGCCGCATGAATGTCAAACAGCCTGAAAGGGACCTACATCCATTTTCCCACATGAGAGTCTAAGCATGCAAGCAGGCACCCTAGTGGACAGGAGGTCCTGGTGAACCTACTACAAGTACCTAGGAAACCCTTGTGGTCACACAGCACCCATTATATGACCTTGCATTATATGTGGGTCACAGTATTAAGGTGAAAGCATTGTGAGCACAAGATGAAGTATTACGATTCACAGCATTGATTCACACTGGTGTTTAGGCTAACCGCAATGGAATGTTTAAGAACATTTATGTGTGCACTGGATATGAACATATGTTTGATATAGATGTTTACTATGTAGAAAGCACACGGGCTATATATATGATTGATAAAGATGTTTATTTGCACATTATTAATTTATCGCGGTATATTTTTTTGCACAAACTTTGGTTAATGTTTTCTGTTCACATTCTTTTGTAATTTTTATTGGTATGTGTATACACCTTGGAATAATACTATATAGTATAGATATTTACAGTATCACACTAGTAGAGCAGCACTATTTAATATTCTAATTTGTGCCTATGGTTCTGCAAGTCTAACTGTCCAGTCTCTGTAAAAATATAGGATTTAGCACTGTTATGTTGTATCTAATGCAAGGTCTAATATTTTCATCTGATGTCTCTTGTACTATCAGCCCTATTATTGCTATGAAACATCTGTAGGCCTAAGCATCCTACCATTGCTAAACATTATCTGAAGGACTCTAGGTCTTACCTTTGTTGTCCAATGTTTGCGGTGCTGTGGGTCAATCATTGGTATGCACCCTCTGTAAATTCATAGTTCCAGTTGTGCTATTCAGTATTTGTTACAATGCAAATATCATCACTGATGTACAGCATCTGTGGGACTACTAGCCATAGCATGACTATGTAATGTGTGTAAAACTGTAGGCCTCAACATTGTTATCCAGTTTCTGTATAACTACAAGTCTCAGCACTACCTGCCGTCCAGCATCTAAACAATAACAAGGTGCAAGACTGCTGTCCATCTACTTCAGGACTACTTTTCCCAGCTGCACTCTCCAGTGGCTTGAGAACTTCAATAACCAGAATTATTATCTAGATTTTGTGGGACTTTAAGTCCCAGCTTTACTTTTCAGTCTCTATAATACTGCCAGTTCCAATTGTACTATCCAGTGCAAGTACTATCCAGTACTATCCAGTGCAAGTAACTACATAACTGCAAAGTCACCGAAGGACTGCAACTCCCAGCATTGTTATCGACAGTTTATAGAACTACAAGCCCCAGCACTGATATCCTCTGAAATCCTAGAATGACATCTGCTCAGACCCCAAAAACTGATAGGTACCTAGAGTCCTACATTTTCTTGTGTGAGAATACAGCATAATTAGAAAGTGTGTTGCTCTTGTATGTTATCCTTACTATGTCCCATATGACTTGCCTGTTATAAATTCTTGTGGTCACTCTTGAATAAAATAAAATATCTGACTTATCAACAGTGGCAGGTAAATCAATGCCTGCTTATTTATGAGGAACACCTCATCTGCAGGGTAACATATATAAAAATGGCAGGAGCAAAATGGAAGATGCTTGCAGAACGTCAAATAAAATCAAAGACTAGAAGCTATATTTGTTGAGGAAAGTCACGTAATGAATGCGTCCATCTAAGCTGTACTTCATACACAATGACCAGCACCATGCAGTACTATTGAATATTGTGTTTGACAGGAGTTCTGTTTGCAATGAAAATTTTTCTATTCAAGTTGCAATAACCAGCCAAGGAAGTTATATATCATCAACTTATCTTTCTATAAAATTTGCAACAGATTTTCCACCTGGACACCCATTTTCATTTAGTTTCAGGGATGGGTTCCACGAGTAGTGTTCAATGTTATCAAGCACTGCTGTCTTTTTTAATATTACTAATTCACAAATATAAGCTACCCAGCTCCAATGCTAATTTTTTGTTGGCAACCATGCTACCATGTGCCTTGCCAGAGGATTCATAATCACCAACCAACTGGCTAACTAGAAGGAACTGATGTGTCACAGGCCTGACTAGCAGAAAACCTTATCTAAAGGTACAGTAAACTTTATCCCTGCCAGATCCATGAAACTAACCTAAAAAACACTCCAGATTCCCGCTGCCATATGAATGTTTTTTATAGGACATGCCTACACATTTCTGATTTCTCTATTTTATAAAATAAATAAATTACACAAATAGTCATATGCAGGGCAGAAGTGATCAATATATCTTTTTCATGGTTTAAACCACGTATTATTATTTTTTAAACTTGTTTGTGTGCTGAAGCCTATCAATGAATAATCCCCAGAAAAGATTCTACCCTGAAAATCAATTTCCTTTTGATATAGTTGTCAGTGTTCAAAGCTGTTTTACTACATCATGTCAAAAGGTGTGGGCTCTCTGGTAGTTTCCACTTGACAGTCTTGACAAGAAAAGAGTTGAACAGATCATAATGTGGTGTCAAATCTGTCCAGGAAGGTATCAAGTGCATAGTATAAGGGTTTTGTTATAATGTATAGAACCTGAAAGAATTTGAAGCGGACAGAATTTATTTTTTCTGATATATAATGTGTGCCTTACAGTGGTAGTAAACTCTTATTTTTATCTTTTACCTACAGGTAAGCTTATAATAAAACTTACCTATAGATAAAATGAATATCTCCAAAACGTACACAGTCTAGGAGATATTCTCTCTTCTCTAGAGTCGGCACATGTGCTCTGAAGGAATGGCATACCTGTGCCGTTCCTTCAGAGTATTGCACAGTGGCCCAAGACTCCCGCGGGCATGTCAGAGGGCCACTGCTTGCGAACCCAGAAGGAAGACCAGGAGACGATGGAAGCCTCTGCAGCGGTGCATCGCTGGAGGGCTACATTTTAAGGAAATCTTTTTCCCCCTTGAGGGAAAGAGGTTTAACCCTGGCAGAGGAAAATAGGAAAAATAAAGCTCAGAGTGCAAGGCTTAGGAGTACATACAGTGAGCAGGGGTCAGGACTACATAAAGCACAGAGCGTAGGGGTCAGGACTGCTTAACACATAGAACACAGGAGCGCTGTAGAAGTGCATAAGGGACAGAGTGCAGGGGTCAGCTGTGCAGAGTGCTGGAACCAAGAGCACATAACAAACAGAGTGCCCAGGTGAGGAGTACAGAACCAGTACAAGTCTCCCCCCAGTACAGCCACCTTCAAATACAGATCTTTCTGCCAGGACAAATCCTTATTTTAGTACAACTCCACCACCATACAGATCTCCCTACAGTAAAGATCCTCCTGGTACAGATCACCCTACTCCTTAGTACAACCCCCCCAGCACAGTCCACCACCTTCATACAGCTTCTCCTCAGTATAGATCCTCCCAGGGGCAGACTGACCATTTGGAAACTCGGGCACTGCCCGAGGGCCCGCAGTCAGTAGGGGGCCCCATGAGATGCCCCTGGTACCTTTTTCATAGGCTTTTTTGAGTTTGGGCAAGGACACAGGGGCCCCATGATCCCCTATTGCCCAGGGGCCCCATGAGTTGTCAGTCCGCCCCTGGATCCTCCCATAGTACAAGTTCCCTCAGTACAGATTTCCCCCCACCCATACTACAAATCTTCCTCCTATGAAACCCACTCACCAGTCAAACCAGGTAGTTCAGAAAGAGAAGACACACACCACCCCCTCATTTGTGTCATGTGACTGGACAGAGAAGGAGTTAAGTAGCGACTGTTAGTGCTAGCAAACAACAGCAGCTGCACCAGGGATGTTCTGGAGAGATTTTGGACCCTCTTATCCCCCTTATTTACGTCTCTGTTCTAAAAAGCCCCACATCCATTCATATATCTGATGATGCCATCTTCCTATGCATGTTAAGGCTTTTCACCTATGCCAACAAGCTTCGTATTTATGAGAATGAAATGACACCATGTTGTTGAAGATTTTCATTTTCATACATATACAGTGATGTGAAAAAATATTTGTCCTCTTTCTGATTTTTTTATATTTTTTGCATATTTGTCACACTTGAATGATTCAGATCATCAAACAAATGTTAACATTACACCAAGATCATCCGAGTAAATACAAAATGCAGTTATTTTACTCGGGTTATCCTTGTGCAGTATTACAATGTGTTTGCTGATCTGAATCATTTAAGTGTGACAAATATACAATGCATTTGAGGGATTGTAATGTTGTCAGGGCATGTGGTTTATCTGCAGAGTATCTGTGGCTGAGTGTGTGATCAGCCTGCAGGAGAAGGGAGAAGAGCAGAGGTGAGTGGTACATGAGCCATGAAAGTGTAAAGTCAATTGTGTGAAGGAAACCCTCAGTACTGCTGGCAGGAGACAGAAGGCTCCCTTCTACAAAGGAGGGCTTGGAAGGGAATGGGGTGGATAGAAAACACAGGGAGAGCACATGCTCACTAAGGGTGCAAGGCTTGATTGGTGCAAGAAGTTTCCAGCAGCAAATTGCTTTTTATATTATACAGAAGATATGCAGGAATATACTATTTCATGAAAGAGTTTAAGACTGTTTAAGTATACTTTTTCATAGAAAGGTCACTTACAGGTACTCTTTTTTTTCCTTTACAATGCAGACTCAATCAGTTTCAGAAAACAGATACAGATGCAAAAAGGATCATATGATGTGCAAAGCAATGTGCTTGTGTATTGCTTATTCATCCACAGTCGGTGGCCTGACCACAATTACTGGTACATCTACTAACTTGATATTCGCTGAACAGTTCCAAACGTAAGTATAAACTTTAGCATTCACCCATATGCCCATAAGGTCAACAAAACTAGAATAATATATTAATTAACCAGTTCCGCTCTGCCCTATAGCTAAAATACTGCTACAGGGTGACACGGGTGTGCAAAATCACGTATATATATATATATGTATATATATATATACGTGATTTTGCAGTGCCGGGTAGGGGGCACACGCGGCTTTGGCTGTCAATCACGGGGTTCCGGTTGGTGATTGCTCACCAGCACCTGGTGATCATGGAGACATGCAAAGCAGTGTGCTCACAGTGAAGCACACACATAGGCCACATAGTGAAACAGCACACAGTTAACCCTTTGATCGCCCCGGATGTTAACCCCTTCCTGCCTAATGCCATTAGTCAGTGCTTTTTATTAGCACTGATCACTGTATTGGTGTTACTGGGTATATCAGTGACACCAAGTCAGTTCGCCCCAGTGTCAGAATGCCCGCCACAGTCCCGCTATAAGTTGCTGATCGCCGCCATTACTAGGAAAAAAAAAATTCCATTTCTTAACGCTATAACTTTCAAATAAACCAATTAATTTACATGTATTGGGAAAGTTTTTAGCAAAGACATGTAGCAGAATAAATTTTGCCCTAAATTTATGACGAAATGTGATTTTTTAAAATTTTTTTACTGAACATGTTTAATAGCAAAAAATCAAAAATATTTTTTTTCCTCAAAATTGTCGGGTTTTTTTTATTTATAGCTCAAAAAATAAAAAACACACATGCAATCAAATACCACCAAAAGAAAGCTCAATATGTGGGGAAAAAAGGACATATATTTAATTTGGGTGCAGCATTGTATGACCACGCAAATGTCAGTTAAAATAACACAGCGTCATATCGCAAAAAATGGCCTGGTCAGGAAGGGGGGTAAATCCTCTCGAGGGCAAGTGGTTAATTGATAAAACATGTAAATGAATGAGATGAAAAAAATAGAGGTATGAAATTGCATAGTGTAAATTTAAAGCTGATCTCTGGTCAGCCTTTAAAAATAACTATTGGGTGCCTCACCATCAACTTTCTTGCTCAGTTAGTGTAAGGGGAGTGTAAATCAGAGGAATACTTACCTTGTTCCTTGCTCCTGCAATATCTTCCCCAAATTCACTCATGTAAAATGCAGAATCAGTGAAAAAGTTTTTTTTAAATTTGCATCAGTGTTGTAAGCCCAGAAGGGTTCAACTACACCTACCCCCTCCCCCCCCCCACACACACCCCCAAGCACACACTATTTACTGACACCTGAGAATGGTGATTTTCATGTTGACACATTCATTTCTGCTTCTGCAAACTTAACATTGCAGTGTACAGCTCTTAGAATGAATTTGGCCCTGCATGTGAACATCCAAAAGTCCAAAGCCTACACATGATCTGAAATTGTACAACAAATACTGCTTTTGAAGGGATCATATGATAATCTGATCATTAGTACACGGCTTTCCATCCAAAATTATTTGAAGGGACAAGCACAAAAATTTTTTTTGTACGATACCAGTTCATACAATTTTCATTTAATCAGTACAATACAAATGTATTACAATACATGACATAATTTCCAAATTTTAATTCTGTCCTACGAGAATTTTCATAACTTTAGTAACTTTATTATTATCGATATGAGACTAGCATGGGGCTTTACAGACTACTCTATAATAGCATGTCTAGGCTAAGATTGAATGTTTGCAGAAGAATGGTTTGAAATTAACATAGAATGAGCCATTTAAAGTGGCTGTAAAGGCTCAAGGTTTTTTACCTTCATACATTTTATACATGAAGGCAAGAAATCTTCTCTGTGCATCATCCCTCCCAGCCCCCCCCCCCCCAATATTCACCTAAGTCCCCTCTCGAACCAGCTATGTGCACTGGAGTATCGGCTGTCCCAGGACTCCCTCTCCTCATTGGCTGAAGAACCCAACATGAGAGAGGGGCCAGGAGCTCCGGCAGGGGGACCCAAGAAGAGGAGGATCAGCAGCAGGTAAGTATAGACATGGTTGAAGTTTGTTTGTTTTTTTCAATTTAAGCCATTAGAATCACTTTAAGAAAATTTGATTTCTGCTGCCTATGTCATATGTACACCACAACTCACAATACTAATTAATACATCCCAAGATATAGTTAAAGCTTAACACCAGTCTGAATATAAAAGCATGTGTATTGTATGTTTAATATTGGTGCTTCTATGCATCAGTTTCCTGTAAGACTGGTTAGTGCTGCTCTCTCTCCTTGTGCGGAGTGACGGGTCTTTTGCTGCACACAAATTGAATTTCTAGCCTTTTGTAGATGTGTATATATATATATATATATATATATATATTTATAAATGAGTTTTTCACCTTGGAGTTCAGCTAATATCACTTCTACTACTTTAATAAATAGTATTTCCTTAAAATGAATGATTATCCATCCTTCCAGTGGCTGCATTGATCAAGTTGTCATTTTGTCTAATTCTGTTAAACAAAAGGTGACATTATCATTTGTTTACTGGTTTATTTTTAGGCGCTATCCTAAGAGTACAGAAATTAATTTTGGAACGTGGTTCCTGCTTTGCGTTCCAGTCAGTATCATTTTGCTCCTGCTTTCATGGATATGGCTGCAATGGCTCTTCTTAGGATTCAAGTAAGGGAATTTCAATTATGTTGAGAGCTGTGTATTATAGAAACATGGCTCAAGAATGTAAATGGAACTAGAGTTTGCACACTATAGAGGTTAAACTTGAAAAATTAAAATATCGTACAAAAGTTCATTTATTTCAGTAATGCAACTTAAAAGGTGAAACTAATATATGAGATAGACTCATTACATGCAAAGCAAGATAGTTCAAGCCCTGATTTGTCATAATTGTGATGATTATGACTTACAGCTCATGAAAACCCCAAATCCACAATCTCAGAAAATTAGAGTATTACATGCAATCAATAAAACAAGGATTGTACATAGAACAGTATCGGAACTCTGTGGCACTGCGGAGTTGTTATGGAAGACCAGGATGCTTCAAAAGCAGCCTTCATCAATGCTGCATTGTTCTGTCTCATGTCTCTCATCTTTCTCTTGGCAATGCCCTCTATGGGGTTCAGGTCAGGCGAATCTGCTGGCCAATCAAGCACAGTAATCCCATGGTCATTGAACCAGGTTTTGGTGCTTTTTGGCAGTGTGGGCAGGTGCCAAGTCCTGCTGTAAAATGAAGTCAGCATCCCAATAAAGCTTGTTTGCGGAAGGAAGCATGAAGTGCTCCAAAATCTCCTGGTAGATGGCTGCCTTGACCCTGGACTTAATGAAGCACAGTGGACCAACACCAGCAGATGACATGGCTCCCCAAATCAACACAGACTGTGGAAACTTCACTCTGGACTTCAAGCATCTTGCAGTGTGTGCCTCTCCATTCTTCCTCCATACTCTGGGCCCTTGGTTTCCAAATGCGATGCAAAAGTTGCTCTCATCAGAAAAGAGAACTTTGGACTATTGAGCATCAGACCAGGTCTGTTTTTCTTTAGCCCAGGTAAGATGCTTCTGATGTTGGTTGTTTTTCAGGAGTGGCTTGACAAGAGGAATACAACATTTGAAGCCCATGTCAAGGATCCGTCTGTGTGTGGTGGCTCTTGATGCACTGACTCCAGCCTCAGTCCACTCCTTGTGAAAGTCCCCAACACGTTTGAATGGCCTTTTCCTGACAATCCTCTCCAGGCTGCGGTCATCCCTGCTGCTTGTGCACCTTTTTCTTCCACACTTTTCCCTTCCACATAACTTTCTATTAATGTGCTTTGATACAGCACTTGGGGAACATCCAACTTCTTTTGCAATTACCTTTTGAGGCTTTCCCTCCTTATGGAGGGTGTCAATGATGGTTTTCTGCACAACTGTCAGGTCAGCAGTCTTTCATATGATTGTGATTCCTACTGAACCAGACTGAGAGACCATTTAAGGCTCAGGAACCCTTTGCAGGTGTTATGGCTTTATTAGCTGATTAGAGTGGGACACTTTGAGCCTAGAATATTGCACCTTTTCACAATATTCTAATTTTCTGAGATTGTGGATTTGGGGTTTTCATGAGCTGTAAGCCATAATCATCACAATGATGACAAATCACGGCTTAAACTATCTTGCTTTGCATGTAATGAGTCTATCTCATATATTAGTTTCACCTTTTAAGTTGCATTACTGAAATAAATGAACTTTTGCACGATATTCTAATTTTTTTAGTTTCACCTGTATATTAGAGATTAAAACCGAACCCCTGACATTATATGTTGAACACATCATTTTAAAAAAAGGTTGAAATATGATTTTTAAATAGAGCTAACATGAATATGTCAAATCAAATCTGTTTTTATTTTACTGTCTTATTACCTCCCACACAACAGAGCCCAGATTAGAAATGGGTAAACCAATTGGGCTCTATTGCAGTACATAATCCTGTCAGTCCAATACTGTAAACATGATTATCTTTAAACATTTTATCTCATTCTAAACACATTTAAACTCATAATTGATATGTACAGTTGTGACCAAAATTATTCAACCCCCAATGCTGTAAAGGGGTTTAGGGACTATAGTGTACATTTGGAATTGTATTCAGAATCAAATCCTACAAGGACGTTGTAACTACCCAAATGCAACTAAAATGACATCAATTGTTTATGTAATACAGTAGTAAATGGTTCTTATGTGGTTTCTTCATTGCCACAATTATTCAACCCCTTAAAGACTACCACTCTGAAGAACAGAGGTTCATACAGGTGCTTTCCATCAGGTATTGAAAACACCTGTGGATGTCACCGAGCAGCAATCAAGCATAATAAGCACCAATTAGGCAGCTTTAAAATGACTGTGATACTCAGCTCCTTCTAGACATTTACTGGTGTGGTTACAAACATGGTGAAGGCAAGAGAATGGTCCAGGAAGACAAGAGAAGAGGTGATTTCTCTTCACAGGAAGGGCAATGGCTATAAGAAGATTGCAAAGATGTTAAACATACCAAGAGACACCTTAGGAAGCATCATTCGCAAATTCAAGGCAAAGGGCACTGTTGAAACGCTACCTGGTCGTGGCAGAAAGAAGATGCTGACTTCGACTGCTGTGCGCTACCTGAAGCGTAGAGTGGAGAGAAGTCCCCGTGTGACTGCTGAGGAACTGAGAAAAGATTTGTCAGATGTGGGTACAGAAGTTTCAGCCCAGACAATAAGACGCACACTGCGTAATGAAGGCCTCCGTGCCAGAACTCCCAGGCGTACCCCCTTGCTGTCTCCAAAGAATAAGAAGAGTCGACTGCAGTATGCCAAAAGCCATGTGGACAAACCACAAAAGTTGTGGGATAGTGTTCTGTGGACTGATGAAACAAAATTAGAACTGTTTGGGCCCATGGATCAACGCTATGTTTGGAGGAGGAAGAACAAGGCCTATGATGAAAAGAACACCTTGCCTACTGTGAAGCATGGTGGAGGGTCAATCATGCTTTGGGGCTGTTTTGCTTCTGCAGGTACAGGGAAGCTTCAGCGTGTGCAAGGTACCATGAATTCTCTTCAGTACCAGGAGATATTGGATGGAAACGTGATGCAGTCCGTCACACACCTGAGGCTTGGGAGACGTTGGACCTTTCAACAGGACAATGATCCCAAGCATACCTCCAAGTCCACTAGAGCATGGTTGCAGAGGAAAGGCTGGAACATTTTGGAGTGGCCATCGCAGTCACCAGACTTAAATCCGATTGAGAACCTCTGGTGGGACTTAAAGAAAGCAGTTGCAGTGCGCAAGCCTAAGAATGTGACTGAACTGGAGGCCTTTGCCCATGAAGAATGGGCGAAGATACCCGTAGATCGCTGCAAGACACTTGTGTCAAGCTATGCTTCACGTTTAAAAGCTGTTATAACTGTAAAAGGATGCTGTACTAAGTACTAAGATTGAATGTCACTTGGGGGTTGAATAAAACTGATAATGCTGTGAGCACAGAAAAGACATTTGTGGTTATTTCATTATAACTGTTATGTTATATTTGTCTGACCTACAAGTGCCTCTTTAATGTAAATGTAAGCAAGATGACTGAATGATCAAAAGCAATGTCAAACTGGCCAAAACACTCAATTTCAGTGGGGGTTGAATAATTTTGGTCACAACTGTAGGTGCTGCTTGTCCAGCATCTTTAATTTTAAATGGTTTATAATTTACCAGTTGACTTGTAATACAAACATTTTAACATACATTTGAAATGAAGAGAATTGTATATTTTATATAAAAAGGTGTAAAGGGGGTAGGTGTTGGTAGCTGGAAACCATGCATGAGTCAGGGACACTCATGAACAGTCCCAGCTGGTTTTTCTGCACTTTAATGTACTAAGGCAGTAAAAAGAACACAGCAACAGCATGGGAGAGTTTTGTACAGCAAGTCCATAGCACAAAAAATGAAATATCTGCTTGTCCAAGTCACCACCTAAACTCATGTTCATTCCTGACTAATAGGGTGCCCCATAATGGGTTCCCCAAGCAAACATCATATACATCTTTTTAGTATTCTGTCAGTATTCACCCTTTCACCCAGCAGCAAAGTCCAAATTTTATAGTAATTGAAAATAATCAGTAATTAATTATGTATCTTTTAAGCGTTAAAGAGATGTTTAAATGTGGCAAAGAGAAAACACAACGAGAAAAGGCTTCTGCAAAAGTCATCCTGGATGAATACAAAAAACTTGGCCCTATCAGGTAAGCTTTTACAAAAAATACAAATATATAGGAATTATACCTGAAATCATATAAATAATACTAAAGTGTTGCAAACATTATTTTGTAGCTATCAAGAAATCATGACCTTCATTCTTTTTCTGGTGATGGCTCTGCTGTGGTTTACAAGAGATCCTGGATTTTTTCCTGGATGGTCTTCTCTATTTCCCAAGTAAGGATTGTTCCCACTTTTCATACATCATTAATTATTCAGTACTTGCAGCTCTGTTACTATTATTTTAAACAAAAATCTTCTCATAGAATTATGTGCACAATTAACATATTTTATGCATGTTTACCAATGTGCTGAGAGGCTGAGCCAGCTTCCAGTCAGGCATGTGAGTGGATCCTGAAAATATGGAAGGGATCCTTATACAGCCTGAAGCGGCACTGTGACATTAGCCGACAGCTGGCTTTATCTGGGTGATAGGAGTGCAAGTGCAGAGCAGGGGCGGACTGACCATTTGGAAACTCGGGCACTGCCCGAGGGCCGGGGTCAGTAGGGGACCCCATGAGATGCCCCTGGTACCTTTTTTATAGGCTTTTTTGAGTTTGGGCAAGGACACAGGGGCCCCATGATCCCCTATTGCCTGGGGGCCCCATGAGCTGTCAGTCTTCCCCTGGTGCAGAGATAAGTGCACTCCAGTGACCCACATGAGAGGTATGACAAAAAAGTGTTGGTCAGACTTCTCATTTAAAGAAAACATTTTACCACTGTCTGTATACTTATTCTAATGTACTTCTAGTTAATTGTTAGCACTTGTTAGCAAATACTCACTATGCATTTCAACCCCTTTTTGTCCCCTATTCCAGTAGTCTTACTCCTCTTTTAACATATGTTCATCTTTTTTTCCATGTGATTGGTTGCTGGGTGTCCTTTCCTAGATCCTTTAGCTTGCCCACCAATGATACATTTGTCAGATTCCACTCAAGTGGATAAAGAGATCTGGTGCAATATGTGGAAACAAATGTTCGCAGAAGTTTTGCTGGGAACATTGTCTCCTGGGTGTATTGACAAGGATTTCCCAGGTGGTTTCAAGCAGGCTTTGCTGACATCTCCAGAGCCTAGATAAATGCATAGGATGTCAGAGTCTGCTGTGAATACTGAACTATTTGGAGCTATTCAGCAATCTTGCAGTGAGAGAAGAAGGGGTGCTAGTAACTGAGGAAAGCAGGATTCCAAGTTAAAAAAAAAGTCAATTTCAGATTTTAAAAACATTTCAGTACTCTATTAATTGCATATATTTTAGACTATCTGCAGAGTTAGTGCCAAGCAAGTTTAGAGGAAATCTGCCAGCTTTATAAGGACAAAACTAATAAGAAATAAAGCTATTAAAACAGTTCTCTTTGCACTTGTGTGGGTTTCCTCTGGGTACTCAAGTTTCCTCCCACACTTGAAAAGACATGCTGGTAGGTTTCTTAGCTCCTGTCTAAATTGGCCCTAGTATGTGTATGTATAAATGATATAAATTATTTCACCATAAAGGGGAATAGCTTTCTGTATAGCACATACAGTCATGATGGTAACTTATATCTTTTCTTTCTCTATTTTTGCATTCTATCATAGTTTTCCATAATGGGTCATTTTAATGTATTAATTAACTTTATTTCTAGTTACCGCGGGTATGCTACTGACTCTACTGCAGCTCTTCTACTGGGTCTTCTTTTCTTTATCGTTCCTGCATATCCCTGGAGAAGAAAACATGGTGGCAATAACAGTTGAGTGTTCTCCTAAAAAGGAACAGATTTCACAGACATTTATTTTGTTGAATGCATAAACAATCCTTACATATAGCAGGTTCCTCCTTTTCCAAAAAGATCTATAACTATTTCAAATAAAAATGTAAAAATATCATGATTATATCATTCAGACAATTTCCAATTTCTTCCTTAAAAATCATACCCCACTAAATTGATAGGTCTCTTTTAAGTGCTAATATTTTTTTATCCAGGTACCAGCTATGGTTATCATCGTAATGCAATCTCTATATACTTTATATTCAGATTTTCTCATTGAAAACATGTTCTATTGCTTGCAGAATAATCCATTGCAATAAAATGGTTTAAAAGAGCCATCTTGAATGGAAACATCCATACCAGAGTTCACAATCCTATGACTGGGCCAGGGGCGGACTGACCATTTGGAAACTCGGGCACTGCCTGAGGGCCTGGGGACAGTAGGGTCCCCATGAGATGCCCCTGGTACCTTTTTAATAGGCTTTTTTTGAGTTTGGGCAAGGACACAGGGGCCCCATGATCCCCTATTGCCCGGGGGCCCCATGAGTTCTCAGTCCGCCCCTGGACTGGGCTATTTCTGCACCTCTTTTACTAAAATGCTTCTGACAGTAAACCAAAGAAGATAGGAAAAAAACACATTTTTACATTTGGTTTAATATTATCATGGTGCATTAAAATTAAGTGAATTGACTGTAATATAAAAATGTTTATGGGTGTGCCATACATCTGCTGCGGAAAGGGGCAATGGGTGGGATATGTTTATCATGAGCCACTTGTGGACTTGTGCCAATTTATCTAATTGATTTGATAAACATTTTAATGATGTTTCAAGGAGCCTGAACTGATTTATCTTTGGTTTATTTAACACTGTGTTGTTGTGAAGAACTGAAAGAGAGATGTTCTGAAAAGAGTTCCAAAACTCTTTGTAGCTCATGTAACATGGAACCCTTTCTCGTGTTACAGTCTCTTGACAGGTGGAGTGTACAGTACATCTGTAGATGTGCATATAATGCAAGCCCCCATGTCCTCATAACAAAAATAAACATAGGCCTTACACCTTAAATTGGTGATTATGGTGCCTTAAAAGTCCATGTTGTCCTACTTTGGGATAGGGGTTTAATTAAGTCAAGCAGGACGTGGCACTGGTGTATCAATCTAAACACACCCATAGTGACCTCCTTATGTTGGTGTGTCCATTTAGTTACCAGGCCTTACACTTTAGACAAAGATACACTGCTTGCCTTGCCCAGACCTTGGTACCATTGCATCCTGAAGCTCAAACTCCCATGCCAGTAAAACAGTGGTTTTCAAGCTTTTTTCACTTGTGTTGACCTTGGCAGTTTATTTCAAGTAATTGTAATAGAGATCCTACCTACATTCAACAGATTCTTTTGATTATGCCCCACTCATCACGTGGAAAGAATTTCAGGCCTGTATGCCTTGGGATATTGGAATTCTTGTTGGTGGTGGATTTGCATTGGCAGAAGGATGTGAGGTAATATGTTTTTGTCATTTAGTCACTTTCAGATTAATGATGAACAGCAGTTTAATAATATGTTTTTAGTCTCCTCAAATGTTTTCCTTTTTATTTGTGAGTTTATTGTTGTAGAATTGTTATTTTTTTACTGAGAAGTTAATGTGATGAGTAACGGTAAATTATATTTAAGCTGTGAAATGAACAGCACACTAAAACAGCAAAGTTTGATATTCAGACAGAGCATTTTTGAATTACATAAGCCTAAACATGATTTTTTTTTTAAATAAGGGCGTTAAATATGCCCAGTTGTCAAAAGGGAAAAAGGGAAACCTTGGCATGTGTTCCTTAAAGTAGAACTTTAGGCAAAACTTTGTTTTCATTTTTGGATAGAGGAAGTGAGGGTTATAACCGGTCAGTTCTTTTTTGCCATCTGTGTCCCATTGGGGAGATTTCCCTTCACTTCCTGCCCATAGTCAAGACAGGAAGTGAGAGGAGATCCTTGCAAATTAAGGGAATCCCTAGCAACCCCCCAGGTCATCAGAACTAGTGTCCCCAACCAAAGATTTTCAATCCATTACTTTCTGGGGACAATCCAAAGTTTTGGATTTTCTTTTACTTTCACTCTCAATTACAATTGTAAACAGGGGAAATAGAGAGGGTGGATCTCCCTAATGAGGGCACAGACAGCAATACAAACCTAATAGGTGTTCTAATCTCATCTCTAATCCATCTCAAAAAAGTTTTGCCTTTAGTTATACTTTAAAGTGCTCACCAGATGAGTGGTACTTGTAAAACATAGAGAATTCTTGTTTGTTAAGCTTTATATCCTATCCTACTAAATGGAACATATGTCACAGCCCTTGCTCCACAACACCTTCTATAGGTGAGATTACTTTGGCACATTTTACACAATAAACGTGTTCCTGGTAGAACCATAGCACTTTTTACAATAGAGTATGAAGCCATTTTTTTTCTTGTTTTAGATGTTTAGTTTAAGGATTAGAACCTCCATTTGCATTTTACTGCATCCTGTGTACCTGCTGGGTAGATCCTCTTTTTCTGTTTTTACTGATGATCACTGTTAGTGAGACAGAAAGTGGTGGCAAATCTAAAGTTTTAAAGTTGTCACCAAATAAGCGGAGACAAGACAATTTTCCAGTAGGGACCCCTGTAGTGGTGACAGCTTTCTGAGGGGGGAATTCTTACTTTGTAGAGATTTCCTTGTACATCTCGTTGCATCTACACAGCAGCAAAAAATACTTGATCCAAAACAAAACAAGGGTTTTGTCTATACATACACTTTAAATTTGTCAAAAGTGAAAGACATCCACCTGAACATGTAAGCTAAAGGAGGACAAAAATATTATATGAGTCATTGATTTGTGTCAATTTGCTGTTTTTCCATTAGCTGTTTTTACAGCTATAATTTTCATTATCCCATTGCAGGTTTCTGGACTGTCACAGTGGATAGGGAACAAAATGACTCCACTTGGATCATTACCTATTTGGAGTGTGGTTCTCATTGCATGCATAATTGTGACTTCGGTGACTGAAGTTGCTAGCAATCCTGCAACAATTACAATATTCTTACCTATATTAGCTCCATTGGTGAGTTGAAAAAAAAGTTTTGTTTATGGTCATTAAAAGTACTGCATTATCATTTTGATATGTTAAAGGATATAACAGAGGATATTCATTATTAATGTTCACAAAACTGTATATTTCTAAACACTAGCATAGACTGTATAGCTTTAGAAATATGGAGTTAATTTTTATCTTATGTATGGCTCCAGCTGACACCTTTGTATTTTTGACAAAAATATCAACAGTATTGATGTAAAAGGGTAAAGATGAACTTTGGACACTAAAGAAATGAGCCATATTCTATTTGATCTTTAGCATTGTAGTCAAAATAGTTAAAATATGGCTACATACCATACATTGTCTAGATAAACTCTGCTCCTGTGTTAAAATGTGGCAGCACTGCAATTCAAAAAATGAAGAGGATATGATTGTGACACTATATTTACTGTCATGATATTGACCATTTTAATTTTTTTAACTGTGATACCAAATAGTGACCTAACTGACAGCGTCAGAACTACATGTTAGGCAGTGTTAGCTCTGCAGTAAAAAAAATGTACCGTCAGTGCTCAAACTCACCATTTTGGATTAGACAGAACACCGTGGCTCTGAAAGTAAAGCACATAAGTCAGGGATAACATGATACAGTTGCCAGATGCAAGTGATAGTATCAGGGAACAAACAACACCAATTAAAAAGAAGACAGAACTTTATTTCTTCTGGGCACTTTAATGGGCAGGCATCATGGTTTTTGCTTCAGGCACTCTAAAACTGGAGAGTGCAAAATCTGGTACAGCTGTGCATGGCAGCTAATCAGCTTCTAACGTAAGATTGTTCAATTTAAAAAAAAAAAGAAATGGAAGCTGGTTGTTTTCTATACCGAGCTGTGCCAGATTTCGAACTCTCCAGTTTTAGTAAATCAACCCCTTTGTGTTGTGCCACACCCAAACCTCTCAGAGCTGCTTGTCTTGGCTACTCTGCAGTTCATCTCTGTTAAAGTGATCCTGTTTTTGGAAATGGTGCACTGCCACTGCCATCCACAGTGGTCACAACAGGGTCAAAAGCTGCAAATATTGGTATAAAGTACAACACCTTCTAAATCCTATACTGGACAACTTTAACTAGGGAAGATATACCACAATAACAGTTCATCAGTCAGTAATATACTACTCTATTTCTTTTGCTGGCCAACTCATTGGGGCCCAACCATTATGATGGATTGTTCAGGGTATTGTCCTTTGAAGAACTGATGCAGGCACTGACAATGTTTTTCTTGCAGAAAACTCTGTCCTTCCATTATTAAGGTGTATTGAAGGGTTGGTCAGTGGCCTCTGACCAACTCTGTGTCCTTCTGCTTAGAGGGCAAAGTATAAACTGGTCAGTGGCCTCAGCATCTAGCTGCTCAATTAGACATCAGGCTCATCCAGTATCTAGGGTATCCCCTGATGTTTCTTAATGGCTGTCACTGTGTCTCTCTTTCTCTCAGATACAGTGGTCCTTTCCCAACCTCAGTTCCTATGCAAGTAATCCCCTCTTACTCTCCTCAGCTCGGGAAACATACAACACTCCTTCTACTCTCCACACCAGTGGCTCTGGAAGATGAAGTCTTTTCCTCTTAGAGACTGAAGACAACTCAGTCTGTAGAAACTACACCTCCCACTATCCTCCACACATCTTTCCAGTCCACATCTTCAGTGAGGCCCTAGTGACTGGAGGATGGGCTTAAGACTGAATAATATAGAACAGTACAGCGCTAAAAGTAATGAATAAGTTCCCATATAAAATGAAATTGATGAGGATTCATATAAAAAGTCTATAAAGATGTGCCAGGTAGGATATAATCATCAGTTGTGGTGCTCCGTGGAAAATGGTAGAAATGCGCACTCACCAGAAATTAAATGGATATGAGCGTTGTATGAAAATTCCTCATCAGTAGAGAAAGGTATGGTCAGCATGGGTAATCCTCCCTCATGTATGGTAGGAAGACTGGCCCTTAGTAGAGATGAATCAGATCAGGGATGGAACCATGGTTCCATCCCTCTGATGAAGTGTGTGCGCATGTAACGCGTAAGGAGGAGCCCGGACGTCGTGAGGCTACGCCGCCGGAGCCAAGTGGAGGCCCGGTGGCCATCTTTGAAATTCCTAGGGTGCATCCTTCCCTGATTCCTTGAGAGGAGTGTTTATTTTCAGAAGCCCTGTACCACGATCCAGTCACCACACCAAGAGGTGGAAGATTCCCTGTAAACAGGCAGTTCCTTCCATTCATCCCTTCTGAGAAGACCTCTGGTTACCTGGATCTGATTAATCTCTACTAAGGGCCAGTCTTGCTACCATACGTGAGGGAGGATTACCCATGCTGACCAGACTTTTCTTTCCTGATGAGAAATTTTCATACAACGCTCATATCCATTTAATTTCTGGTGAGTGCGCATTTCTATCATTTTCCACGGAGCACCACCATTGATGATTATATACTACCTGGCACATCTTTATAGACTTTTTATATGAATCCTCATCAATTTAATTTTATATGGAAACTTATTCATTACTTTTAGCGCTGCACTGTTCTATATTATTTGGTTTACTGCATATATTGGTTGCTTTGAGTGCATAGCTGCTTCTTGGATTTGCGCTCACTATATACTATTTTTCTGATGGGCTTAAGACTGGCTGCTCTATGTTCTGTAATAGCAGCCTCTCCTGCAGCCGTGCCTGTAAACCGTCTCTTGTCACTGATCAGACACAAAAATCCTCTCCCCAAATGTTAACTAGAGCAGCATAATAAAAAGAAAACTGACAGTCAGATACATGATGTTTCTCCTCTCCCGACAGTTCTGCAGACCTGGCTACAGACCTAGCCACAAAACGTTCTCAGCTTCTTTTCATATTATAAGTCACTGTCACATGCCAAGCCCCACTAACCCCCATCACCCTTGCTGTATTGTGTGAGATTCACTATCAAATAAACCACAAAATATTGTTGTTTTCTTAACCTGTTCTCAACAGAGATACGCATATATGCAGCCTTTCAGTGGGTGGGCTTTAATGCGTAGAGGCCAGATATATATACGGTCCTATGTAAACAGATTTCTGTGCTGAGAGAGCACGCCCTGCGTGCTGCCAGCACAGTTACCAGCAGGGACCAGAAAGCTCTCAATGCATACTTGCGATCACAAGGCTTTCAAATCATGTGACTGCTGTGACAGCCAATCACAGTGGTCACATGAAGTGTCCTCCTCCTGGCATTTAGAGGCTCTTAAAGGGCCGGGCGGTGCGGAGGGAAGGGTTTAAATATATTTGAGTTGGACCATATTTCCTTAGCTTTGGTTTTGACCTAGCTTTAAAATTAGCGATATGAAATACTTACAAACCAGCAGTGTGATATGGCTTTAATCTAAATATTTTCTTTTTCCCTACACAGGCTGAGGCACTATATGTGAACCCACTCTACATACTCATCCCAACAACTCTTTGTACATCTTTTGCCTTCTTGCTTCCTGTAGCAAACCCTCCAAATGCCATTGTCTTTTCTTATGGCCATCTACAGGTTATGGACATGGTAAGTTGTACTGTATATATGCCCTCTATTTGGTGTCCTTTTTACCCGTGACCTCCCTTATGGCACCTTACACTTTATACCCCTAATAGAGCCCATTAATTGCGATGGCCATCAACCTCCTCTGCACCCCTATTCATACTTTCTACTCATTGCTGTAGCCAATATTCTCTACTGTCTTTAACATTTCAATCATGGTAAGTGAAAAGGCCTTCCTAGCAAAATCCCTATTTTAATTGACAGTGGAAAAGCCCTACTATTAGACTCCCTCTTTAAATTCATGGGCAGTAGAAATTCCCTTTTAATATTGGTAAGCAGTCTGAGCAATGGAAAAATTCACCATATTCAAGGAACCACTTAAACAAAACAGGAATGCTATTTATCAAGTGATTAAGGCATGGTTCACACTAGTGTGATTTTAGATGTAATCTGAGTCACACAGAATTGCATGACAAGTGAAATCATGTTTTTTTCAATGGTGTCCATTCAAAGCAACTCATCACAGGGTGATTTTGGAAAATGTTCCTGTACCACTTTGGTGCAATTCATATGCTATTTTGGCTTCATAGAACTTTCAATCCTTTTTAAAGTTGCATCCAAGTAGTACTACATAATCGCACTAAATGTCAGATCAAAATAGTACTACAGCAGTGTGAACCTAGCCTAAGCAAGCATGGTTTGCCGAAAACAAACACTGTATTTATAATGCATTGACTACCTAACATAATTTCCTATCTATAAGAGCATCCTGACACCCCCCAAAAAAAAAAAATCCTAATTTTAGGCCTCATGCACACAGGATGTTTTAAAAATGCTCCTCTACTTGGCAGCAGCGTTTTGTCAGAAAAAACACCTAAAGCTTGTCAAAGTGTCTAACACTTTTACAAGCATTTAGGCACATTTACAGACATCAAGCACTTGGGTGTTAATTCATTTTATTGGCCAAAATAATAATTTATTCTGGCCATTGAAATTAATTAACGCTCAAGTGCTAAACGCACCTAGTGTTAACAAGCCTTTAAGTGTGTTTAGACACGTTTGCATGCGTCAAGCATTTTTTCTGCCAAAATGCTGCTACTCCTGGAAGCACTGGCCCTGGGTTTTTTTTCTGCTGGTAAACACTATCGCTACTAAAAGCTTCTAAAAGTTTATGTGTGCATGGAGACATAGGATAACATGGAGGGCCGTTTGAAAGCAGTAAAAAAAAAATGCTTGATGCCCCTAAATGTGGCTGCCCTGTGTGCATGAGGCCTAACAATAAAATACCCCACAATGTAACATGCCCAAAATTAGACAAAATAGTATACAAAACCAACCAATATGTTAAAAAAATCACTTGACTGTGTCTAGCACTATGTCCCAACATTTCCCTTGGTGTCACTTTAAGTAGTTGAAGGCCGTGTTGGTGTTTTCTTCTGTCTTGGGTCCTGACACAGAAAGAAAAACATAAAAAGAATATATTCTTTTTTAATAAATGTATTTTCTCCATAATAATAAATGTTTATAAAATGTGTCTATTTTTAGACACATAAGAATACAACAGTGCAGCGCTAAAGACAATGAGTATATCAATAAAAATTAAAATACTTCTATAAACTCATAAAAAGTCCAATATTAGCTTGATATATACATTACTAGGCATTATAAGATAATATCCAATCAGGATGCAGCAAATATATATATTCAAATAACGTGATAAAGTGACTCAAAACCCCCAAAGCTAGTATGCAGGGTGACGGTAATAGTTCCAGATGAACAATAGTAGATGTGACAGCTTTCTTATCCCAGTGTGAGTTAATAAATCGTCGGGTGAAAAATGGTAAGATTGCACACTCACCGGAAGCGCAATCTTAATGCGCATAGATCAAATATATCAACCAGAGGTCTCCTTAAGGGTACAGCCTGGTACAAGATCCCCTCCTCTGTGGATGTGGATATTACAGATGTCAATCAGAGGGCCCCTTTAACAGGTTGTCTGTAATAGGGTCTGGTCATAGGCTTCCCTCTTCGGGTCCGGGTAGATCACCCGGGGTCCTGGGATGGGGTTTAATTGCTCGGTGCAGAGCAAGAAATATAGATGCCCATAGTGTAGTATGTAACAGTATTTAATAAGTAAGTAATAAAATTAGAGCATAAATTAATAGCAATAACACATACACAGGGTATCTTTAAGAATAGCAGCATGCAAGCTGCTGAATACACTGACCAGCTGGATTAGTAAGATGGCTGCCGGACCTCCGTGATCCAGCGGCATGACGTCACGGCATACAAGGGCTCCTCCTAGACACGTTTCATATAACCATGCGTCTACAGTAGGGGTGTTGCCATGTTTAGATACATGCTGTATTTTTAATTGCACATATAACATATGCTACATCTACTTGGTTAGGTGTACATGTAACATATAAAATCAGAGAAAACTGTGTTTCCAGACCATTTTAAGTGTTATGGTTGCTGGCAATAATTTTAACGTTTGCTATTTTTGTTTTGTCCTTTTATCTTCATGGCTCCTTATATATTGGTTTTCTGCTTCTTCTTTGCTTATAGGTAAAGGCTGGACTGGGTATTAATATATTAGGAGTTGTTGTTGTGATGCTTTGTATATCGACCTGGGCCATACCAATGTTCAAGCTCCACACATATCCATCTTGGGCTCCAATTATTGTTAATCCAAACTACACAACCCCGATTGCAACACTCCTGACTACTACTGGGTGAAAGTACAAATGAGTACATGTAGACTCTTAAAACAACTGTCATCTCCTTAATACAAGTTAGTGTACTACTGGTCATATACACATGTTCACCTCTTTTTCTAAACCTTGGTTGCACAAAAGGAGGTCCACAGTATGGATAGTGCATTTTCTATTACAAAGACTTTAATAACTCTAGAAGATAGTTATATTTCTGGCCCAAGCAGACTGGATGTACCATTTGTTCCTAGATAGTCTCTTTTACTATGTTTCTTACCTTTTTGTATACATATATTTTTATTTTTCATTAATATTATAAATGCATCATTATTTTCATTGAATCCAACTTGTTAGTATATATGCAAATATATTAATGTAAAGTACATATGTATATGTATTTAATTTTACTATTGTATCTTGCTATCTTTAGACAAACTTGTTAGGGCTGCATAAATAGAGATGAGTAAGAAACGAATGCATGTATACTTTCCAAGATGTCTACCTCAAGAAATATATCTCTAATTTCTCCTCATTGAGAGCAAAATGAATGGGATGTATTGAAACAGCTACGCTGTGAAGACTAGCAAGGGTGAAAATGGGTCAGTTTTCCTTTCAAGGTCACACAGCTCTGAGAGATGCTTTCTTTATACTAAACGTTCTTATTCTATACATTTTGATTTGGTCTATGAACACAGAACATCTGTAACTCTCCAAGTGTCATCACTGGTCCAAGTAAACAAAAATGGAATAGTTCAATTACAGTATGTAAGGAAAGTTAAATAATAATAACTTTTCTGCATGATTATAAAGCTGATACATTTTTATGGATAGCCCTGTAATTGTAAGCATGGAACTGATGCTTCCGTGACACCAGAGTCATTCCATTCCACTCCTGGCCCAAAAGTAGCAAGCTTTATAAGCATTATTTCTAGAGCTACTGCTTAAAAGAGAAGTGTGGGAATACAGAAAAATACAAAAATCATACTCCCTTAGATGACTGCAGCACTGATCCCAGCTGCAGCTGTATCCTGCCGGCTCTACCCTGAGAACTGAGCGATCAAACACCACTGATCCCACAGTTCTCCACAGTTCTTCCCTCCACTCTGAGCAGAGAGTGGTGACTGTCAGTAGACTGTAGAGGGGGCAGGAGGGGCGGATCGCCTGTAGAGTCCACTGTAAAATAGGGGTCTTTCCCAAGCCTGGATCGGCTGAGCGAGGCTGAGTGCCCGCTATCGGCTGAAAACGGGTCACAGGAGTGCAGAATGAAGTGCAGACCTGTGATTTATAAGAGAAGTATAGCCAAAAGACCCTTGGCTATACTTCCCCTTTAACAGGTCTGAATTAGATACTCATCTGTCTTACATTAGTTTGGAGAAACAAAAATAGTGTTAGTTTAGACTTTGCAAAGAAAGGTTTTTATCATTCTCTCTTCCACATCTAACTTTATAATATCTCAGATCATTATAAATATTTCCTATTAAACACAGAAGAACACTTGAATAATGAACACCTTACAGTATGTAGCTGAAAGATAGTCAGGTGACATGAGACTGATCATTTTGAACACCACTTTTGAGAGGAAGGGGTTGATGGGAGATTGGTTTGTCATTAGATACAATCTATGAAGGTAGAAAAGTGCAACAGCACAAATGAGGATGCCAGTTGACTTACTCTAATGGTCCTCTTTATGGAAGTTGTGTAGGTATCACATCACAAGTCAATACAGAACCACTAAATGTTAAATAAGCCTCAGGCCTTATGGAAGAATGGAGGGAAGTGTTCCCTCACTTTATATCCCCCAGTATAAGATTTAATATTTTTTTTTTCTTTTGATGGAAACATCACAGAAAGGAAGGGGAAAAATAAGGGGAGAAAGAGGCGAAGGAGAAGAGACAATTTTAATATCATAGCACTTAACACATATTTAGAGTTGTTTTTTTTAGGATGGCACATTATAAGAGGATCAGAGGAAGTGAGGAAGGAAATATTTAGGTTGTGCGGATAGAGGGCAGGGAGTATAGAGTAAACAATTGAGGGGAGTTTCTAACCCAAAGAAGAATAAAAGGGGATAAGGTAAAGTTTATTTAATAGATTTGGTTTAAGAAAGAAGGTATTATTTGAAGTTGAACCCTGTTAGTCTGTTTTTTCCTTTTGTGTGATGTCTGTGTGTGAAAGTTATTTAGATAAGGCATGTAAAATATTTTTGTACTCTAAAATGAAAATATACATTGATTAAAAAAAATGCTGAAGAGCACTGAATAATGAACACCCTATGCAACTTATAGATAAAGTGAGGTGAAGTGAGACTGATCACTTTTAACGTCCAATCACATGAAGAATTAAAATCACATAAAATCAAATCACATGAAAATTAAAATATACATTGATTAAAAAAAATGCTGAAGAGCACTGAATAATGAACACCCTATGCAACTTATAGATAAAGTGAGGTGAAGTGAGACTGATCACTTTTAACGTCCAATCACATGAAGAATTAAAATCACATAAAATCAAATCACATGAAAATTAAAATATACATTGATTAAAAAAAATGCTGAAAAGCACTGAATAATGAACACCCTATGCAACTTATAGATAAATTGAGGTGAATTGAGACTGGACACTTTTAACGTCCAATCACATGAAGAATTAAAATCACATACAAATCACATGAAAATTACAATATATGTTGATTAAAAAAAATGCTGAAGAGCACTGAATAATGAACACCCTATGCAACTTATAGATAAAGTGAGGTGAAGTGAGACTGGACACTTTAAACGTCCAATCACATGAAGAAGAAATACATATAGATTTACCTTGAACATGATTGAAAGTTTGACATGAACACAGCGTCACCTTATTTCTCTTAACCTCACTTCACTATGCAGTACATCAGGTCCAATATGTGCAATTTGACATTACATATTTGATGTGTAAAATCTTTTTATAGTCAATAAAGTATTACATAAATCTGAAATGACTCTGAAATACATCCATGGGTTTACAGACATGTATATGTGATGTTTGTGAATGTGAGAAAACAGGACTAATGTTTGCAATGCAGTGACTTACAAAACATTTTCTATAACAGTGATTTGCAGGATTGATATTCAGAGTAAACATGCTCTAGTTAATTGCCTGTGCAATAAATTCATTTACATATTTTTGCAAGTCAAATACTAACTCATTATTCCAGGACAGTGTCACACAGCACAATGAGCAGTCTACAAATTCTTAGGAACTGCTGCACTTTTATTGCATATTACATATTTATTATTATTTGAAAAAGCAACAGCAGTCCTATAGTTTAATCTTGCTGAGCCTTAAACATTTTGTATAATTTAATTTAGCAGAAAAGCTCATAGTAGTTTGGTAGTACATGGGTACCACTACTATATAGCAATGGAAAGCATAAAAAAGATGTAATTGTGAGATTGATTTTGAAAAAACAGCCACAGGAGTAGCAAATAAAAACATATCATCTGCTTTATATTGACAGGTTTCTATCAAAAACAACTGGAAAAGATAGCAAATATTTGAGTGTTGTTTAAGCAATTTAAAGGCCCTTTCACACAGGCCGACCAATTGGGTCTGCCTGTCCGTTTTTCAGGTGGACCTGATTGGACCACTCATTGTTCTGTATGGAGATGCAGATGTAAACGGACATATGTGAGCCAGACATGTGGAACAGAGGCCAAACATCCATGAGAATCAGATTAAATTATAATGATAGGTGATAACTAGTTCCTGCAATCAGGACATAACTACTGTAGATCATTATATTTTACATTCTTACTTCAGCATAAGTAATTACAAACACTTATGCATACTATGCATTGGCAATTTATACATATACATTGCAGTATACTGTGTTTTATTGTTTTCTTTTATGTTGAGTACTTCCTACTCAACACAGAAAGAGTTTAAAGTGGTATTAAACCCAAAACCAAAAAATGTATTTACTGTAGCTGACCAATCATTAGATATGATGGCTGCTTCAGTTTTTTTTTTTAGACTTTTTACAATCTGTTTTCACCTGATTATGTGACCAGTAGCACAGCTCCTGTATTATAGTGCTTCCACTCTGGATGAAAGAGCACAGGGGTACATTTTGACAGCAGGATTGTCTGTTTGGGGGGAAGGGAAGTGCTAAATGTACTAGCAGATTTAGATACAGTAACACATTAAAGCCAAACTCCAGTTCACAGTTTATAATCAGTTACAAAAACATTTATCTTTTCATTTTGGAATAAAGATTTTACATACATAAATAAATACTGATCATTTTAAGTACCCCTGTCAGTGTTAAATGGGATGTCTCATCCCTCTAACTGCTACATCTCTGGGACAGCTTGTTCTTTTGGAACACAACAGACTTATTGGCCAGATCACCAGGTGAAAATAAGGGAAAGAAAAAAATCTAATGCAACCACCACATCTAAGAATAAGCTGCAATATAATAATTTGCTTTTAAGTTTAACCTGCTTTACCTGTGTGAAAAAATGATTCTTGTATGTCACATGTTATTTTGGTATTGTTAATTTAAAATATACTTTTAATAAAGAAATAACAAAAAAATAGAATTGAATGTTTCTTATTTTTGAATCAACATTGTAGCTTTCATGATTACAATGAAAAAACAAAGTTAATTACTTGTTTGTATACAGTTGTCTTATCATCCCAACTCTAATATCTGATACATCTAGAAATGAGTAAACATTTAAATGTATATTTTGTTGTTTAGTTGTTTAAAGCCCAACTCCTGGTTAAAGCCCAACTCCCCCCCAATTGTACCCTTAAAAGAATTGTACCCTCAGAAGAGAAGGGGTCCCTTTCACTAGAGATTGCAACTTGAGTCCTGAGATGCTTAAAATTCCTGATATAGTAGTATCCGTTGTCTTCTGCTAGCAATGGTGGGGACCCTTACATATTAATAAATACTGGCAATTCAATGAAGTTAAACAAGCTGTGATACTGTTCAGTGCAAAGATCTCCCGGTACTGAGGTGTAAAGGTGTATGCATGCAGTGTCCCTAGAGTGATGACAGAAAGAGTTTGGGCATCGGCCTACTCAGCAATCCCATGGATAGCACATGGCCTCCTAGGAACAAGAGTTCTTGCACAGGCTCTTGGCTGTTTGCAGAAATGTTCAGAGTTACAACTTGATGGCCTGTCAGTGCAGCAAGCAGAGATGTTTGTGTAAAGACCAGATAGTGACAATCACGATGCAGAGAAGCTGATGTAATCCCGGTGTGGCTATTGGCGTCACCGCTGTGCTGAACTGATGTGCAGAGTCTGGCAGCAGTAGGCCAGCAATCTGTCTCTGGAGATGAACGGCAGTCCCCCTGTGTTCAGCTCTGAAACCCCCACCAAGAGGGTGAGCCAGTCCCTTGCTAACGATCATATCTGCTTTCCCAGCATCCTTCTAGTTCACCAGCTCTCTGGTAATTGTGGTTCAATAAGCACTCAGGAATACAGTATGTATTGACTATAGGACTACAGGTCCCAGGATCCTCTGCTGTCAGAAGAACTGGATTTACTTTGCTATAGGAATTATAGTGAGGGGTCATCTCACTGCTTCCGTGATATTGGTGTTAGTGCTGGGGGGCAGGGTATAGAGATGAAACCAATGCATGAAGCAGAATCCCCCAAGCGAAAGTGGCACCTTGCTTTAATATTATAAAGGATAGAACAGGGTAGGATGCAGGGGTGGACTGACAACTTATGGGGCTCCCGGGCAATAGGGGATCATGGGGCCCCTGTGTCCTTGCCCACACCCAAAAACGCCTATGAAAAAGCCAATGAAAAGGTACCAGGGGCATCTCATGGGGCCCCCTACTGACCCCGGCGCTCGGGCAGTGCCCGAGTGCTCAAATGGTCAGTCCGCCCCTGGTAGGATGTGTGTATAAAACATATGATGCTGGCACAAGCATATTTTTAAAACGGTATTATGGTGGTTGTATTTCCATCTTACATCAACTACATGCATACATCACATCCTGAAACCACAATTGTGAAAATTGAAACATCACTCCAGGGCTTCATTTCAGATGATACTTGCTGGTATGCAGTACCAATACCTCCAACAGCCACAGGGCTTTGCAGGGTGGCAGAAGGCCACTCAGGGACAGAGGCAGTGTTTGCCCCTTTAGTTAAGCTTTGCCTCTTTCAGACTTTTAGACATTTTTTTACTGAGCTCTGACTGATGATACTATCTAATCCACAGCCCTACAGGGAAAGTGAGTAGTGTAAGTTTTCCTCTGCCCTGCCTGCATTACATGAGACTGCTGAACAGTCGGTAACCACAATCACTGTGGGTCTGCAATGATGGGAGGTCTGAATAGGGCACAGTTTAACTAAAAGGGCAAACAACTCTCACCATCTGAGGGATCGATTTACTAAGCTGTCAATACATTCAAGGGCAAAAATGATGATTATTATTAATTAGGATTATAGAACAGTTTGCGCAGCGCTTTACAATATAAAAGATGGGAGAATCTAATGTTGTGGCTGGAAAATTTACTATTGCTGCTGGGGGAAATTTTCTTTAAGAAGGGGCAATGCCCCCCCAAAAAAGGGTGTTGAGACAAGTTTGAACCAGGGGTGGGGGTGGGTACCTGCACCTATTCTCACAGAAAAAGCCCTAATCACCTCAAAGTACCAAAGCAAAGAAAATGTGCTCATTATAGACAAAACAAAAACAATAACCATACATTCAATAAAAACACCCCAAAAATAGAAATAATTAGGTAGCAAAATCAACAATGTATGCCAAAAAGTGTTAATGAAAATAATTTAATAAATTTTTAGCTTAGATTTTTATTGTCATTACTCTTATGCATTACACCTGGAACATTACAGCATTCACGGATAAATTACATTGCATGTCAATTCATATGTAAAGGGGCCTTTAAAAAAAAAAAGTAATTCTGGCCATGTAATTTAACTTTACCTTCCATCCAATCAGTATGTCAGCAGCTGAATTATGAGCAAGCTTCTGTTATTTGCATATTGGTCATATGTCAATGCCTATAAAATACATTAAAATGCAAACAGAGCCCACATTTGTTATACCATTAATGTATTCCTCTTTGCAAATAAACTTTTTTATGAGATCCTTTTGAAATATATAACAATAAAAGTGTCATCTTAAATGGCTGGTCAGTATTGTTTATTAGGCTGTCACTATAATTCCAACTCGGAGTTTTGCATTCTGTCGTGTCTGATACTGTCGTATAGTGCACAGTATCAGTATAATGCAATATGAAGTCAATACATTTCCCTATTTTCATATTTTAGGTCTTAAGTAAGAAATATTATCATGTTGGTTTAAAATTTGCACATAAAAAAAAAAATAAAATGTGATTAGCTCAATGGTGATGCAGCTTAAAGTATGATGTTTCTTAGTATCCTAAAAGCTTGGAAAATACTGCTTCTGCTACTGCTGCTAAAAATCTCTCTTAATCTATGTCCCATAGACCTTATATAAAAAAACTGCAAATTTAGAAATCATATATTCTATAACTAGAATAACATTTGGCTCCTGCAGTATTCAAATAAAGGTACCAGATTATTTTAACCACCTTCCGCCCGTCATATAGTACAATGACGGGCGCAAAGTGGTTCTCTCGTTCTGATAGGATGTCATATGACGTCCTTCCATTCTCAGCGCGCAGCACAGCGATCGCCGGTGCGCTGTGTCCCTCGGACACAGCGGATCACGGAAAGAGCCAAAGATGTCAGCTCGGTCATGTGATCAGCTGTGTCCAATCACAGCTGATCACATGTAAACACGGAAATGCCGGTTATCGGCATTTCTCTCCTCTCGAGCTGTCACGCTGAAAGCTCGAGAAGAGAGGAGAGCCGGTAATCGGCTTTCCGCGGAGGGGACATGTGCGCTGATCATCAGGGCACTGATGATCAGTGTGCCCTGATGATCAGCGTGGCCCCAGAAATGCCACCTGTCAGTGTCCATCAGTGCCAGCAGTCAGTGCTCATCAGTGCCACGTGCCAGTGCCCATCAGTGCCACATCAATGCCACATATCAGTGCATACCAGTGCACATCAATGCCACATATCAGTGCCCATCTGAGCTGCCTTTCAATGTCACCCATCAGTGCCAGTCAGTGCCACCTATCAATGCCAATCAGTGCCACCTATCAGTGCTGCCAATCAGTGCCACCTATCAGTGCCAGTCAGTGTCGCATATCAGTGCGCATCAGTGCCGCCTATCAGTGCCACCTAACAGTGCCAGTCAGTGCTGCCTAACAGTGCCAGTCAGTGCCGCCTATCAGTGCATGTCAGTGCTGCCTATCAGTGCCACCTATCAGTGCCATATATCAGTGTCATGTATCAGTGCTGCCTTTCAGTGCCCATCAGTGATGCCTGTCAATGCCCATCAGTGCAACCTACCAGTGCTTCCTCATCAGTGCCCATCGGTGCCACCTATCAGTGTCCATCAGTGCAGCCTATCAGTGCCCATCACTGCAGCCTCATTAGCGCACATCAGTGAAGGAGAAAAATCACTTATTTACAAAATTGTATAGCAAAAACTAAAAAAAACTTTTTTTTTCAAAATTTTCAGTGGTTTTTGGTTTGTTTAAGAAAAAATAAAAATTCCAGAGGTGATGAAATACCACCAAAAGAAGGCTCTATCTGTCTCAAAAAAATGATAAAAATTTCATATGGGTACAGTGTTGCAGGACCGCGCAATTGTCATTCAAAGTGTGACAGCGCTGAAAGCTGGAAATTGGCCTGGGCAGGAAGGGGGTATAAGTGCCCTGTAGGCTAGTGGTTAAATCTTAGAGTTTGCAAAAAAAAGTCTTGTGATCAGTAAAGAGAACATACAGTGCCATGGATATGTACCATGTGATGGAAAGATGAGCACAAATCCAATGAATAGCAAATATTGTGCATTACAGAAAAAAATGCACAAATAACCAATAACACAAGAATAAACCCTGAGAAAGAAAGCTGATTTATTATAGTTGTGAGAACACTATTAGTGGTTTGCTAATACCAATTGAACTGTAGTGGTTTCTACATTTTCTGCTTTTTGTGCTTTTCAGATATTTTAAGAAACCTGTGGTGAGAATATACAATTTTTTTTCCAAAAGCTGTGCATGTGATTTTTTATTTTTTTGCAAGATAGTGTATAAGTTCCAAGAGTTTGCACAGGGGTAAAGAGACTCTTCACAGTCCTGCGTGGCCATGCTAAAGCCTGGCAATCGACATCGTTGCAGGAAGGGGAAAGAATCACATGCTCCCTTCCCAGAGGTGCAATGTATTTATTTTTATTCCAAGTAAAGGAAGGAATATGGTGGGGGGAGCTTGTTTTATGGGAACTTGTCACTATGCCCTGCAGAGGTCTTACTTGGTATCAGTAGAAAGAATATTACCCCACCACTGGTGTCAGTAGGAAGAATAGTTCCCTATAATAAATAATATAGTGCAGCGCTGTAATACTGATATACAAATAGATAAATAGGTAAATAAAAGTTCATAGAGTTCTTTATACAGTGTAAAACGGTTGCAAGCAAGAGTGCTGTGAAGACCTTCTCAGCATTAGATATGTGACTGGAACCATATAGATAAAATGCGCACTCACCGACCGCGCATTAAAAATGCTGTGACGTGGTCACCTCTTGCCGCTCCTACTGGATGAGTGACTGAGGATGCTTGGCGTGTTCTTCATATCCACAGCAGCCAATTCCTAGGGCACCTTGCAACCAGGAGAGGGAGCTTATCCTACCTTAACACACTGGGCAAGAAGGCTCTCTGGACCTAGAAGCATATCACTGCACCCAAGGCTGATGTTTTACCTGAGAGGGATGACCTACACGTTTGGCTGATCCATATGCCTGGCCGATTACCTGGATAAATAATTGCATACATTCGCATTTTTAATGCTCGGTCGGTGAGTGCGCATTTTATCTATATGGTTCCAGTCACTTATCTAATGCTGAGGAGGTCTTCACAGCACTCTTGCTTGCAACCGTTTTACACTGTATAAAGAACTCTATGAACTTTTATTTACCTATTTATCTATTTGTATATCAGTATTACAGCGCTGCACTATATTATTTATTATAGGGAACTATTCTTCCTACTGACACCAGTGGTGGGGTACTATTCTTTCTACTGATACCAATGATGGGGTACTATTCCTTCCACTGACACCAATGATGGGGTACTATTCTTTCTACTGACACCAATAATGGGACACTATACTTCTCACTGACACCAATGATGGGGTAATATTCTTCCTACTGACACCAATGCTAGGGCACTTTTTCTTCTACCGACACCAATGATGGGGTATTATTCCTTCCACTGACACCAGCAATGGAGTACTATTCCTCCCACTACCAATGACTGAGCACTATTCCTCCCAGTGACACCAAGGATGGGATACTATTCCTCTTACTGACACCAAAATCCGGCCCCCCTAAAGTGTGAAGGACACTAAAATGGCCCTTTGTTTAAAAAGTTTGGAGACCTCTGATCTATCACATCATGCTGTACTAAGTACTGTACAATGCACTTTTGCTAATTAATAAAGAGACATTCATAATGACATTGATCACAGAGATATTTTGCATCTCACATACACTATAAAGAAAGAAAATGAATATGCATGAAGCCATAATGTATATTGTGGTTTAGTTCTCTTTAAGTGTCTGCAATTAGTCAAATCTATCAAATACCATTACTCTTTCTATTAAATACTCAGACACACCAAAACACCTTGTATTTCCTTGAGATGCAGTTACACAATTTTAGAGAACAATTCCATCCTGTGGTTGAGGGGAGCTTAATCCTGTACTTGTCACTATTAAGATCCCAGCAGTGGTTGACACAAGTACCATTAATTATCTGGAAGTGACAGCCTCCAGGGAGTTTAATAGCATCACTCCTGGTATCTACATTAAGCCAAACTAGAGTAATTATATGAACTGACTACACAAATTGCTTTCTATACGTGGATTTTTTAAGGCAATCGGGAAGCAAAATTTGCTTGGGAAGAAATGTATTGCCTTTTCTAAAATAGGTATTCACAATTTTATATATGTTGTGATAGACTGTGTCATTGAAACATGTATTGCACTCCAGAAAAAGTCCAGATTTGCAATCAGATGTCATTATTCTCCTTAACTTTGACCTGTTTAATGAGATGCAAAATAATAGAGAAATGTCTGATATAAAAATTGTTTGCTTGCTGAATGAAGTGGAGTATTTTTCACATGCAAAAGCAGATATACATCATTTAAAAGTTATCGCCTTACCTTTCCATTCCCAAAAATAGTCTAGTAATATGACATCTTTTCTGTAATTAATGGAACCTAATGGTAGTTAGAACCTAAAAGGAAAAACGGTTGTACAGGACGCTGTGGCTGGGTCCTGGAAGGACGATATATTTCCCCTCTGTTTGGACTGTGGTCCCTTTAAGGGAAAACAGGGTTAAGTCACTGACTGGACAAATTGGGTTTAAAAAAGAGAGAAAGTTGTAGGAGGGGGGTGGAGAAGTATAGACCAGACTGGAGACTATGGATTTGTGTACAGCTGCGAGGCTACATGTCAGTATCCTAGCTGGAAACCTGTTAGCAGGGGAAGTTACCCCCTCCAAAGTCAGGGACTGTTCAACTGTGATGGCAGTTTTGAACTCTTCAAGTCAGTGAGGCTGTTATTTTCTGTTGTGTTTCTGTTGTGTTGTTTTGCTGCTGTGAAGCTATTTAAATTAATAAACATTACTTTTATTGTGAAGCCTGTGTCCTGCGATCCGACTGGATTCCCCAAGAATTACACAGTATAGTCACTAAAAACCTATCATAAGCTATTTTAATGAATAGAACACAGATTTGTAGGTGTTTACACCAAGAAAAGCAGTCTGTTCCATCCAAATATGAACTATACTGCCTTCCAGTGCCAGAACAAGGTCTTCAGATAGCTAAGTCAGATTATGTTTGTATATCTCTCATACAGTTCCCAAGCTGATAGAGGGCACAGAAATGACAGCTGCTGTCTACCAGTCTCATACCCTTTAGTCCAAAGAAAAACAAATCAGATGGTTGTGCATATTGCAGCTAGGTTAACCCTGTGTGACTTACTATGCCTTTATGAATAAAGTATGCAAACAGTTTGTAGGCTTTATCATACAGGAACGGGAATTGGTTGTCAAAGAACGACCCCAGGTGCAACTGCACCGCTACAGTACCCAAGGCAAGCACCTTTCCTGCCTATGCATCAACCTGGCACTTCTACTTTCAGTTTGTCTAGACCAATCTCTGAGACCTTTCTTTTTGAATAAAACTTCAGTGCCAGTTTAAAATAGTATTCATTTACTGTGCAGAACACATCTTCTGTTACAAATGACATCAGTTAATAATAGACAGTTAAATATGTGTTGAGGAGTAGCCTGTACCTTACCCACAGTCCTGCATCCCTATCCAGGGATGAGCATAGTCCATACAATTATGTTCCTCTGTTTTCTTGCTTCCCCACTATAGAGCTATGAGGATCTGGGATAAATCCTTGCAGTATAAATCATGTTGTAGGTTGGTCTTTAGCAGGGGCGGACTGACAACTCAAGGGGCCCCCGGGCAATAGCAGATCATGGGGCCCCTGTGTCCTTGCCCAAACTCAAAAAAGCCTATGAAAAAGGTACCAGGGGCATCTCATGGGGCCCCCTACTAACCCCGGGCCCTCGGGCAGTGCCCGAGTTTCCAAATGGTCAGTCCGCCCCTGGTCCTTAGTACTTAACCATTGCATTCCCCTGCCAAAACTATTAATATGCTTGCTTTCTTCCCAAGTGCTCCATTAATAACAGTGGCAGAGCTGGCATTAGCTCTACGTAACACCTACTTATCTATGGTATCCTACCTATAGGGATCCAATTCTAAGGAAAAGACTCCCAAAACAGTAACCTGTGCCTTAGGAATTTGTTAGGGGCAGAAACTTCATACACAAACACAGAAATAGCAGCATGAGCAAAATGTTCAGTACAGAATATGCTATATACTACACTACCTACATAAGCATTTTTCAATCTTCAAATATACATTATTTAGACCAACAAACTGTAATGATGGATAACTACAGTACCGCTCAGTAAATAATTTTTCAATAAACAACTGCATACCATGCAAACTTATGAGTCAGATCCCTAACACTTTTGTTTCTTACATGTAAAGAAATGTATTGAAGGACACAAAAAAAAAATGAACATGTGCCCCTAAAGAGGTATTAAGAGTCCATAGACAATTCAATAAACATAAAACAATGTTCAATGAACATAAGCCAATGTTCCTCCTTCCCCCCGGGTCTTGATTGACTGATAATAGCGACTCATAATAATGGGAGTCTTAGTATTGTCTCTCCTCCCCTATTCCTGGGTCGATGCTTATGACAGTTTTAACGTCATCCAGGGCCCTTGGTTTGGACAACACTACTTTGTCCTTGTAAATTTGGTGTCCAAAGAAGAACTCCAGGAACATGTTGTTAAATCAAAAGAAGTAGGTGTTACTGTCCTACATAAGGCACTGAAACCCCATCTGTTCCCACACTGCCTATTCATAGATGTGTTGGTGCTGCTGTTCCATCTGGTAAAACAGCTCCTCTCAAATGTAAGGAAACTTGCAGCCATGCTCCATAGTTACGACTCAGTTAAACCATCACTGCAGAAAGGACAGCCACTGCAGAGTCTTCTCTTTGTATTCCCCTTTGGGCAAAAGGGTGTCCTTAACCCTTTAGGCTTGGGCTAGTCCCCAAATATGTGTCACCAACCTATATGATGGCACTCTTGGCACATCAGTTTCGCTCAGCCACTATTTAGGTGCAGGAACCTCTGTGATGGCTTTAGTCTGGAGCGATGTCTCCTCCTTAACTGAACACTCAGGTTAAACTCATATGTGTACACTTTATAGTGGTCATTTTCCAAAGAGACAGCACACATCTCCAGTTACAAATGACAGCAGGAAGTAGTTAACCACAGACAGAGTGTGTTGAGGTGAAGCCTGTACCTTACAGGGGTTACTCAGAGTCCTGCATCCTAAGTCCAGATAAATCCTTACAGCCTACCTCCTATTGTAGGCTGGTCCTTAGTACTTCCCATCAGGACCAAACCCTATGCTAGCCTCCACATCAGGGTTCCCCCTCTGCTAGCAGGAGAAAGACTGGCATTAGCTAAAAGTGCCCCATGCCCGTTCATGGCATTCTACATGTGGAGACCCTATTAGCCCATAGGTCCTGGGCCTATCCTATTCTATTAACTTTGACACCAAATTGTGGCCAGAAAAGGGACACTACACTAAACATATCTATTCCCCTACCCTACAATACCACTTACAAAGGTCAAAAGGTCAAATGGTGTGATTTAACCCCCTTAACACCCACCCCAGTATCCCTTTAAACAGCTTGGAGCTCCCAGGGGACAGGAAGGATCGGTATCCACCAGTGTAACCACATGATCAGACGCCGGTCCCACCAGCTACCACTCCATATCCCAAACCAAGATCTGTCTGTGACTGTTTGGTCTTTGTGCTAAGAACGTGCAGTGAGCGCACTGTCAGCACATAATCAAGAGCCGTCCAGAGACATATGTACAGCATGTGGATGTTGAAGCCCACGCTTTGCTGCTGCACATATGTGTCAGATGGTTGTTACATTTGTCTTCCTTGTGCATGTAGATTTATTGTTATATGATTAATAAAACTGTGCTTTGTAAGAATTGTATGTCTGCATTGATTTCCTTAAAAATGTTTTTATCATTGTAAAATAAAGATTGTATATATGTCAAAAATATTTATATTCAGATGTAATTTTACCCATAAAAGCCACATTTTCATTTTGAGAGTTGATTTTAAAATGAAAGTACATCTCTACCTATAACATTTAGTTTAGTTTTGATTGGAGTATGGGTATAGCTGGACCACTGTTATTTTTTGTGTCTGCATCCTACTAGGAATATTTCCCTTTATTTCCTTTCTTGGAGCCGCAACAGAAAGCAAAAGTAAATCTCTCAAAAGTGAGGTGATATCTCTTATTCCATGCCTGTCACCGGAAAACATGTTTAAATTGGAAGATTTCACATCACTTCTTTCTCCAGTGACAACTGGTAAAAGTTTGAATATCCCTTCATTTTTTGACAGAGACTTTTCTGCCAAAGACAGAGAGATTCTAACTGCTTTCAGTGCCAAAGGGTACAGAGTAATACCATTCTAGTAAATTGTAATATTTAAAGCTGTATTAAACCCAAAATAAAAGATGTATTATATATTGCAGCTTACCAATCCTTAGATGTGATGGCTGTATTCATTTTTTTTTAGGCTCTCCTTCCCTTATTTTCATCTGGTGATCCAGCCAGTAAGTCTGTTGTTTTTCAACAGAACAAGCTGTCCTACAAAGCAGTTAAGAGTGTTGAGACAAACCATTTATTACTGACAGGAGTGCTTACAATAATCAGCTTTTATTTATTCATGTAAAACCTTTATCCCAAAAGAAAAAAAACTGTTGCTGTAACTGCTTATAAAGTATTAGCTGGAGTTTGGCTTCAGGTTGTTAGTGTATTTAAATCTAGCACTCCCTTCCCCCCAAGATTAACACTGCTATCATCTGCTGTACTCTTTCATCCAGAGTGGGGGCACACTAATACAGTAGGCATGGTACTGGCTAGATCACCAAGAGCAAACAGAGGGACAAATCCTAAAAAAAACTAATGCAGCCACAACTATGGATTGGTAAGCTGCAATACATTACCTTTTTGGTTTTGTGTTTAATACCACTTTAAGTATCATCCTGAATTTTTTTTCAGAAAAGAAACAAGAATGAATTAAAGTGACCCTGGCAGTAAAAATAACAGAGTAAATATTTACCTCTCAAGATACTCTCAGTAGTTCTTTTCCCCAACTTTCACATTATCACTTTTTCCTATAGTTTAGAGCAGTGGTCGGCAAGCCGCGGCTCGCGAGCCACATGCGGCTCTTTACACAGTTTAATGCGGCTCTTCTGTGTGCCGGCGCCCGCTCCCCTCCCTCCTCTCGGGCGGCCGCCCCAAAAGTCAGGACTCTGCAGCTAGCCCAGCAATGGGCAAACTACGGCCTGGCGGACCTTTTAATCCGGCCCGCGGAGCGTGGCAAACATTGGCTGTCAGGATGTAGGCGGGGCAGCGTGACGAACTCCTCTCCTCTCACAGTCCGCCCTGAAGACTGGAACGGCGCGGGAACACGGCGAGAGGAACGCGCGGAGCAAAGGTAAGTGAATTGACACAATATGGGGAATGAATTACTATAGGGGGGATGAATTACTATAGGGGGGATGAATTACTATATGGGGGATGAATTACTATAGGGGGGATGAATTACTATATGGGGGATGAATTACTATAGGGGGGATGAATTACTATATGGGGGATGAATTACTATAGGGGGGATGAATTACTATATGGGGGATGAATTACTATGGGGGATGAATTACTATAGGGGGGATGAATTACTATATGGGGGATGAATTACTATGGGGGATGAATTACTATATGGGGGATTAATTACTATGGGGGATGAATTACTATATGGGGGATGAATTACTATGGGGGATGAATTACTATATGGGGGATTAATTACTATGGGGGATGAATTACTATGGGGGATGAATTACTATATGGGGGATGAATTACTATGGGGGATGAATTACTATATGGGGGATGAATTACTATGGGGGATGAATTACTATATGGGGGATGAATTACTATGGGGGATGAATTACTATATGGGGGATGAATTACTATATGGGGGATGAATTACTATGGGGGATGAATTACTATATGGGGGATGAATTACTATATGGGGGATGAATTACTATGGGGGATGAATTACTATATGGGGGATGAATTACTATGGGGGATGAATTACTATATGGGGGATGAATTACTATGGGGGATGAATTACTATATGGGGGATGAATTACTATGGGGGATGAATTACTATGGGGGATGAATTACTATATGGGGGATGTATTTTCAGTTTTAAAAATGTGGCTCTCAAAATAAATTTCAATCGTGGTTTTGGCGAGATTTGGCTCAGTTGAAAAAAAAGGTTGCCCACCACTGGTTTAGAGGGAGTTGGCGGAAGGAACCATTGAACAAAGGGGGGAACCAGGAGAATGACACTCCCAGAAGTGTCAAAAACACTTCAGTGGATGATTCCTCTTGTTTGGCACCACAGAAGTAAATATTTACTCTCTTCTTTTGCAGACACAGCTATCTGGGCAATTTAATTATCATGATAGGATTGGTTTTGATAAGGGTTAAAACAAACTTAAAGATCAATCTAAAATAACAATGTGCTCATTACAGTGCAGCTTTTCTGATTGTTCCAGTGGCTGCAGGGGAATTCATAGGCCTGAAGTTACAATTCATTACTGCCTTTTGCAACTTCTGAATATATTTGTCTCTCAAGGTGCTGCTGCTTTTGTTATAATGTTTCTAAGAAATAATCCCTGCTGCCTTAATTTACTGTTTACTTTGTGCCCATTGTTTGTTCTGAATGTCACCTCAGTTGTACACCTTGTAAAAGGCTCTGCTGGAATCACATACAGCGATGGCTTTTTAGAACAGAAGTCATTTCCACCTATTTAACATATCATCAGGTACACTATAATTAGACTGGTAAAAGTAAATGTTCAACAAAACATTAAAAACAACTCTGTGAATTAAAAGAGTGGGCAGATTTGTCAGGGTTTTGTAGGTTTTGTAACTTAAATGATTAATGTCATTCAAATATATCTTCTAAATATATTTGGATTTAAATTCTAAATAGATTCAGGATAAAATATAATCTGTATATCAGTGGACCATAAATAAGACCAGATACATTCTATCGTACCTACTGTAGTTCTAAGTTGTACTAGAATATTACATAGATGAAGTGAAGGTTTTGAAATTTCATTGGTGTGTCATAGTTCATTTATTTTGATTTTGGGCAATGTGTACTTCCATTATTAACTTCTGGCAAATTAACAGAATAAGGAAACACATATTTTGAGATGAAAATATATCAGGAGAAGTTTTCACAGTGACATTTTATCCATTTCCGCTTTCATGATACAGTTGTATGGACTTTCTCTTGTTATACATACTGTTTCCTTGTTAAAATCCTATCAATGTACCTTTGATATTATTACTATTATTATAAGGATTTATATAGCGCCAACAGTTTGCGCAGCGCTTTACAAAATGAAAGTAGACATTACAGTTACAATACAGTTTGGTACAAGAGGAAACAGAGGGCCCTGCTCGTTAGAGCTTACAATCTAGGCAGAAATATGACAAATGTTTTGTTATTTGTTACAGTCCATGTATGTGGTGTACTACCGCTCTTATCTCACAAGTCTTTGACTTTGTGCTGTTATCAGTACACATGATAGCGGTAACAAATGTATATCTTAACAAATGTATTTCAATAAATAAATCTATTGGAAGGAGAATATATCAGGAGAAAAAGATGTGCAAAGATGAAGTGACAAGTGGTCCTAAATTTATGTAAGTAGTAGGAAGGTTCTTTTAAAGCAGCAGTCCACAACCCACCCCTCCCCCCCCCCTCGGACACCAGGGACGAGCTTTGCAGAAGACAACCCCTCCATGGATCAGTGCAGCCCAGTTGTCACCTGCTCATAGATATGGACTCCATAGGAGTCTTTGTGCAGCCAAATCTTCATACACGGAATCCAGATCCCCCATGCTCCTATGAGAATCCAATACCCAGGGGCCTGTTGGGGGTCGGTGGATGGTGGGTGGCAGGTGAGCAAGACTTGATTTTTATTTGCAGCAGCTCACTTGCCACTTGGGCTTGACCTCATATAAATTGCTGATATGCTATTAATATATTCTGGTGCTCTTCAGGGTCCTGAAAGACAACTCCTATCTTCCATGAGTTTTCAAAGAGAAGATTAAAATAAATAACCAGGCAAGTATTGTTCCTCATCTGAGAAGAGCATAGAATATGATAAATAGGATCAAACACACACCTGCCCTTCCTTTGAGGATAAAGAAAAAGAGGTACAAGGTAGTCAACAGTTAAGAAGTGTATTTATAAAATATCTTCAGAGCTATTTGTTGGGGCCCGGACCACACAGTGGGGGGTTGGTGGGGGACGAGTGAGGCTGGATTTGTAGTTGCAGCCACTTGCTTTGCTGCCTTGTCCCCATCTCTTGTTGGGTCGGCAGCGATAGAGCTGCTGACCCAACAAGAGGTGAAGCCCCGACAGCAACACGTGTGGCCACAAATACAAATTCAGCCTCACTAGCTCACCTGCCACCTATACCCTCGCCACATGACCCAGCCCCCAGCAGGCCACAGACCGACACTGGTCCTTGGGGGAGGGGGGGGTTTTATAGCATTGAGAATTGGGTATTTACAGTGAGGTCTTGTACATTACAAACAATGTAGAGGGAATGATAACCCCTAAGCATGCCTTCCAGTAGTAATGGCTGAAGGTCAGCTCTTAACTTTAGGAAAGCATCAAACACAGAATGTGTTAAGTTCAAATTTAGTTTGCTTTTTGTTACATAAAAAACCTAATGCTTTGGCTCCATAATCAGCATCTGGAGCGATCAATAATAACCCTTCAGGATCCATCCAAATTTAACATTCCAGTACACATGTCCTTCAACAGTGCCAATTCTTAATTAATGTGGACCCTTTGAGCCCCAAAACATGTTTGTATTTTATGATACAGGATTATGAATAACATTAAATCCGGACTTCATATTCTGCTTATAGAGCTTTCTTCATTGTGTACCTAATCCTTGAATTGATATAAGGAAAACCTTTGAATCATTTGTTGACATATGGACCATTACTGTAAACCTAAAACAAAAATCAATAAAATGTTTGTCGAGACAGGTCCAAAGATGACTAAAAGGGATACTATAACAGTTTTCTATCAATTTTATTTTAGATGTCTTTTCCCAGTGTACACATTTTTATCTACAAAATTATTATCCTAGAAATACAAGTTTAATTCATTATAAAGGATTCTTAGAGCACTATGGGTTGCCTAAACAGAAAGCACCATAGACAGTGCCACTTTTTCTATCTTCTTGAGTTGTTCAGTCCTATGCGTACATTTTAATTTGGGCAACTGAGGAAAACATTTTAGAGAAAACAATAGAGAAAGACGTGTGAGAGAGTGGAGAGTTTCACCTGCTGGCTAAAATAAATGCAAATTATTAATAAAATTTTTTTTATTTACCTTTAGCTAAAACATATATTTGTCCTTACTCTAATAAATAAAGGAAAGAAATAAAAAAGAGGAAGTACAAAATCACCATCTACCGTATTTTTCGCCGTATAAGACGCACTTTTTCTTCCCCAAAACTGGGGGGGAAATGTCAGTGCATCTTATGGAGCGAATATGGAGCGGCCGGTCCGGTATTTCCACCGCGGCCGTGTCAGAATACCGCGCTCAGCTCTGCAGCGGGACCTTACCTGTTCCTCTATCCAGCGGCGTGCTGTCTTCCCGGCTTCTGTAGTGTGGGCACTGGGCATGACAGCCGGGTGCCAAGTGCGCATGCGCAAGAAGCGGTGCTTTTTGTGAATGGTAAGGCGGTACCTGGGACACATGACAGATCCCAGAAGCCGCCAGACCAATCACAAAGTGCAAGTGCTTCTCGCTCATGTGCACTGGGCACCCGGCTGTCATGCCGAGCGCCATTACAGAAGCCGGGAAGACAGCGCGTGGCTGGATCGAGGAACAGGTAAGATCAAACAAAAACTCTGCGGAAGTAAGAGCGGGTACCTGTCAGATTCAGGTACCCGCTCCCCACCTCCCCAAAGGTCAGCAGTCATCTGTACTGTCCGCAGTCTCTGGTCATCCCTGTGCTGTCCGCAGTCTCTGGTCATCCCTGTGCTGTCCGCCGTCTCTGGTCATCCCTGTGCTGTCCGCAGTCTCTGGTCATCCCTGTGCTGTCCGCAGTCTCTGGTCATCTCCTGTACTGTGTCTGCAGTCCATTAGTTCAGAATTTTTTTTTTCCTGTTTTCTGCCTCTAAAACCTAGGTGCGTCTTATGGGCAGGTGCGTCTTATACGGCGAAAAATACGGTATTCTCTTTGATGAGTGTTCCACTGCAGGTTTGAAAATAATTGCTTACTGTTACATTTTACAGGCAGTTGTTAATAAAGGCACTTTTGAAAATAATGTCCAGAGCATTAAATAATGAATAGCCTGTTTCCAAGAAGATCAGAGCTCTATTTTCTGTATGCCCCTACTTCACAAAATAAAAAAATAAAGATTCGGTTTTAAATATACTAAAGGGAATAGATACTCAATTTTGTCCTTTGCTTTGTACCTTCAAAATATTACTTGCTAGTGACAGGTTTTTAATTCAAAGTTTTTTTTTTCAAGTGGTTCTAAAAGCAAAAGGTTTTTCTTTGCTTTTACATTCCCTGCATTAAGGTGAAAAACCTTTCAATAGCAGCTCCTCCCAATCCACTACTTAAACACATTCCTGAGTCTCTTCTCGATCCAGTGCTGTGACCATCTGCAGCAACTCTTCTCCAGTCTTCCTATATTCACAGGAGGCTCTATGACAAGGAGCGCCATTGGCTCCTGCTGCTGTTGGTCAAATCCTGTGAGGAGGGAGCAGAAGGTGTCTATATACGCACAAAGCTCGGCTTGGAAGCCAGCCTGCACGAGTGCTCCCATAGCAGCCAGCTTGCTATGGGGACACTCAGAGAAAAAAGGCAGGGGAGAGCTCTGGTGGGGAGACACCAAAAGAGGAGGCAAGGGGCTGCTCTGTGCAATACCCTATCACAGGGCAGGTAAGTATATTTCATTTTTATTTAAAAAAAAAAAAATTGTAATACATTAAGACAATACGAAAGGATAGAAAAAGAAAGAGAGAGAGAAAAAAAAGGGTCACTTATAAATATTGTGAGAATGTTGCCGAGGTTAGAAAATTTTCCCATTGCAGCCGCACTCTTGGAGAGTGTTTTAACAAATTCTCTTCTGTCCATATCATCTGCTCTAAAGTCTGCATCTTTTTCATCTCACACACCCACTCTGCCATTGAAGGACATACCAACTTTCACCAATATCGGGCTATAACAGTCTGTGCCGCGGTAAGCATATGAATGTATTTTCTAATAGATTTGACTGATCCTGGGATAATTAATAGTATGGAAATACAAATATCCAGTTGTAAAGTAAATTCTGTAATTTTGTGATAGATGTAAAATATTTGACCAGAATGGAGAAACGAGCGGGCAATAATACAAAATATGAGACATTGTTCAGCTTGCCTTAAGACATTTCCAACAAGTCTCTTGATTACTGGCATTTGTATTATAAAGATCTACAGGACATCGATACCGTTTAGCAATAATTTTGTAATTCCTTTCTTGGTGTTTAAGGAGAGTTTATGAGTCAATAAAAATTACTTCTCCAAATCTGAAAGGGAAATTAAGATCGCTAACTTGGATTCCCATCTGGTCAAATATGATAAATCAGAAAAAGTGTTAGTGGTAAATAAAAGTTTATATATAGTGGATAGGACGTGAATTTATCTTTGCTTCTGTAGTAATAGATGTTCAAAATTTGCTAAAGGCCTATTTAATGGAGAGATCTATGTAAAAGAAATAATGATTGTATAAAGCTGATGATATTGCATCCATTGAGTTTGTCATCTACCAAAGTCTGGAAAAGCTTCATATCCTCGCAGCTATAGCTTTTAAGAAAAGCAGAAATCTCTCCAGCAGGGGGACGACGACTCTGGATTGGAAAATAAAGGTGTCGTAGGCCCAATCTGAGTAGAAAGAAGCTTTTTCTTCAGAAGCGAGTCCCAAACTTTCAGAGCTGAAAAAACTAAGAATGACAGATCTTTCAAAACCCATGATAATGACTTAAGATTCACAGAAACAATATCCTCCTCCAATGTCACCCATTGTTTAAATTTCAAATTATGAAACCAATGTACGATTCTTATCATATATGCTGCTCATAAATACAAAGTAAAATCTGGAAGAGCAAGGCCCTGGGGGATTTTGTCCTGATTAGAATAGCTCTTTTAATTCTAGGAGATTTATGGGTCCAGATAAACCTTAGCGTACTATCAGAGAATAATTTAATTCCTGAAGTTTAGTCAACTCTCAAGGGACATATATCCCCCGATATTTAATGGCTGTCACTTGCCAGTTAAAGGAGAAATTTTGTTGAAGGAGACGTTTTGGTACAACTTGTCAGCTGTGTTCGACCATGAAGACCCTGGTCTGGAAAGTGCTGCAGAAGGGGGCAGGCAACAGAGGAGAAGACTGACTGCGGCACTGCCTGGAGTTGTCCAGGGATGAATTGCCTCCGAGAAGAAGAGAAGAAGATGACTCTGCTCTCCAGCTGCAAAATTTGCAGCACCCACAACTTTAATCAAGCAGCTCCAAGGATCAATTGACCCCATCCCATCGGCTTCTTCAGGTTAGAAGGAAGAGTTCCACCCCCAGGAGAAGGAGCCTTGTGACATCCCTGCTTGGGATTGTCCTGCAAAGTGCATCAGGAAGAGAAGGCAGACATTCTCATCTTCCCCTACTTCCCTACTTCAGCTGGTGAGTTACTATAGCTCAGTGTTCTTAATAACCTTACTAGCTCTTTATCTACATTTTTGAATTCTCTTGTTACTCAACCCAGTTTTCTATACCTATTTCCTGTTAACATTACTTCCACCTCATCCAATCTGATGTTTGTAATAGATTGTAATTCTTCTAATACTAATGTTTCTGTTTTAAAACATTCTATTCCTTAAACATACTTTAAAGAGGTCTTGCCCTGTGAAATTTCCTCACTAAGTTTTTGTTTACCTATCTCTATAAAAGAAAAAAGATCTCGAAAGGTTATTTTTTTTTAGACTTACTTTCTTTGACCCTTCTTCAAAATATTTTACATGCAATCACATCCCCCTGATGAAGCCACCCTGTAGTGTAATGCATAGGGGAGGGGCATGATGACGTCACAACACTCTGTGCACGAGACACCACAGTAACTATACTGTTGGGAGATCTGTCTGCGGTTGAAGCTGGACATCTTACTCATGCTGTCATAGTTTGGTGTGCTGTGAACACCTTTTAAATGTGAGTGTATGTCTGTAGTTTTAGAAACACTAAATTGGTTTTCAAAAGGATAAATCACTATGTATGGTGGTTCTCTTCTCTCCATGTACAGCTGAGCGGAGGCATTGAGAGAAGCAAAAATGTAATGTGTCAAGGTGGCATGAAGTATCTGGGAAATTTAGGAATCCAGAAGTTTTTCAGTCCACATTAATTTCACTTAATTGTACGGTCATACACTATATTGCCAAAAGTATTAGGACACCTGCCTTTACATGCACATGAACTTTAATGGCATCCCAGTCTTAGTCCATAGGGTTCAATATTGAGTTGGCCCACCCTTTGCAGCTATAACAGCTTCAACTCTTCTGGAAGGCTGTCCACAAAGTTTAGGAGTGTGTCTATGGGAGTGTTTGATCATTCTTCCAGAAGCGCATTTGTGAAGTCAGGCACTGATGTCAGACAAGAAGGCCTGGCCTACAGTCTCCACACTAATTCACCACAAAGGTGTTCTATCAGGTTTAAGTCAGGACTCTGTGCAGGCCAGTCAAGTTCCTCCACCCCAAACTCACTCATCCATGTCTTTATGTACCTTGCTTTGTGCATTGGTAGGCAGTCATGTTTTAACAGGAAGGGGCCATCCTCAAACTGTTCCCACAAAGTTGGGAGCATGAAATTGTCAAAAATGTCTTGGTATGCTGATGTCTTAAGATTTACCTTCACTGGACCTATAGGGCCAAGCCCAACCCCTGAAAAACAACCCCACACTATAATTCCCCCTCCACCAAACTGTACACTTGCCACAATGCAGTCAGACAAGTACCGTTCTCCTGGAAACTGCCACAAACAGACACATCCATCAAATTACCAGACAAGTGCAATTTGTCACTCCAAAGAACATGTCTCCACTGCTGTAGAGCCTGGTGACAGCATGCTTTACACCACTGCATCTGACACTTTGCATTGCACTTGGTGATGTAAGGGTTGGATGCAACTGCTCAGCCTTTAAAACCGATTCCATGAAGCTCTCTACACACTGTTGTGCTAATCTGAAGGCCACACAAAGTTTGGATGTCTTTAGCTATTGACTGTCTAGACCAGTGGTTCTCAACCTTCCTAATGTCGCGACCCGTTATTACAGTTCCTCATGTTGTGGTGACCCCCAACCATAAAATTATTTTCGTTGCTACTTCATAACTGTAATTTTCCAGTGGGAGGACTAGTGCCACATCATTGGTGTCAGTGGAAGGAGTAGTGCCACATCACAGATGTCAATGGGATGAATAGTGTCCCATCGTTGGTATCAGTGGGAGGAATAGTGCCGCATCATTGGTATCAGTGGGAGAAATAGTGTCCCAGCATTGGTGTCTGTGGGAGGAATAGTGCCCCATCATTGGTGTCTGTGGGAGGAATAGTGTCCCATCTTTGGTATCAGTGGGAGGAATAGTGCCACATCGTTGGTGTCAGTGGGAGGAATAGTGCCACATCACTGATGTCAGTGGGAGGAATAGTGTCCCATTGTTGGTTTCAGTGGGAGGAATAGTGCCACATTATTGGTGTCAGTGTGGGAGGAATAGTGCCCCATCATTGATGTCAGTGTGTGTGTGTGTGGGGGGGAATAGTGCCCCATCATTGGTGTCAGTGGGAGGAGTAGTGCCACATCACTGATGTCAGTGGGAGGAATAGTGTCCCAGCATTGATGTCTGTGGGAGCAATAGTGCCCCATCATTGGTGTCTGTGGGAGGAATAGTGTCCCATCATTGGTGTCTGTGGGAGGAATAGTGTCCCATCTTTGGTATCAGTGGGAGGAATAGTGCCCCATCATTGGTGTCTGTGGGAGGAATAGTGTCCCATCTTAGGTATCAGTGGGAGGAATAGTGCCCCATCATTGGTGTCTGTGGGAGGAATAGTGTCCCATCATTGGTGTCTGTGGGAGGAATAGTGTCCCATCATTGGTGTCTGTGGGAGGAATAGTGCCCCATCATTGGTGTCAGTGGGAGGAATAGTGCCACATCATTGGTGTCAATGGCAGGAATAGTGCCCCTTCATTAAAATCAGTGGGAGGAATAGTGCCCCATCATTGGTGTCAGTGTGGGAGGAATAGTGCCCCATAATTGATGTCAGTGTGGTGGGGGGGGGGATAGTGCCCCATCATTGGGGTCAGGGGGGGGGAATAGTGCCCCATCATTGGTGTCAGTGGGGGGGGGGAAATAGTGTCCCATCGTTGGTGTCGGTGGGGGGAGGAATACTGCCCCATCCTTGGTGTCAGTGGGGGGAGGAATAGTGCCCCATTGTTGGTGTCAGTGGGGGGAGGAATAGTGCCCCATCGTTGGTGTCAGTGGGGGGAGGAATAGTGTCCCATCGTTGGTGTCAGTGTGGGGAGGAATAGTGCCCCATCGTTGGTTTCAGTGGGGGGAGGAATAGTGCCTCATCCCTCATCGTTGGTGTCAGTGGGGGGAGAAATAGTGCCCCATCATTGGTATTAGTGACACCAATGATGGGGCACTATTCCTCCCACTGACACCAATGATACTTACCTTGCTGACTCCTGCTCCAGCCTGGGCTCGCTCCCTCCCTCTCTCATCTACAGCCAGCATACCTGGCTGCAGCAGCAAAATTTGCACGGTACAGACACTTACCGATCAGCTGTCTTCCTTCTCTGGCCGCTCTCCTCTTCACTCGCTTTGGCAGCTCCCTTACTCAGTCTTCTTTGATCTACGTGCGCTGCCGCTCGGCTCCTCCTCTCCAAGCTTCACCTCCTCGCCGGTGATTGGCCGCCTGTGTGCCTCTCCTGAGCTACAGTTCCGGTGGCCAATCACCAGCAAGGAGGCGGAGCTGTTGAGTGATCCCGGAGGTGTGGCCAGGTGACAGGGGCAGCATGTCATCCCGCCCACACATCGCCTGAGACGGATAGAGGAGCGGTGTCTCGGTTCCTAAGACTATCAAAAATATGCGTTTTCCGATGGTCTTAGGCGACCCCTGTGAAATGGTCGTTCGACCCCCGAAGGGGTCGCGACCCACAGGTTGAGAACCGGTGGTCTAGACAGTTGGTGATTTCTGCGCTCTGTGCGGTTCGGCATGACCTGTCCCTGCCTTGTCATTTTATGTGGCCTACCACTTCTTGGCTGAGTTTCGGTTGTTTCCAGTTGCTTCCACTTTGTTATAATACCACCAACAGTGGACTGTGGAATATTTAGCAGCAAGGAAATTTCACAGATGGACTTATTGCACAGATGACAACCTATTACGGCACCACGCTTGAATTCACTGAGCTCCTGAGAGCAACTTAGGCTGGCCATACATTATACAATTATCTGCAGATTTTTGGTTTAGATTTACCAAAAACCATATAATAGGAGGACAAACCTAAACAACACTTTCAGTTGTATCCAATTAGGCAGGCCCTTGCACTACATAGTTGAAGGTAAATCTAAAGGAAATTGGGCAGAAAATCTGCAGATAATTGTATAATGTATGGCCAGCCTTATTCTTTCACAAATGTTTGTAGAAGCAGTCTGCATGCCTAGGTGCTTGATATTATACACCTGTGGTCATGGAGGTGATTGGAACACCTGAATCAATGATTTGGAGGGGTGTCCCAATACTTTTGACAATATAGTGTATATCCCAAGTGAGAGCACATCTGGTGGAGGGTGTACGCATTATTTGGAGTGGAATTGGCACTGAAAGGTGGATCAACACAAGGGTGAAAAAGAACTAATAGCACTGAGGATTGAGTTTTGTTATCACATAATACAGTGATTCGTGGGACTATCTTCATCAATCTTATGTGAATTACCATATCAATTAAAAGAGAAGTATAGGTTTCCTTTGCTTAGTGTTAATCCTTACGAGCTGCTAGTGCCTACAAATCTTTCCTGCCCACTCACAAGTGCATCCTTTCTGTTAAAATAGAATTAATAACCTGTGGAAGGGGCTACAGTGTCTTCTGGAAAGTGATGCCGACATTGTGGTCGGGATCCACCTACCTTCCTTGTCTTCTTTTTAACTGATGTCTGCTCATCTTCTCACACTGACAGCTCCTCTCCAACCCTCCCCCCTCCCCCGCTTAGCACCCTGACAATCCAATCTCCCTCCCCCAACTGGCAATGGCTAAACACAGGATGTTAATGCTGCTGAGTGATGCGAATGGAAGGGGGGATCAGAGCCCACAGAAAATCACAGGAGAAAGGACACAAGCTGCAGCTGACAACACAGGACAAGAGAGCTGCTGGAGGCGAGGAGAGTGCACAGCTTGTCATGATGCCTCCACTTCCTGGCTTTAGTGTGAGTACATGTTGCCATGGAAATGGAGGCACATGAAAAGCATGCACACTCTAGCTTGCTGTTGAGGTGTGTGCCTATTCACCAAGCATGGCCACATGTCTGTGGGAAGGAGGGACTGAAAGAGAGGGCGGATTGCAGGGGTTGTATCCACCCCTCCAAACTTTCAAACAGAACAGACCATTACTGGTTCCTTCCTGACCCTTTAAGGGTCCCTTCTGAAAAAGTCAAAGGAAGTGACGAAACGCGTCAGGCACGTGACGTCATACGCATCGACGTTGATCGGAAGTGCGATCGCGGCCATCTTGGAAGTGGGAACATGCGGTTTATGTTTCCCTGAACCTGTCCATGTACATACTGCTTATGAGGAGGAGCTGTTACCACGAAATTTATGTGAGTTTTAATAAAGAAGAATACCTTTTATATTGTGACTGGTTTTCTGGAGGAAAGTTGAGGAGAAAATCATAATCGTTGGAGGAAATCAATGAGAGGAGATTGTAACCCAGAGTGGTTAATCTGCCCTGCTGTTTCTGCTATAGGGTAATTACCCATCCATATTAGAGTTGGAGAGTGGTGGTTTGGTTATCACTTTTATATATATATATATATATAGGGTGTGGTGTGATACACTGGCAGTGTTATCTGTGGAGTGGTTTTTCACACATTGCATGGCGTATTCTATGTGAATGTGTTTTCACTCTTACTGTCATTTCACTGATTTGTATGTGTTTTGACACTTGGTTAGAGTATACACATTTATTTTATTTTTGCATGCTGAACAGTGAGTGGCACGTTTGTTTTACATTATTTAAGGTATGACACTATGTCGAGTTTTTTTCTTTTTTTGAGGTGCATGAATACCAGGATTTGCGGGTATTAAGAAGGTTTTGGTGATGAAAGAAGAAGACAAAGTTTAAGTGTTTGTATTACACTTGTGAGGATTATTTTTGGCGACTTTTGACTTTATTTCTATTTTATTTTTATTTTATTTTTGGACACGGTGGGATTTTTGGACATAATATTTTTAATTTATAATTTTTTTTATATACAAGTTTTGGTTTTAATTTTGATTTGATGCATTTGCTCATAGAAAAGTCACATATATATTGTTTAGCTGGCCTTCAAGGGTGAAGGTAGATCACTTTTCTGGGAGATTATAGGTTTAAGTGTTGTGATATATAAGTATAAATGAATAATTAAATTCAACTTGGTATAAAGCAAATCAATACGTGCCACCTATAAAATATAATACTCAATATAACATATACTTATAATAATATAAAATAATATAAAATATCTGGTGATATATAAATAGTGACAATCCCAAAAAATAGTGATGTGATCCAGAAAAATATAAATAATAAAATAATATGAACGTCTCTAGTAATCAATAAATTGGTGACAGTCCCAAAAAAAGGTGATAATCTGATCCAAGATGATATATGTGACTTCCAGTGAATGCTTAATATGGTTAGGTTATTCGCTCATGTCAGGAATGGACTCGCCAATGGTGGTGGTACTCACCTGCCTTGTGGGCTGCAGTACCAGGGCTAGCCAGCGGGTGCTCTCAGCAACCAGAAGCTCACTTCTGCAATCAGCCATCACCTGAGGCTGATTGCAGGAGGTGTGTTTAAGGAATGGCCAGACCTGCAGTCAGTGCCTTGTTGTACTGTTTCGCTTGGCCCCGGTATCCTGATCCTGCTTGCTTCTACCCTGATTCTGCACAAACTATGCCTTTACTGACCTCGTCTAGTCCTGACCACTCTCCCGCCTGCTCCTGGTACCTTGTTTGCCCGTTTGTTACCGACCCGGCCTGCCTGACTACGTTTAGTGTTGTATTTATGGTTGTTTGTTGGAGGTTTGGTTTGTTGCACTGTGTTATGTTTTGCACTGCGTTTATGTATTGTTAGGCTTAATAAATTGTATTGTTATACTATACTTGAAGCCTGCGTATCCCTGTGTCAGTCCACACACTTCTGGTCATACCCAGATTCCTGACATTACAAGGCCATTCCTAATTAGAAGTGGCTGCACAGGGAAGCCATCTTGGCTTGTTGCTGGGAAGGATGCATCCTGATGAGGTTGTGTATTTGTCTCTGCTAGTCTTTGATGACAGAGATTATGCCTATCAGACTCTGAAGGAGTATGCCAACTGCTAGAATGCATACGGATCACTCATTTTCTAGTGGATCAGGGCACAGAGTTCTCTGAGGTCCAGCCATTGATTCAGGTTTGTGTAGAGTTGGCTTCATCTGGTGTCCCTGAGGGCAGGGATGACTTTTTGCCGCCATTTAGTGCAGACCAGGTAGAGTCCCTGGTATGGTTATTAGAGGATGATGTGGATTGCTTCTTGGAGCATTATTCAGCATGTTCACAACAGGTGCTAAGGGATTGTATAAATGCAGTGCAGTCTTTGACCAGACAGGCTTTGTGTAAGCTGAGCTTTGTTCAACCCGTACTACAGATATGGTCAGAGTTGTTACACCCAGCCTCAGTCAGCTTGCAACACACCAGTCCTGCTTCTCATCATTCCTCTGCTCAAAGCTCTCTTCCTGCATTCCCGACAGCACCCCCAGTGACAGCCCAGTATACCCTGCTATCTACCACATGTCAGTACCCTGCTCCCACTCGCTGCACCTATCCTGCCTTTAACCCTGTAAAGAAGTCCTCTGTAGCAACTGCTCCCTCCTTTGTTCCATCCCCCAGCTCTTCTTTGCCTACAGCTGCTCTATCTGTTTACAAACCTGCGCTTACTTACAGTGCTCCAGTAACTAAAACTAGGAAAAGGCAAAAATTCTTTCCAACCAAAACCATCCTGCCAGTATCCAAACCAGTCAGCCTGCCGTCTGAGAACCCGCCTTCCGTGGTTCAGCCTGGTGACTCGGTGCCCACTGTCAGGCCAGATAACTCAGTGCCCGCTGTCGTGCCAGTTGACTCGGTGCCCGCTGTTGAGCTTGGTGACTCGGTGCCCGCTGTTCTGCCAGGTGACTCGGTGCCCGCTGTTCTGCCAGATGACTCGGTGCCACTGTTCTGCCAGATGACTCGGTGCCCGCTGTCGAGCTTGGTGACTCGGTGCCCACTGTTCTGCCAGATGACTCGGTGCCCGCTGTCGAGCTTGGTGACTCGGTGCCCGCTGTTCTGCCAGATGACTCGGTGCCCACTATTGAGCTTGGTGACTCGGTGCCCGCTGTTGTGCCAGATGACTCAGTGCCCGCTGTTCTGCCAGATGACTCGATGTCTGCTGTCGAGCTTGGTAACTCAGTGCCCACTGTTCCGCCAGATGACTCGGTGCCCGCTGTCGAGCTTGGTGACTCGGTGCCCACTGTCGTGCCAGATGACTCGGTGCCCGCTGTCATGCCAGATGACTTGGTGCCCGCTGTCGAGCTTGGTGACTCGGTGCACGCTGTCATGCCAGATGACTCGGTGCCCGCTGTTGTGCCAGATGGCTCGGTACCCGCTGTCGAGCTTGGTGACTTGGTGCCCGCTGTTGTACCAGATGACTCAGTGCCCGCTGTTGTGCCAGATGACTCAGTGCCCGCTGTAGTGCCAGATGACCCGGTGCCCGCTGTCGAGCTTGGTGACTCGGCGCCCGCTGTACTGCCAGATGACTCGGTGCCCGCTGTTCTGCCAGATGACTCGATGCCCACTGTCGAGCTTGGTGACTCGGTGCCCACTGTTCTGCCAGATGACTCTGTGCCCGCTGTTGAGCTTGGTGACTCGGTGCCCGCTGTTGTGCCAGATGACTCGGTGCCCGCTGTCATGCCAGATGACTCGGTGCCCGCTGTCGTGCCAGATGACTCGGTGCCCGCTGTCCTGCCAGATGACTCGGTGCCCTCTGTCGAGCTTGGTGACTCGGTGCCCTCTGTCATGCCAGATGACTCGGTGCCCGCTGTTGTGCCAGATGACTTGGTGCCCACTGTCGAGCTTGGTGACTAGGTGCCCGCTGTTGTGCCAGATGACTCAGTGCCCGCTGTCGTGCCAGATGACCCGGTGCCCGCTGTCGAGCTTGGTGACTCGGTGCCCGCTGTTCTGCCAGATGACTCGGTGCCCGCTGTTCTGCCAGATGACCCGGTGCCCGCTGTCGAGCTTGATGGCTCAGTGCCTGCTGCCTCGCCTGATGGCCCGATGCCTGGTGCCTCGCCTGATGACCCGGTGCCTGCTGCCTCGCCTGATGGCCCGGTGCCTGCTGCCTCGCCTGATGGCCCGGTGCCTGCTGCTCCACATGATGGCCCGGTGCCTGCTGCCTTGCCTGATGGCCCGGTGCCTGCTGCTCCTCCTGATGGCCCAGTGCCTGCTGCCTCACCTGATGGCCCGGTGCCCGCTGCCTCGCTTGATGGCCCAGTGCCCGCTGCCTCGCCTGATGGCCCAGTGCCCACTGCCTCGCCTGATGGCCCGGTGCCTGCTGCTCCGCCTGATGGCCCGGTGCCCGCTGCCTCGCCTGCTGGCCCGGTGCCCGCTGTTCCGCCTGATAGCCCAGTGCCCGCTGCTCCGCATGATGGCTGGTGCCTTGCCTGAGGGCCTCTGCCGGCTGCCTCGCCTGATGTGTCTCTGTCTGCTGCCCAGCCTTATGTGCCTCTGTCCGCTGCCCAGCCTGTTGTGCCTCTGTCCGCTGCCCAGCCTGATGTGCCTCTGTCCGCTGCCCAGCCTGATGTGCCTTCGTCTGCTGCCCAGCCTGATGTGCCTCTGTCCGCTGCCCAGCCTGATGTGCCTCCGTCCGCTGCCCAGCCTTATGTGCCTCCGCCCGCTGCCCAGCCTGATGTGCCTCCGCCCGCTGCCCAGCCTGATGTGCCAGCTCCTGATATCCAGCCAGTTACCTGACCCGGGCGGTGGAACATTTTTCCCACTAAGGACTGTTTGGAGAATCCTGAGGCCGCTCCTTGAGGGGGGGGGGATACTGTCAGGAATGGACTCACCAATGGTGGTGGTACTCACCTGCCTTGTGGGCTGCAGTACCAGGGCTAGCCAGCGGATGCTCTCAGCAACCAGAAGCTCACTTCTGCAATCAGCCATCACCTGAGGTTGATTGCAGGAGGTGTATTTAAGGAATGGCCAGACCTGCAGTCAGTGCCTTGTTGTACTGTTTCACTTGGCCCCGGTATCCTGATCCTGCTTGCTTCTACCCTGATTCTGCACCAACTCTGCCTGTACTGACCTCCGCTAGTCCTGACCACTCTCCCGCCTGCTTCTGGTACCTTGTTTGCCCGTTTGCTACTGACCCAGCCTGCCTGACTACGTTTAGTGTTGTATGTATGGTTGTTTGTTGGAGGTTTGGTTTGTTGCATTGTGTTATGTTTTGCACTGCGTTTATGTATTGTTAGGCTTAATAAATTGTATTGTTATACTATACTTGAAGCCTGCGTTTCCCTGTGTCATACCCAGATTCTGGTCATACCCAGATTCCTGACAGTTCACCTCCTTATAAGCCTAATAAATAGGCTTATTACATTTTTGTTCACAAATGGAACCTGATGTAATTTGTTGCACCATATAATGAGTGGTGGGTATCTCTTAAGTGCTTCTCAGCACTCCTCTCCTCGTGTGCCGATATCCCTGCAAGGATCTCTCCCTCCTTTAGCTGATGTTTATCTCCTCCTCAATCCTGTCCTAGATATTCCTCAGTAACATATGGCAAGGAAAGAAATATGGACATAGTGCTTTATCCTTTTAAAAAAACCTTTATTAAGGTGCCCAAATGTTGCACTCACATTTTATAAAATTTTAAAACGCTTATAAAATTTTAAAACGATTATCGCAACCCCCTGATGAAGCCACGTGACCAGTGGTGTAACGCATAGGGGAGGGGCTACAACATCACTCTGCACCCGAGGACGACGGCGAGTATACACAGTGTGCGGTGCACACAGACAGAGATTGTTTTATCTGATAAGCATTTTCAAATTTTATAAAATCTGAGTGCAACATTTGGGCACCTTAATAAAGGTTTTTTTAAAAGGATAAAGCACTATGTTCATATTTCTTTACTAAACATAAACAGCAGCTGAAGGAGGGAGAGATCCTTGCAGGGATATCGGCACATGAGGAGAGGAGTGCTGAGAAGCACTTAAGAGATACCTACCACTCATTATATGGTTCCATTTGTGAACAAAAAGCGTAATAAGCCTATTTATTAGGCTTATAAGGAGGTGAGCACATAACCTAACCATATTAAGGATTCACATTAAGTCACATATATCATCTTGGATCACATTATCACCTTTTTTTGGGACTGTCACCAATTTATTGATTACCAGAGACATTCATATTATTTTATTATTTATTTTTTCTGGATCACATCAGTATTTTTTGGGATTGTCACTATTTATATATCACCAGATATTTTATATTATTTTATATTATTATAAGTATATGTTATGATGAGTATTATATTTTTTAGGTGGCACATATTAATTTGCTTTATACCAAGTTGAATTTAATTATTAATTTGTTTCTGGGTATATATTAATTGTGCTATAAAGAAAAAATGTATCACTAGTTGGTACACAATAATTACACTAAAATTAGGAGCGCGACATTCATGGGTTTTATTCTAGTGAATTCACACTCATTTTAAAACGTACCACATGTGTATCAAAAATAAAACCAATGTCATAACCTACAAACTCTCATAATACATCCACAATATAAGCGAAGAACCTTTTTCCACATATTGTGTGGGCCAAGATGTATTTACTGCCCACACTACGATGAAACACCCCCCACCAGATTGATAATATCTTGCCACTAGAATCCTAGGATGAAGATGTATTCCCCAACTAAATCTATACTTTAATTATTAGAGCATTTGCATGAAGAAGACCACCTCAATCACCATAAAGATGTACCATTTTTTTCTTACTGAGCTATAATGACCCACAGACCCAGAAAGAGTTTCTTTTTGATAGTATAGGCTATAGGTTGACACACAATTTATTCCAATTTGATGGTGAGTTCTTCTGCCAGAGGTGTGGTGCATCCATGAGCACAAGATTGTTAACTTACATGTGGGTTGGTGGGAGAGAACATACATTTATGGTGTAAGAATTCCTACTGGTCCCAGATTAGATTTTTGTGCCGCTATATTGATGACCTGATTTTTGTGGTGGACACCCTGAGTTTTACATTGGAAGGGTTTTTACATATTTAATGATAATGAGCTAAACCTGAAATTTATGGGTAGTAAAGTTGAATGTACAATACCTTTTTTGGATGTACAGCTTACACAGTGTAATGGTAAGGTAGTTACTAATCTATATAAAAAACATTATCAGGCAACATTGTCCTGAGGGCTGATTCAGGCCACCCCCTCATCTTATTAGGGGTATTCCATTGGGTCAACTTTTGAGAATCTTCAGGAGGATTTCAGGATCAAGTCTGGCACCATGTGTCAATGGTTCTTGCAACAAGGGTATTCCCAGTCAACCTTACGCAGAGCACTGAATATCATGGAGGCTACGCCAGGGGCTTCATTGCTTAGGGATAAAAAAGGTTAATAGAGATGTACAGAATATACCGGTGTCTTGAACCCCATAGAGTTTGGAATTTTCTAAGGTTAAGAATATAGTGGATTGTTACATCCCTGTTTTATACAAGGATGAAACACATGCAAAAGTTTTAAGTAAAGGGGTTAAGGTAGTCTTGAGAAGGGCTCCCTCTTTAGGCCAACATCTTTCTACTAGCTGCTTCTCTAGTATGGTAGCAAGCCACGAACATTGGCTGTCCTTTAAAGGTAACTTTAAATATGGAGCTAATGAGTGTCCATGTTGCCCCAGAATTATACAAAATGATAAATTTAGGTCCACTAGTAGTGGCAAGGAATATGATATAAGATCATTTTTAAATTGCAACACATGGAAAGTTACAGTGAAGGAAATAAGTATTTGATCCCCTGCTGATTTTGAATGTTTGCCCACTCACAAAGAAATGATCAGTCTAACGAATGGTAGGTGTATTGTAACACTGAGAGACAGAATAGCAACAACAAATTCAAAAGAAATGCATGTCTAACAAATTATGCACTGATTTGCATGTTCATGAGGGAAATAAGTATTTGAACCCCTTCACAAAACATGACTTAGTACTTGGTGGCAAATCCTTTGTTGGCAAGCACAGAGGTCAGTCGTTTCCTATAGTTGGCCACCATCTTTGCACACATCTCAGGAATCCATCCTGAGATGGCCCACTCCTCTTGGCAGATCCTTTCCAAGTCCTTAAGGTTTGGTGGCTGACGTTTGGCAGCTCAAACTTTCAGCTCCATCCACAGATTTTCAATCGGATTAAGGTCTGGAGACTGGCTAGGCCACTCCAGGACCTTAATGTGCTTCTTCTTGAGCCACTATTTTGTTGCCTTGGCCTTGTGTTTTGGGTCATTATCATGCTGGAATGCCCATCCATGACCCATTTTCAATGCCCTGGCTGAGGGAAGAGAAGTTCTCACCCACGATTTGACGGTTCATTGCCTCGTCCATCATCCCTTTGATGTGGTGCACTTGTCCTGTCCTCTTAGCAGAAAAACACCCCCAAAGCAGAATGTTTCCACCACCATGTTTGACAGTTGGTATGGTGTTCTTGGGGTCATAGGCAGCATTCCTCCTCCTACAAACACGGCGAGTTGAGTTGATGCCAAAGAGATCGATTTTGGTCTCATCTGAACACAACACTTTCAACCAGTCCTCCTCTGCATCATTCAGATGTTCAGTGGCAAACTTCAGACGGGCCTGGACATGTGCTTACTTGAGCAGAGGGACCTTGTGGGCACTGTAGGATTTCAATCCTTGTCGGCGTAGTGTGTTACCAATTGTTTTCTTGGTGACTATGGTCCCAGCTGCCTGGATATCATTGACAAGATCCTCACGTGTAGTTCTGGGATGATTCCTCACTGTTCTCATGATCATTGAAACTCTGCAAGGTGAGATCTTGCATGGTGCACCAGACCTAGGGAGACTGACAGTTGTTTTGCGAATGATTGCACCAGCTGTTGTCACCTTCTCACCAAGCTGCTTGGCGATAGTTTGTTAGCACAGTCCAGCCTTTTGTAGGTCTAGTCTTGTCACTGACAACCTTGGACAGCTCTTTGGTCTTTTCCATGGTGGAGAATTTGGAAGCTGATTGTTTGATTGCTCCTGTGGACAGGTGTCTTTAATACAGGTAACAAAATGAGATTAGCAGCACTCCCTTTAAGAGACTGCTTCTAATCTCAGCTTGTTGCCTGTATGAAAGACACCTAGTAGCCAGAAATCCTGCTGAATGATAGGGGAACAAATACTTATTTCCCTCATGAACATGCAAATCAGTGCATAATTTGTTTCTTTTGAATTTGTTGTTGGTATTCTGTCTCTTAGTGTTACAATACACCTACCGTTCGATTTTTAGACTGATCATTTCTTTGTGAGTGGGCAAACATTCAAAATCAGCAGGGGATCAAATACTTATTTCCTTCACTGTATATATTTGATTACATGTGCAGAATGTGCTGTGCAGTACGTGGGGGTGCACAACTAGGTGGTTCGGAGATCGATTGAGGGACCATGTATATGACACTTTAAAGAGGTATGACACAAGGGTGGCCCAGCATTTTAATGAGAAGCAGGGGGTAACACCATGGCCATTTGTATACAGGCGATAGAGGGCGTTACCACTCCCAATAGAGGGGGGATTGATTTAGGATATTGTGCAAATGGGAGGTGCATTGGATTTTCAGTTTAAAGACTATAATTCCAGAAGGCCTCAATTTTATGCAGCGTTTGACCCATTTTTATGAGTAATTATATATTTTTATATTACAGGGAATTTTCAGAGGGTTTGTTGTTCATGTGGTTACTTTTATATAGAGTATACTTTATAATTGGGGAGTACGGATCAAATATTTGTTATTGATAAAGACAACAGATTGCTTGCAATGATACATTATGATGATATATTTCTCGTTATAGAAAATGGGAGTGTCACGATATGTGATCATGGGTGGCAGTATCATTTTGATTGTGTCTACTCATGTATGTATATATAGCTGACTGTGCAGTATACCTAATGTAGATCGGGGTTCATGATAGCTCAGTATAAAAAAATGGTACATCCTTATGGTGATTGAGGTGGTCTCCTTCATGTATATTATTAAAGTATAGATTTAGTTGGGGAATACCATCTTCATCCTAGGTTTCTAGTGGCAAGATTTTATCGATCTGAGAGGGGCAGGGGTTCATTGTAGTGTGGGCAGCAAAATACATTTTGGCCCACACAATATGTGTAAAAATGTTTTTTGCTTATATTATGGATATATTATGAGATTCTGTAGGTTATGACACTGTTTGTTTTTATTTTTGATACACATGTGGTATGTTTTAAAGGACTGTAAAATGAGTGTGGACTCACCAGGTTATTGTCCATGCATCTATGTGGATTTACCTCTGTTTGAGGGTTTATAGTAAACTCACTGGGTTATCCAGTTTGTCTTTTTAATACCATGTTGTATCATACATGGATGTGTGGAGGCTTTTCGTCTGCGTCTTGTTTTTTGAACAAACTATGTTACATGATATGATATGATATGATTATGTGATATATGAGCACTGGGAGCTGTGACACCTGGTTGATTGGGGAACTTTGTGTTTCCCATGGTGGGGAGGAGTTTTGTGACCAGGTGAGGGTAGTCCTGTAATCATATGGAGTGTATATATTGTTTATTTTCTTTTGCGTTTGTGAAGTTATGAGTAAGTGCTAGTTCTAAGTGCAAAACATGCAACTTTTCTTTGTTGCCGACACTCTATGTGATATTTTTTATGAAAGCATTAATAAAGTAGAAGAAGTGCAGTGGATTCTGGATTCTCTCTTTTCTTGTGCAGATGAGCTGTGCATGCACCTTCACCTATCCTGGTCAGTGGAAGCCAGATATTTATCATCTGGAGCAGCTTTGGTTGATCCCTGCTCTTGATACTATCAAAATTTTACTTGCTTCCAATAGATGTCCTGCTTATTCTGTTGCATGGCAAAGATGGGTATCTCTTAATAGGGATTTTGTTTTTTCTCTTCAGACTCCATCAGAATAATCCATTCTGGCATCTTTGATTTTTTCACATTCAGCCAGTTTTCTTGTTGTTTGGAAGAGTGTTAGAGGTTTACAATTGACTAATCTTTATTTCCATCTATCTAGATTATTGCAAGTTTAGCCCTCTCCATCTATATTGATTATTCATCTTGGAGGCAATGATATCAGTAGATTAAAAGCCTTGTATTTAATTTTCCATGATTGAACATGATACAAATTATTGTAAAATGTCTTTTCCAAATACTACTGTAATGTTGTCTGAGATTGTACCTCACCTTCTGTGGTTATCTTCTCCTCAATTCAGACCTTTTGAGAAGATCAGAAAGTGAATCATTCGAAACTCTTGAAAACGTTATGCTTCTTCTTGATAGCTTTCCATTTTGCCTTGTTGATCAATGAAATTCAGAAATATTGGCCTTGATATCTTTAATCTAGAACTCCAAACTTGTATCAACTTGGCTGCCGCTTTCGGGTAGGCCTGGCCTTGTTTTCAGCAAGTCCTGGGTGGTGGGGGACTCTGCAGAATTTACTAATTCGCTTGAGTTCTTATGACTGAGTGGTATGTTTTTAATTTATTCAGTATCTAAATTTATTTAATTTAATACACTTGTTTGTTTATCCAATTTAATAAACCAAAGTGCCTCTGCCATTTTAATTGCATAAGTTTTGTGTTTTTATTTATTTATTATAACTCAATTGTTATCTTGTTTGTTGGGAAAAGGGGAGGATGTGCAGCCTGCAATCCCATGGCAAAGAGTGCACAATTTAAACAGTAAGGGATTGCTCTGTGCAATATGCTTTCCCAGAACAGGTAAGTATAACCTCTTTTTTATTTTAAGAAAAAAAAAGTAATGTTTACAGCCTTATTAAGTGTATCCAAACCTAAAAACGTAATAAATTGCAGCCTACTAAGCCTTATATATAGTGGCTACATTCGGGTTCTTTTTTCATTTTCTTTTTTTGCGAGCTCCCTTCTACCCTTTGTTGCAGACACTTTATCTGGTCTGCCACCCTTGACCAAGGGGGGGATTTTCTTGAATAAATATATTGCATTATTTTGCTTGCGTTTTTATGACTGGGCTTTATGTTTTGAATTTAATTTAATCGATATCTAATATTATTTAATGTAGTAAACTTAATAATTTATTCAATTTAATATACCAATAAAAGTGCTGCAGTCATTTTAATGTCCTAATATTTTGAGTATTTATTTATTATATTTCAATTGTTATATTGTTGTTTGTTGGGGAAAGAGGAGGATGTGCAACCTGCAATCCCATGAGAGAGGTATGGTTGTCACTAGGCTGCTTTCCAGATTTGGACTACAAATACGTCTTTTTCTCTTCATCTCCATTACCTGGAAAGCAGGGTGTCAGGAATGGACTTGCCAATAGTGGTGGGACTCACCTGCCTTGTGGGTTGCAGTACCAGGACTGGCCAGCGAGTGCTCTCAGCAACCAGAGGCTCACTCCTGCAGTCAGCCAAAACACCTGAGGCTGATTGCAGAAGGTGCATATAAGGAATGGCCAGGCCTGTGATCAGGGCCTTGGTGCATGTTTTCCCAAGAGCCCCTGTACCTGCATCCTGTCTGCTTCCTGTCTGATCCTGCTTGATCCCTCACTCTGATTGAACTCCGCCTGTCCTGACCTCTGCTATTCCTGACCACTCTCCAGTCTGCTCCTTTGTACCTTGTCTGCCTGATTGTTCCTGACCCGGCCCGTCTGACTACGCTCTGCCTGCTCCTTTGTACCTTGCCTGCCCGTTTGCTACCGACCCGGTCTGCCCGACTACGCTTAGTATTGTCCTTTTGTTATCTGTTGGGGGTTTTGGTTTGGTTTGTTTGCACTGTGTTTATGTTTAGTCTTGCACTGCGTTTATGTATTGTTTAGTCTTAAATAAATTATATTGTTTATACTATATCTGAAGCCTGCGTTTCCCTGTGTCAGTCCACACACCTCTGGTCATACCCAGAGCCCTGACACAGAGTATTTGTAGTTTACAAAATACAGTTTGGAAGGAAGAAAAATATCTGCACATAGTTGGCTGTTCAACATGAACAAAGATTGGCCATTCACATGATTGGATAATTGAATTAAATGCTCACATAATGTTTTAAAAGAAGATTCTAAATGTAACTCATTGCATTTCTAGCAAGATTAACAAATAGTCTTTGTACTTCCCGAAAATGTTCTTTACCTGAAAAATAAAAAGGACTGGTGAACCACAACTTATTACATTTTTGTTCTTGGGTTAAATATCCTTTAAACCTGATGCCCTTTTGGTTTTAACCAATCCTCTCATCACTCTCCCCAATCTCCAGGTCATATTGGACCATTTTTAGACTATATCTGGCCTTCGCATCAATTTGTCTAAAACCACGGCATTGAATATTACGCTCCATGCCAACCTGGTTGAATGGTTGCAGACACAATTTCCCTACCGTTGGGCATCCCATTCCCTGCTTATCTTGGAGTTACACTTACTTCCTCCTACTCTGCCTTATTTTTGGCTAATTATTACCCCTTATTGCGCTTTGTTACTTCCCTGCTTCATTCTTGGCAGTTTCCTTCTTTATCATGGAGTGGCTGGATACATGCTGTCAAGATGACCATCTTGATGAAGATCCTGTACTTTTTCCGTACTCTCCCTATTCATGTCCCTGCGTCTTTTCTTTGTGTACTACAGAGCTGGATTCTCAGTTTTATTTGGGCTCATAAACATCCCAGAGTACCTAGAGCCACTCTGTATACTTATAGATTACAGGGAGGTTTGGGAGTTCCACACGCTTCTAGATACTAATTGGCGGCTCAGATTTCCCAGTTGTCTATGCTTCATGCCACGACAGATATCACGTTATGGGTACTCTTGAAATTACCCAACTGTGATCCGCTTTCCTTAACTACATTGCTTTGGCTCCCGCCTAAATTGCGCCCTCCGGATTTGAGCCCTATCATGCTTCACAGTTTACGAACCTGGGATTCTGTAAAATATTCGGGTAATTTGATTTCATCATTTCTACCTCTTTTGCTGATTACGCATAATCCTTTATTTCTGCCAGGCCTAGCACATCCCCCCTCTTTCTCTTGGTGGATCTCTCATGGCTTTGTATATTGTACATGATTTTCTGAGCTCTCATACGTTTCCATCGTGGGAGTCTCTTCGAGAATCAAGGGGAATATTATCGGTATTTGCAATTGCGCCACTGGGTCCTACCCCTCAGTCGTTCCTCTACATACCCTTACCGCAAAACACCCTTTGAACATCCCTGTCAGCATTCCCCAGGGTCCCCTGGTCTCATTTCTGTAATTTATGCCTCCCTTAACAGTAGGTCCTCCTCATCACCCCTGTCTTATGTCTCTCAATGGGAGCGAGATCTGGGTATCTCGATTGCGGCGGAGGATTGGCATAGGGCCTGGGGGATGGTGGCGAAATGTTCATTCAATACAGTCACTTGAGGCAGCCTACAAAGTTCTACTGTGGTGATACTGGGTCACTTTAATCCGACTGGCGGAGATAGGTGTTTCTGGAACTGTGGTCTACGCGGGGACGTCTTGCACATATGGTGGTCGTGCCCGCGATTGATAAGCTTCTGGTCTAGGGTTTTTGGTTTGCTACAAACGCTATTTCATATTACGGTCCATAGGGATGCAAAGGTGGCCCTCCTGCATTGCACAATTTCAGGTCTCTCTAGGTCTCAGCAGAAATTGTCATCCTACCTATTTATTTTGGCCAAATGTGCTATAGCTCAAGCTTGGAGAACCCCTTCGGTTGTCTTCCAGCGGATGAAGACCCGGATGAATGCTATGTTGTTCAATGAACAGATGTCTAGCATTCTTCATGATTCTCATCCGAGATTCCTTAAGGTTTGGGAAGCTTGCATATGTTATTCCTTGCCATCCCTGCCTCCTACTAGTTATGGCCTCTTATAGTGGCTGCCTGTGCTAGCCCTGGATCCGTGATCCTTCTAGTTTCCCTTCTTCCATGTTTTCTTTCTGATTCCCTTTTTTATTTTGTTTTATTTTCTTTTTCCTTTCTTATAACCTTTTTTCTTTCCTCTTCTTTTTCTGATATTATGTTGGATTACTGTTGCAATTTGGTTCAGGCTTTTTGCCGTCCCTACTTGATGTCATTGGACATTTCGTTATTTGACTAATACAAGTCAGCAGGATGTCTCTGTTTATGTGTTATTGTTCTGCTCTGCCCCTGCATGGGCGTATCTTGAGCTTGCTGTATTCTTAAAACAAAACTTTCTTAATAAAAATATTGAAACAGAAAAAAAAATATCCTTTAAACCACACACATCTGTTCATTACATTAAGCTTTCCATGATGGCAGATATGATATTTTAATCCAAACAACTTTTATTGTCAAGATAATAGAGAAAATGGAACAGTACAGAATCCACAATGACATTACTGCAAGAGCAGGATTACACATAAATAGAACGTGGATACACAGATCCCGTAATGGACAGACTAACAGTAATGGTAATCAAACAAAACAGAGACCACAAGGATCTAAAACTTTCTTGACAATACCTTGCTTTTTACTTCTTACTTTTTATTCCTTCCCGGCCAGATGTAAACAGAAATGGGGGAAAGGAACAAAGCCCAAAACATGCCTTCAAACAATAAAAAAAAAAAAAAAAACATATCAACAACAACCTCTGGTTCACCCGAGACGTCTCATCAAAAGAATGGGAGATGCACATGAACTTCCCCTACAATTTATATTCATGCTACATATTGAAGTTACATTTTTAAACAGGTCAAACAACCAAAGAAATACCAAGAAACTGAAGGAAAGAAAATATCTTAGCTGCCATGGCTAAATGGTTTAAAAAGATGATAACTCTGAGACTGTCCTTCTTATCCTTCAATCATTACTTGGTGAGCAACTGATCTAGAGCTAACAAGAGTATTCCAGGTGTCAAGACTCCAATACTGACGTGCTTGTTTTGAGTCAGGGTCTCAATAATTAGTAAAATACCAGAAACTAAAAAATACATTTATAGGATTTTAACGGTGCCAACAAAAAAACAAATCTATTTATATAAAATACCATATTTATTGCAAAGTCCATAATTATATTGTTTAAAACAATGTGTTACAGTTTTTTCATCTGCAACAGTGAATCTACATTAAAATAACACCTAGAGATCAAGTGACTACTTTACAACAAAATGTGGATTCCCTATTGCGGCATACCACTATGTGGATGAAAAACTGTAACACGTTGTTTTTAATTATGGACTTTGCAATAAACATGGTATTTTATGTAAATAGATTTGTTTTTTGCTGGCACCTTTAGAATCCCATACATTTATTTTTTAGTTTCTGGTATTGTTATAAGGGATGTGGTGACCCACAAACGGTTTATCCTTTCAATAATTACTAAAGCTATCAAAATTGTGAGAGTGCTAGACAAGCAGCTATATGAACAAATCATGAGTTACTACTATTTTTGCTTGGAAGGTTCACTTTAAAGGCTGCAGAAAGTATACTGTTTTCAGTGAGACACACACTTATCTAACAAATGTGCAGTGAGGTCGGAAGATGAGCATGACAACCATTGTGCAGCACTAACAAACAGAAAGAATAACTTGTATATTTACAAGGCACATATAACTGCCACAGGTGGAAAATATAATTGCAAACACTAAGTAAAAACAACATTTTATGCGTTAACATACATAAGATAAGATAAGATTATTCACATTCAGCTGATCTCTTGTAAATGGATGACTACAACATTTCAGTCTAGACTACAGTACATATCATATAACGGTAAGTCTCATACAGAAATACATTTTACAGAAACAATAAATTGGGATAATTACATTTTTAAGTTGTTTACTGAATGTACATGGTGTTGTGAGATTTCTGGGTTTTGCACTTTTTAAAATAACCTCTGTTAAAAAGTAACATATATGGTCTTATGCTGAACAAACAGCATAAGTATGTTATGCTGCCTCTTCATGTCATGGGTTAACTCCATGCTATAGGTATAATTTTGTGAGCTGAATCATAGTGACATTATAGTGATGAATCGACAGACTGTAAATGGGAAGCTGAGGGTTTCAAATAAATCCACACTTGGCAAAATTTCCCTACAAAACAGCCAGATAAAAATAAAAATGTATTACATGATCTGCTTGTTTTAGCTATGTGGTGTCATAGTTCTGGAAATAAAGCTACATTGTTCCGGAAATCTATTATGTGAGAGTATTTCTCAGCTGTGGATTGGCTTTTATGGAAATCCACCATAGGAGGGTATTCTTGAAAGAGAATAAAACAGTGGCATACACCTATGGGACATAGTTACTCTACTCACACCATACTACTCTAAAAAGGCAGTGTTTGCTGTAATCAGCAGATCTTCAGTTCTTACCTCAATAGAAAACCCACTGACTTTTTAATTAGAATATGATGCCAAGAACCTACAGACAGATGGCTCATACTTTACCCACTGTTTCCTGGCTGAATGTAAATGTTTAGGAAATGCTACAGTGTTATAATCTATTGTGTATTTGTCTCTACACTATGATTTTTGTGCTATAATAACTTTAAAAGTATGTTTCAGTCAAAGAGAGAGAAAATCTAGTGCTAACATCTAATAACATAATCAAATACATTTCTTAGATTGTTCTTTAAAGAAATGTGCAAAATGAGCCAAATGCCCTCAAGGTTACATTAAAAACCTAGAAATGTAATAAAAGACAGAAATGAAGATGCAGGAGTTGTTACAAACAAGCATTTATTATAACACATAAAAAGTATTTTCCACTTACACTTTAACTCTCAGATGCATACACAGGATGACACAGCACAGAGCAGTCCAGGCTCAGTTCCATGAGCTTTGACTGTGCTGTGTCATCCTGTGTATGCATCTGAGAGTTAAAGTATAAGAGGATATTGTATTTTTATTGTTTTTATTATCGGTTAAACGTACTTTTAGTAAATGAGTTCCCAAAGTGTATGCACTAAATGCTAACTGCTGATCTGCTATATGCAAGCCTAAAACTTAAACAGTTATATTTACAGTTTGGTATATATATATATATATATATATATATATATATATATATATATATAGTGCTCAGCATAAATGGGAACACCCCAACTGATTTTTCAGAAAACTTTTACTTTCCTTACAGAATCAACATTTTCTATACTACAAAAAAGTATTTTTCCTAACAGATACATTCAAGACCATGTTGCAAAAATGAATACACTCCAATGAAAGTCTTAGGAGCAAACCTAAATTTTATCAGACAATCTGGAGCAGATGTTTGATAGAATTCGATCTGGTCTTATCAAATTACACCTTAACACACATAATAATAGGATATAGTATTCATATGCCAGCACATGATATGAACAAATAGAAGTATATTTGAAACAATAATGTAATACTGACTTTTCAACTTCTGTAGTAATTATTCTGGCACTCCCAAATCATCAATTGTTAACCACATTAAATCCAGACACTTTATCACGTACCTGGTGATGGAGGCCAATGGAGAGAGGGCTTCCCTTGCGGCTAAGTTCCGGACTCCCCTGAGAGTGGGACAGGAGGAGTCTGGCCCAAAGTTGCACAGGTCACCTGTAGGAGTGCTGGTTGGTGGTCCACTCAGAAGCACAGCTGGTGCACGGAGATAGGTCTGCAGACAGGAGGGGCCTGTGCATTGTATGTAAGCCCTTCTGGGACTTAGATGTTTACTGGGTAGTCGGTTCAAGCCAAGGTCAGGTACTAGGTGGGAATCAGAGCAGATGGAATAGCCGAGGTCATACACAGAGGAGCGAGAGAGAGAGTATCCATAAGCTAAGCCGAGGTCAGATCAGGGGTAAATCAGAGAAGACAGGTCCAGGAGCAAGCCCAGCCGGTAACAGAAAATCACAGGTCAGAATCACAGGAAACAGGAACAGGGCGCGGGGAGCTAGAGATCATCCAGCAACTTGAGGAAGTGATGAGCCTCCTTATAAAGGCCGTCTGGCACCAAACTGAGACTGATGTGTACTTCTGTGGACATGCAGAGTACTGTCGGAAATGCCAGAGCTTCCAGAACCTCTGCCGTGGACAGGACCCTGACACACTTTCACCCCCCTTTCAGTCCAGGCCAACTTTCAGCTTTCAGCACTATCACTCTTTGAGTGACAATTACTCATTCTTGCAACACTGTACCCATATGACATTTTTACCATTTTTTTGAGACAGATAAAGCTTTCTTTTGGTGGTTTTTGATCACCACATGGATTTTTATTTTTTGCTATAAAAATGAAAAAAGACAGTAAATTTAGAAAAAAAAATATTTTGCTTAGTTTTTTTATAATATTTTACAAATAAATACATTTTCTTATTAAATTTAGGTCAAAATGTATTCTGCTGCATTTCTGGGGTAAATATAATCCAAAATGGTATATATTATTTACTCTGCTTAAAGGTATAGGGTCTACAAACTATGGGATATATACAGTGCTCAACATAAATGAGTACACCCCAACAGATTTGTCAGAAAACCTTTCCTTTCCTTTCAGAATAAACATTTTCTATGGAACACTATACTACAAAACACTCCCACAAATGTAGGCCATTGATTGTAAACAAGATTTGTTCATTTGTACACACAAAAAGTATTTTTCCTAACAAATACATTTAAGACCATGTTGCAAAAATGAATACACCCCAATGAAAGTCTTAGGAGCAAAGCTAAATTTTAGACAACAAAATCCTAATTAACAAGAATTCAACTATAGGTGAGTCTAATTATTCATTAAAAAGGTGTCCAGCAGACAGTTGAATATTTCATGCTGTCATCAATGGCACCACATGGAAGAGAAATGTCACAAGGCCTGAGAAAGAAAATAATTTCTTTACTCAAGAAAGGTGAAGTCTACAAGAAGATCAGCAAAGCTTTACCTATCAGTCAGAATACTATAGCAAAAGTGATACAAAAATTTAACAAAGATGGAACTGCAACCATCTCACAGAGACATCCAGGCCATGCATGGAAGTTGCATATGTATATACTCCTGCGCTGGAAGATGGACTCCACATAGGCTAGAACCACATGTAGGATGCCTAGAAAATACACACCTTGCTGCCCTCAATGGACCAGGGAAATACAAATGCGCTGCATGCAAAGAAACAAACAGAGGGTGTACAGGCCTAGTGCATTATCTTTTAAAAAATAATTTATTGTATAAAATAAGTGGTAATATACTCACAAAGAATAAAATGTCCAGGACACATCATATAAAGTACAGCAAGGTCCTATCGCACTGGATGATGTCTGTAATGGGATTCTTAAACCTCCAACTGACTGACGCATTTCGAGGACTTGCCTCTCCCTCAGAGCCAAACCATCCACGGAAGTTAACACCTCTACTGGAGCGACTTCTGATGAGTAGGGTTAAAGAAAATCTCCATGCAAGTTCTTTGCACTTAACTAAAGAAGTAGAAAGCCAAACTTGGGTAATTGTTTCCTGTGACACAATACGGCAGGGGTGGCGAACACGCGGTTCTCGAGCCGCGTGCGGCTCCTAGCCAAAATGAATGCGGCTCTTTGCCTCTTATCATATTTTGTATACTGTGGCTCTTTGCCAAGTTTCAGCGGCGCGCTGTCTTCCGGCTTCTGTAGCGTGGGCACTGGGCATGACAGCCGGGTGCCAAGTGCGCATGCGCAAGAAGCGGTGCTTTTTGTGAATGGTAAGGCGGTACCTGGGACACATGACAGATCCCAGAAGCCGCCAGACCAATCACAAAGCGCAAGTGCTTCTCGCTCAGGCGCACTGGGCACCCGGCTGTCATGCCGAGCGCCATTACAGAAGCTGGGAAGACAGCGCGCGGCTGGATCGAGGAACAGGTAAGATCAAACAAAAACTCTGCGGAAGTAAGAGCGGGTACCTGTCAAATTCAGGTACCCGCTCCCCACCTCCCCAAAGGTCAGCAGTCATCTGTACTGTCCGCAGTCTCTGGTCATCCCTGTGCTGTCCGCAGTCTCTGGTCATCCCTGTGCTGTCCGCAGTCTCTGGTCATCCCTGTGCTGTCCGCAGTCTCTGGTCATCCCTGTGCTGTCCGCAGTCTCATTTGATGTGTGTGTTGAGGGTGGACACTTACCTTGAAATGAACACATTGTTGTTTTGTAAGGGGAAGAAAGTGTTATGGTGAATAATATGGTTTTAATTATGTGTTTTTGTGTGAGTGTTTGTCTGTTTTGGCAGGTCACTGCGTGGTGTGGCTCTCTGACTTTCACAGTTTAAAATTTTGGCTCTTTGTGTCTAACTTGTTTGCCACCCCTTGCAATACGGCATACATTGCAGAGGAATGGCATGCATGGGTGTCTTCCATGAAGAAAATCTTTCCTAATGCCCATGCACAAAAAAGCCCACCTATAATTTGCAAGGGCCCATGCTGAAAAAGAAGACTACTGAGTGCTCTAGAAAGATAAGACCAAGATAAATGTTTTTGGAACTGATGGCTTCAAAACTGTATGGCATCGCAAAGGTGAGGAGTACAAAGAAAAACGCAGTGTCCTTTTGTGGGACTGCATGAGTGCTCATGTCAAGGAGCTGCATTTCATTGATGGTATCATGAATTTACAGATGTACTGCTCTATAATGAAAGAGAAAATGCTGCCATCACTCCGTGCCCTTGGTCGTTGTGCACTTTTCTAACATGACAACGATCCAAAACACACATCTAAGGCCGCTGTTGAATTTCAGAAGAAGAACAGGGTGAAAGTGATTCAGTGGCCAAGTTTGTCTCCTGATCTAAACCCAATCAAACACCTATGGGGAATTATGAAGAGATAAGTTGAGCATCATTCTCCATCCAGCATCCAGGTTCTAAAAGAATGGAAAAGATGAAAAAAGATGTTGCAATATGTCACTAACGTTTTCATTACATGTCTAGAAGAATTGGCACTGTCCTTGTAAATCATGGAGGTCATACAAAATATCAGATGTAGTAGTTTTTGTTGTGGGGTGTATTACATCAACTAATTTGAGTAAAACTGAAGATTTTGTAATCTAAGTTATATTATTAACCTTACTTTCATGTAATGAGCAAAACAAATCTTCTATAAAACTCAGTTTTGTCAAAAGTTTGGAAATTGTTCTTGTGTTCATTAAGATATTGATTAATATCTTACTTTTTAAAAAGAGTGTATTCATTTATGCTGAGCACTGTATATATATATATATATATATATATATATATATGAAATGTGCATTTGTAAGATTTTAAATTCCTTGTAGGTCAGTCTTGTAATGCAGTAGGGGGTTTGGCAAAGCAACAAAGAAATGGTGCCCTTTATGTAATAGAGTTAAGCCACTAACCTGTCCTCAGCCTGCTAAATGGGCAGTAAAGGAATAACTAATTCCACTCTTACCTACTGTTACTATGTTCCCAGTGCAAACTGGAATGTAGTAGAGCACTGGTTGGTGGGGAGGAGCAATTTTGCCCAGGTTCGATTTGCGGGGAGTTTGTCAAATGCTGCTTGAAGTCTGCCAGTATTGTCAAACAGGGCACAGGGGGTTGGGCACTGCTATGGAGGACATTTTATGAAAAAATAAAAAATACTGTACAACAGATAGAGGGTACTTTAATGCAATTTTGAGGGCAGCTTGTGAAAAGCAACAATACTTTAAATAACACACATGGGAGATGCCTTTCAGCTTATGTGGTGTTATGCAATTCAAAAAATAACAGCATCTTCCCTGCTGTGGAGGAGGTGTGACAGCAGGGTATACATCATATCCTCCTCACTCTCTCTGCAGTAAAAAGAAACTATAATTCTGATTAACCATGTGGTTGATAGGAAATGTAGTGGGTGGGTACACTAAGCCTTTACATGTTGAGTATGTACTCTCCCACTGCAACATAAACTACATCCCCTCATTCTCCATCCACTATAGCCACTACAGCATGCATGTCTAAAATGTTTTGTTCATGATATATAGTTTACTATAGATTAAATATTTAATCTTCCTCCTCTAGGTTTTCTGTTACTGGCCACTTCTCTCTCTCTAGCCACAACAGAAGATAAACTAATTGGTTTCTGTATCACTACCTAACAATGTAATCCAACATGTCCCAAGCGCTTTGGTTCTATTGTGTAGTGGCTAGGGATGTCATCAAATGGATTATACAAGCTCTGACCGATGTTATAACAATCTCAAAGCTGGAAGACGAAGACATTTAATATTTGATTACAGCAACCTACAGTGCATAAAATATTTAATCATGGGCATGTGTGTATAGTTAGGTTGTGATACAAAAAGCCAATTAGTTTTCTTCTGTGAGAGTCCCAGAATGGAATTACATCACTGCTTGCTAGAGAAAAAACTACAGAAGGGATTTGACAAGACCGGTGGCTGGGGGAATACAAGGCATAGCAGGCACTGGTCTCACAAACAGGAAACCAGTGAGAATTAATCAGTAGATTTAAAAATAAACAGCCTATTTCAAAGCAACTACTGAGTGAACCAGAGGATGAATGACATAATCACTGAAGGTAGGAAATCATCAACAAGAACATGTAAAAAGGTTTTTGCCTGGAGTTCTGCTTTATCTATGTTACTTTTATGCAAGAGGTAAATTCCTTAACTTGGCATTTGTGGACTGACCTGTTTATTGTTGATCATTCAATCAAACTTTTACAAGGGGTTGTAAAATGCAGGTTATGAAGGATATGAAAAGGGTCTTAAAGATCCAAAGGGCATTTTTGTCCCTGTTTGTGGCAAATGAACATTTCAAAGGGTACATTGTTTACATATTTAAGGATGATGAAAACTTTGATTTGACTGTACAAGAAGTATTTAATGATGGTAATTTGACTTGAGGTGGTATTCATGGGAATGACATTCATAGGATAACTTGTTTACCTGGTAAACACTATAATGATGTTAACTGCTATAGCACAGTGGCTAAATGGTTAGCACTTCCACCTGGCAGTACTAGGGTCGTTGGTTCAAATCCCAACCACAGCACCACCTGCCTGGAGTTTGCAAGTTCTCTCTGTGCCTGTGTGGGTTTCCTCCCATACTCCAAAGACATGCTGGTAGGTTAATTGGATCCTGTCTAAATTGGCTCTAATATGCTCTAGTATGTATGAATGTGAGTTAGGGACCTTAGATTGTGCACCCCTTGAGGGTTAGGGACTGATGTGAATGTACAATATATATGTAAAAAAAAGTGCTGTGTAAATTGATGGCATTATATAAGTAACTGTAATAAATAAATAATTCCCAGTAATTATAATTGAAGTCTTTACATGTTAAGATCAAAAGTGTTTGGTCAGCAAATCGGAAACCCTTTCCATCTTACTCAGTGATATTTCAGAGGGAGCTTGGGCTGATAGAGTATTCCTTATGGAAGTACAGGTCTAGGTTATAACACAAGTTATTGCATGCATGGAAGCTACCTAGGTGCATATTATACATGGCGGATGGTGTAGTGCATCTATGCTTTCTTCGATATTTACAAATACTCTGCTGGATTTTTTAATCTGTTGCAAGTACTTTGTGGACTGTTATGGAATCTAATAAATGTCTCTCTCTAATATCTAATATCTAATAAATGTGCACCCTGCAAACCCTTAGTGGTGCGCACCCTGCGCTGTCGGTGATGAGGTAACAGGCCAATCAAAGTGGCCTTTTACCACGTGATCAGCTGTGTCCAATGACACAGCAGATCACAATGCAAATACAGTTGCTGGTTATCGGCTGCACTTTTCTCACACTGTCACAGCATGGGGAAATTACTGCTGATAACCAACAAATGTGACAGGGAAGATCTGCACTAATAATCAGTGCCTTGATTATCAGTGCCGCCCAGCAGTTCCCAGCAATGCCACCCAGCAGTGCCACCCATCAGTGCCCAGCAGTGCCACCCATCAGTTCCCAGTAGTGTCGCCCATCAGTGCCCAGCAGTGTCGCTCATCAGTGCTGCCCAGCAGTGTCACCCATCAGTGCTGCCCAGCAGTGCCGCCCGTCAGTGCCCAGCAGTGCCACCCATCAGTGCCCAGTAATACTGCCTGTCAGTGCCATCTGTCAGTGCCTCCAGTCAGTGCTATCAGTCAGTGCCACCCATCAGTACCCATCAGTGCCGCCCATCAGTAACCAATCAGTGGCGCCTATCAGTGCCCATCAGTACCGCCTATCAGTGCCCATCATTGCTACCTATCAGTGCAGTCTCATAAATGCACATCAGTGAAGGAGAAAAATTACCTGTTTACAAAATTGTATAATAGAAACAAAGAAAACTTTTTTTCAAATTTTTTGCTCTTTTTTCATTTATAGTGCAAAAAATAAAAGCCCCGGTAGCAATTAAATACCACCAAAAGAAATTTCTATTTGTGTGAAAAAAGTATAAAAATTTAATAAGAGTACAATGTTGCATGACCGCGCAATTGTCATTCAAGGTGCAACAGCACTGAAAGCTGAAAATTGTCCTGGGCAGGAAGCAGGTAAAAGTGCCAGTAGGCAAGTGGTTAAAGCCGAAAGAATTACATCCATTTCTTAAAGATATAGGAATGGTTCCTCTCCATTATTTAAATAGATTTTTTTAAATGGTTTTGTGACTTGCAGCATTTCAGAGATATGTACAGTCTAAATTCATCTAATGTAGAAACAGTCATTGGTCTTTGGATGAGAATTTAGTAGATCTGTATTCAGCCTCTTGGGACAAGGGATATATTATTAGGGTTATTGTGTGTTTTGTATGGCATACATTCTGATGTTACCATTCATGGAAGGATCAAACAATTGCAGAATGAGTCTCCCTATGAATTGTCACACAGGATAGTTACTTACTGTCATGGTACTTGATAATAGTCCTGCATTTGAGTGTGGAGGCTTGGTACATACAAGCATGATTTTAGATGCTTTGAATGAGGATTTAACTGCAAATATTTTATTGGTTACCCCAAATCCTCATGATTTAAGTGACATTTTGTTAAGAGCAGATCATATATGGAGTAAATCAAATAAGCAGCCTGTAAAAGTTGATGTAGCCACATTGTTTAGGACAAATACAGAACATGAAAATCAGAAAATAAAAAATAATCCAAACAGCCAAGGGGATTTACTAGGTTAAGGACTTGTGATCTTAATGTGCAAAACAAAGCTAGTCTAAGACCTGAATACCATTTTCTCAGTTAAAACACAATTATGACCATCTGAAAATTGAATATGATAAAATGAAGGTAGAACATGACAAATTATTGGAACAATTAAGGAGATTACGGAATGCCAGAGGTGCTTTGGATGTGTCTGTGGATGCAATATATACCTCTATGGTAGTGGGGGTCAATTAGCATAGGACTGTAAAATTTAAATAGTATGTTGTTTTATCTTTGCTAATGAATCTTTGTAGGAGAATTTCTTGTCTTTCAGATGTTGAAGAGGTGTGAATCTGTGTGACCAGAAATACCCATATACAAGTGAATTACAGAAGCACTAGAAGTCTACATCCTGGTACTCAGGCAGAGTTAAAATAACATAAGTTGAGGATGTAATACTTCAGGTGGCTTTCTTTAAATGTATAAGAGTGGTGAGTGAAATTCATCACTCTAGCCATAATTTGAGTTTGGTTGAATCGGTTTACAGTATGCAGAAGGCTATAACATTAATGGATGTAAGGAACGTTCTACTTTCATGCCAAAGATACTGGCAATAATTTCTACTGCTGTTTTGTCTGGACAGATAATCTGATAAACATTAATGTCAAGTCGATGCTATCTAAACCATGTTATGATCGTGTTCAGTGGAAGTATGTACTGAATGATCTGAGTAAATGCGCTATTGAAGACAATGTGGGGTCAGCCTACAGCAAATTATGAAAGTAAATGGTTGCTGGCAGATCTTTCATTTTGGACTCGTGATGAAGAGTGCTAAAACTAAACAATTAATCTTTTAAAAGTTAACCCCTGAGCTTGGAGATGGAAAAAACCCTGGATTTATATGGATTGGACCTCATAGAGCAGTGAAACCAAACATTGCTTTCAGTGAGATGGTGAAAATTGACTCGTGTGACAAAGTCAAACCCAGGACTGGACTGTGATATTAGCTTGTCTTTGTACAATACTCAAGGTCTTCTGTGGACTTCAAGATATCATAAGGCCTAACAGCCATATGGGCCATGGATATTTACTAGATCCTTTGCTTGTAAAGGTCTGAAGTCATATTATCTAATAACTGTTTCATGGAGATATTTTAGAGGCTGGAGAAGAAAGGCGTAACTAGTTTCAATTTCATATTTTATATGAGCCATTGTGAAGCATTCAATACCTCAAATCATAATGCAACTCTTCCAGTTGATAATATATGTTTGTGTTTATATTTTGTATACACCCATTATTACTTTGAGGTGTTGGCTTTGGATAACCAGTGAAGGATTGTGGAGTCAGTGGTATCCTGAATGGTGGCCCCCAATTGGATGCTTTACAGTATGTGCTGTTGATCTCTTATCATTTGAAGATAATTACTGTTTAGTAAGGAAACTGGCACACTTGTCTGTGAGGTTTTTTGGACTTTTGTATGCGGACGTTCATCATTTTCAAGATTCCACATTTAACTTTTATATATTTTTCTCTGGCTTATGCTTTTTTGTTATGCATAAAAGAATTATATGTTATGAGACTGCTATTTTATAATTTATTTGATGTATATTGTTTATTATGGTATAATTTGAGTTAACTTTATTTTTTCACACACATATTTTTGTATTGATCACTACAGAGATATTGGTTTTGCACACCTTTTTGAGTAATTATTTTTGTAATTCCTTTGTGGTTGGAACATGGGTTGCTGCACCTCTTTTTGCACTAAGTGCACAATTTTCTTGGTGTTTTTATACCTACACAGTAACTGTTAGCTCTATCTAAATTAATCTAATGCACATTGATAAATGGTTTCTGGGATCACACCCTTTTTATAGTGGGGATTTACACATAGCAAAGCTCCTAATATTGCCTTTTCTAAGCAAGCTAAACTACAGCGAGGAACAAAAGTATTTGAACACCCTGCGATTTTGCAAGTTCTCCCACTTAGAAATCATGGAGGTGCATTCCCACTCTGAGAGACAGAATTTAAAAAATTAATTCAGGAAATCACATTGTATGATTTTTAAAGAATTTATTTGTCTTGCACTGCTGAACATAAGTATTTGAACACCTGAGAAAATCAGTGTTAATATTTGGTACAGAAGCCTTTGTTTGCAATTACAGAAGTCAAACGTTTCCTGTAGTTCTTGACCAGGTTTGCACACACTGCAACAGGGATTTTGGCCCACTCCTCCACACAGATCTCCTCTAGATCTGTCAGGTTTCGGGGCTGTCATTGAGCAACACAGAGTTTCAGCTCCCTCCAAAGATGTTCTATTGGATTTAGGTCTGGAGACTGGCTAGGCCACTCCAGAACCTTGATATGCTTCTTATGGAGCCACTCCTTGGTTATCCTGGCTGTGTGCTTTGAGTCGTTGTCATGTTGGAAGACCCAGCCATGACCCATCTTCAATGCTCTGACTGAGGGAAGGAGGTTGTTGCTCAAAATCTCACAATAAATGGCCCCATTCATCCTCTCCTTAATACAGTGCAGTCGCCCTGTCCCCTTCGCAGAAAAGCACCCCCAAAGCATGATGTTACCACCCCCATGCTTCACAGTAGGGATGGTGTTCTTGGGATGCAACTCATCCTTCTTTTTCTTCCAAACACGAGTGAAGTTTAGACCAAAAAGTTCTACTTTGGTCTCATCTGACCACATGACTGTCTCCCATGCCTCCTCTGGATCATCCAGATGGTCATTGGCAAACTTCAGACGGGCCTGGACATGTGATGACTTGAGCAGGGGAACCTTCCGTGCAATGCATGATTTGAAACCATGAGGGCGTAGTGTTCTACCGACAGTGACCTTTGAAATTGTGGTCCCAGCTCTCTTCATGTCATTGACCAGCTCCTCCCTTGTAGTTCTGGGCTGATTCCTCACCTTTCTTATCATCAGTGATACCCCACGAGGTGAGATCTTGCATGGAGCCCCAGTCCGAGGGAGACTGACAGTCATCTTTAGCCTCTTCCATTTTCTAACAATTGCTCCAACAGTTCATCTATTTTCACCAAGCTGCTTTGCAATTGCCCCGTAGCCCTTTCCAGCCTTGTGGAGATCCACAATTTTGTCTCTGGTGTCTTTTGACGGCTCTTTGGTCTTGCCAATGGTAGTAGTTGGCGTCTCACTGACTGTGGGGTGGACAGGTGTCTTTAAAGAGCTCAGACAGGTGCTACTAAGTTAGATTAATGAGTGGAGTAGAGGTGGATTTTTTAAAGGCACAGTAACAGGTCTTTGAGAGCCAGAATTCTTGCTGTTTCTTAGGTGTTCAAATATTTATGTTCAGCAGTGCAAGAGAAATAAATTCTTTAACCACCTTCCGCCCGCCCTATAGTACAATGACGGGCGCAAGGTTCTGATAGGACGTCATATGACGTCCTACCATTCTCACTGCGCATGCACGGCTCAGGGAGCGCGCAGCGTGGCGATCGCCGGTGCGCTGTGTCCCTTGGACACAGAGGATCACGGAAAGAGCCGATGATGTTGGCTCGGTCATGCGATCAGCTGTATCTAATAACAGCTGATCACATGTAAACACGGAAATGCTGGTTATAGGCATGTCTCTTCTCTCGAGCTGTCACGCTGACAGCTTGAGAGGAGAGGAGAGCCGGTAATCGGCTTTCCGCAGAGGGGACATGTACACTGATCATCAGGGCACTGAAGGCAGTGTGCCCTGATGATCAGTGTGGCCCCAGAAGTGCCACCTGTCAGTGCTCATCAGTGCCATGTGCCAGTGCCCATCAGTGCCACGTGCCAGTGCCCATCAGTGCCACATCAATGCCACATATCAGTGCATACCAGTGCACATCAATGCCACATATCAGTGCCCATCTGAGCTGCCTTTCAATGTCACCCATCAGTGCCAGTCAGTGCCACCTATCAATACCAATCAGTGCCACCTATCAGTGCTGCCAATCAGTGCCATCTATCAGTGCCAGCCAGTGTTGCCTATCAGTGCCAGTCAGTGCCACCTATCAGTGCCAGTCAGTGCCGCCTATCAGTGACGCCTATTAGTGCCATATATCTGTGTCATGTATCAGTGTCATGTATCAGTGCTGCCTTTCAGTGCCCATCAGTGCTGCCTGTCAATGCCCATCAGTGCAACCTACCAGTGCCTCCTCATCAGTGCCCATCAGTGCCACCTACCAGTGTCCATCAGTGCAGCCTATCAGTGCCCATCACTGCAGCCTCATTAGCGCACATCAGTGAAGGAGAAAAATCACTTATTTACAAAATTGTATAACAAAAACTAAGAAAAAACATTTTTTTTTTAATTTTCAGTGGATTTTGGTTTGTTTAAGAAAAATAAAAATCCCAGAGGTGATTAAATACCACCAAAAGAAAGCTCTACCTGTCTCAAAAAAATGATAAAAATTTCATATGGGTAGAGTGTTGCATGACCGCACAATTGTCATTCAAAGTGTGACAGCGCTGAAAGCTGGAAATTGGCCTGGGCAGGAAGGGGGTATAAGTGCCCTGTAGGCTAGTGGTTAAAAATCATACAATGTGATTTCCTGAAATTTTTTTAAAATTCTGTCTCTCAGAGTGGGACTGCACCTACAATGTGAATTTTAGACCCCTCCATGATTTCTAAGTGGGAGAACTTGCAAAATCGCAGGGTGTTCAAATACTTCTGTTTCTCACTTTAAGTTTAAAGGCCATGCAGTGCATTATGGGTACAAATAATTTAGTCTGGCGAATTCCACATTAGTTCACTCTGACCGCAGTCCTTGAACATGCAGAGTTCACCTTGGTATGCATAGTAGCACTGAACCCAAAACCTCATCCCTACTGATTGGTACTTGCTACAACCCTTCCTTCTGCCACTCTGAGGATCAAAAGAGAATAACATTAGGACATACTGTATATAGGTGATTTCTAGCTTTAATTAAAAAATGTTCTGATTACATAAGTGGATTCAAATTTGTTGTTTCTTTTTTTTCTTTTTTTATTATTCAGGAAACTTTGCAATGCAATACAAAACAATATAGATATATAATAGCACACTATGGCAATGTCCAGATGGACAGTCAGACAGACAGCTATGTACAGTACAACTAGCAATGCAAAACATACAAGTATAAGGTGAGCGTGTCTTGCAGCACGTACAGAAACTGCATGATATGCCAATGAGCTGTCGGCAGTTAACAATAAAGGTCGAATTCCCAGGTATGTTATTCATTTTCCAAGCAGAAAAATAATCCCTACAGTAGGTAAGCGGTAGTGAGCTACGTATAAAAAGTAACTGTAAGATAAGATAAGAACTAGATAAGATTAGAACTAGAAGAGACAAAACAAACAGGGAAAGAAAAAGCAAAAAAAGAGGAGGTTATAGGGGGGTAGGAAGAGTAGGAAGGGGGGAATGGAAGGGTAGGAAAGGGGCAAGGCAGAAAGGGGTTAGATTAAAGGAACTATCTCTCTCTAGGATAATTCCAGTCACAAAATTAAAGAAACTGGTTACTTGCAACAAATCATGACTGAGAAGAGTCTGGTCTCTGTAAACGAAATAAGGAGTTCAAATCTTCCAATATTTATCTTCCTGTTCCTTCATAATCATGGTAAGGCTTTCCATTTCCAGGATTTCCTCAATCCTCATCATCGAACTATTGTTGGGGAGCTTGTACTTTTCCATATGCTAGAACACAATCCTTTGCTGCCAATAGCAAATGTTTGAGTAAGGAATTTTTTATTGAATAATGGAGTGTCATTCAAGAGGTAAGCTCCTGGGTATTTGTTAAGGGACACTCCTGTTAGGGTCTTGATTGCGTTTTCTACTTCATCCCAGAAGTCTTTAAATTTTGGGCATTTCTAGAAGATATGAATAAGAGTCCCTTCAGATTCCCAACAGTGCCAGCAAGTGTTAGGTACCTGAGGGAACATATGGTTTGGTTTTTCTGGAGTTCTATTTCATCGTGTGAGGATCTTATATCCTCCCTCCTGGTATCTGCTTGCCAAGGAGGCCATGTGGGAGAAGTGAAGGGTTTTTTCTTTCTGAACTTGCGAAAAGGAGATGTTGAGGTCCCATTCCCAATGCTGGAAAATGGTGAATTGTGGCATATCACCGAAGTCAATCAACAGGGCATAAAAATGAGATAGGGAGTGAGAGTCTGTGGTTTAAGGAGAAATGGAGGAGTCTTTAAGAATTCCTCCTTAAAAGCTCATTGAATTGAGGGATCCCAATGTCTAGATGGAATGTCAGGGTTCCAAGTACTGAAATTAGAGTGCTCAGATGTGGAGAAAGAGTAAAAGTCCCAAAAAGAGATTTTGTAACCCTCAAAGTGGTACCTATTGTGGGGTGCTGCGTGATTGTCGAGAGGCACAAGCGATAAGAAATCCAAGGAAGTCCCACTAGTAATGGGCTCACTGTTGCTTGTTCTAAGTCTACCCATGGATTACAATCCTGTGTGACACAAAAATCAACAACTTTGGCAAGATGGGAAGTTTCATAGTATTTCATGGGGTTTGAGAATCCAATTCCCTCCTTTTCTTTAGGTAAGGATATGGATCTGCGAACTCTCATCGTCTTTGAAACATCCTGTGGGAGTTTAGTTGGTAGCATTTGGAATAGATTGAGGTGAACCAAGTGAATGTCTCTTTATCCCACCTTTGAAGATGAGATTTAAGCCTGTGGAGTAGGAATGAGAAATTAAGTTAAAAAATGCTGCGGACGTTACAAGGGATGTTTGTCCCCAGGTAGCGTATGTGAGAGTTTATCAATTTAAAGTTGTGGTTAGAGCTTAAATGGAGTTGTGTTGCAGACAGGCCTGTCCTGTAGAAGACTGGGCCGCATAGTGTGAGGTAAGTGGCGACTACGGTCTGAACAGGGTTAACACAGACCACGGCCGCCGCTTGCCTCCCGCTATGCGCCCATGCCTACTGGAAATACACTGGAATGACCACGGCGGGATCTCACCTAACCATGACGGCTGCACAGCAGAGGAAGGTGAGTGCAGTGCAGCCTCACATCCCGCTCTGTAGCAGCGGTGTGTGGGGGGGGTGGATTGGGTTGTCTCTTTGCTGGATTTGGCCATATCCTTTTGCTATATGGGACTGTCTCTTTGGTGGATGAGGCTGTCTCTTTGGTGGGTTGCGATGTCTCCTTGCTTTATGGGGATGTCTCATTGCTGAATTGGGCTGTCTCATTGCTGATTTGGACTGTCTTTTTGCTATATGGGGATGTCTCTTTGCTGTATTGGGCTGTCTCTTTACTATGTGGCTATGTCTCTCTGCTGGATTGGGCCATCTCTTTTCTATATGGGACTGTCTCTTTGATAGATGGGGCTGTCTCTTTGGTGGATTGGGATGTCTCCTTGCTCTATGGGGATGTCCCATTGCTGAATTGGGCTGTCTTGTTGCTGAATTGGGCTGTCTCATTGCTATATAGGGATGTCTCTTTGCTGGATTGGGTTGTCTCATTGCTATGTGGGTATGTCTCTCTCCTGGAGTGGGATGTCTCTTTGCTATATTGGGATGTATTTTTGCTGGACTGGGATGTCTCTTTGCTGGAATGAGATGTCTCCTTGCTGGATGGAGATGTCTCTTTTCTAGATGGGGATGTCTCTTTTCTCGATGGGGATTTCTCTTTGCTGGATTAGGATGTTCCTTTGCTGAATATATGAGGATGTCACTTTGCCAAAGGTAGAACTTTTCAGGGGAGGCAGAGAGTGAAAGGGGACACTCTGATTAGAGAGAAAAGGGGGGCATAACAAGGGGCACTGTGATGGGGAGGCTGTGATTTTGTGATTGCTAGGGGCACTGTAATGTAAAGGGGACTGCTCTGTAAAGGTGCACTGTAATCAAAACAGTGCTCCTTTACAGTGAAGTCCCCTTTTATATCACAGTGCCCCTTTACATCACATTGCAGAGGACCCAGACTCTGAGAACAACCCCTCACCAACCGCTCCCGCGAACGCTCACCCTCCATCCCTTTACCACCCCCCCTCCCCGGTCCTTTGGCTGCTCAGTTTAAAATGTCCAGGCCTATATTGTTTCCCAGTCCAGTCCTGGTTGCAGAGATTATCTTGATGCCCATTGCCTCAGATTTAGTAAAATTGATTTTAAAATTAGAAAATTGACCTTCGTGAGGATGCTGTGGCGTGATGTCAGTACGCAGGGAGGAGCCTGCATACTGACATCATGCGTCCTCACAAAGGTCCGGTGGCCATCTTTGTAAGTGGAACACACATATTTTTATTTCTCCATGTGTATACTTCTGAATTTTCAATAAAATACTACGCTATAAGCGCTTTCCTTTCTGGGCTCCTTTCTTGAGCTATTCCCTTCAAGGTGGAGCTCCTTTGGTGTGCTGAAAGTGGAATGTTTTACTGTATATAGTTCCTTCTCTGGTATATACCTGCTGTGGTTTTTCCTATACTGTATGAAGGTGGATGAGGCTGATCTGTTGGAGGAGCTAAAGTCCTTTGCTTGTTATGCGCATACCATATGTGCTTCTGGTGAGTGCATTATACAAAAGGATTTATCACGGATTCACGCTTCACTTGACATAACGATCATTTCTCTTGGACTTTTTATTTGGAATATTTTATGTATTGAGTTTCATACTTTATATTTATTGGATTGTTCACCCATTCGTCACTTGTTTATTTGTCACCTTTTGGCACTGTCATTTCAGCGTGGCACTGTTATATATTATTTGTTCACCACAGATCTACTCCAGGGCTCTTCACTGATAATACTTCTGTGCATATTCACTTACAGTCACTTGTGATTTGATTTATTGCTATGCCATTGTAGTTATGATTATCATCGTAGTTTTTATTAGCGCTGCACCTTCTCTCCTTTCTATTCATCTGTTTGAGGATATAGTGGGTTATCCTTTTTGTGCCAGCTACTGTTCTTTTTGCTTGTGTGCTCACTACTTACTTATTTTCTAGTAACAGATAACTACAACAGATAAGAATGATGACTCTATTGGACAATGAAATCTTCTATAATACTTTGCTGATTTGTATGAAATATAGCTGATATTTTATCATGTGATCAGAGACTTAATATTTGGTGGCCTTATCTCAAATTTCACACCTCTACTGTAAACTGATATCATGATAGTTGTTTTCACATCACTGACAACTACATAGGTGAAATTGAAAAATATCTTCCACCTACATGCTAACTGCTACATATCCCAGCAAGAAAACTACTTGGATGTGTAGCAGTTTAGTACCTGGAAAGTAGAAAATGTGTTTGTACAGCCAGTCACTGTTAGGAGTATTGTTAAAATGTATATTTTATTTGCTCTTGGCACAACCATTTTGGATATTCATTTCCAGTGAATGGATACAGAGCAGTAAGTGGGAAATCTTTGCTTTGTCTCCATGCAGATTTTTGTTCTATAGTGAAAAATGGAGATAGATGTACTTAGCACTACCCCCCTTAAAAATCACTGAAGTTTTGGGTCCCCTTGTAGTCCTGCACAGCCAGGCAATATGCATTTCCTTCCAGCCTTGCACTCCAGAGACAGTAAACAGTATTTGAACTTGTTTTTTTTTTAATTTTATTACGGGATTGAAATTTGGATGGGGACGAGGGATACCTGAGATGCCCAAGGAACTGATGAACTGAGGACAACTTCCTAGAACTATGTACAAGTACTCAAAAGGGTTTTCTTTTCTTGGAGAGCTATCCAGCCTCTCCTGGTGTACCACCTCAGACCCCAAATGAAACCTCCTTTTCACCCAGCAGCCTGAGGGAATGCCTGGGTAAGATGACCTAGGATCTGCCTCTTAAGATCAGCAGTCTCAGGGGCTAGTCAGGTTTCCTACTCGAATGCCTTTTCCCCTTATCCGGGCCCAGGGGGTGTGAGGTTACTCACTCATTATCTTCTGCAAGCTTGTGGGTTGTTGGCTGACTTCAGGTCTTTTAGTGGGCTAGCTCTTTCCCTGCTTCCAGGCTGTCCTCTCTCAGGGGACAGTGAGGCTGATAGATCCTCCCTTTCAGCCCTCTACCTGTAGGTAGGCCCATCTCCTGGACCCCCTCCCAGGCTCCACGCTCCATATTGCTCACTCCATCTTCCACCTGAGCTGTCCTGTTACGGAGCAGGCTCAGTCACTCTTAAGTGCTGTCATGACCTCATGCCAAGCGTCCTGCTTGGGAATTGGCAAGGATCCCTTGAGAGTGCAGACCCTGCCCACTGAATTCTAGAGACTTCTCCAAATCTTTAGGTCGGGGGAGGTTTCAGAGAGCTGATCTGCAGAGCCTCTCAGCCCTGAGCCAAATTTTCTTTGGCTTATTCAGCAGCAGCAGCAGCAGCAGCAGCAGCAGCAGCAGCAGCAGCAGCATGCATTTAAAAAGAAAAGTACTGTTTTCATCCAGTCTCTTCACTATCATTGTTTTCTTGCTTAAAATAGAATCAAACTGTAATTGTAAACCATTTGTACTATGGACTGTAGATTTTTTATAAATGTAGCACTCTCTGAGCGTAGGATGCTGGGCAAATTATGTTTTTGGCTCCTTTTGCAGTCAATGGGAACAGCGATTGTTTGTTCTGATCTGTTCAGAGTTTCTCAAGCTGGGAATTTGATTGTTTCCCCCTTTCTCTACAAAAAAACTTCCAGAAAATAGGGAGGGAGATTCAGATGACCAGCCCGAATATTTATCATGGCCCAGCCAATGCTTGGAGAGCAGGTCCAGTAGGTTCCTGGGATGGTGGTAAATAGTCTAAATTCCTAGAGAGATTGTTCCTTCTCTCCTGGAGGGTTCCAAAGCCTCATGGGCCACTGCCCTGAGGAAGCCCATGAATTGTGTAGCTGTTCTTGAAGCCTCAGCAGTGTCAGGGCTGAGGGATTGAATTGATCTCCTGAGGAACAGGATGTAAGACTTCACCACAAATGATCTGGCCTGGAGAAGATTGTATCCCTCACTGGGCCATGTCCAGAGGAAGCTGGAAGGTGGCAGCTGTCCCAAGGACTTGTGAATAAAGACCCTGAGTTGATCCCTGGTGACTGTGTACTCTTGAGATATAAGTACCAGAGGTAGCTCTCATAGAGTCTCAGAGTACAGGCCATTCCCCAGTCTTCAGCAGAATTCTGGAGTGAGAGTCTACAATAAACTGTCCCTGCGTTACTGTGCAGTCTTCTTAAACAAACACTGGGCACCAATAGTTGTGAAGTGGCACAAGGTAACCAGATGTCAAATAGAATATTCTTATGGTCTACAGCTGTGAGGCCTTAGAATGTTTGTTATTCCAAATTATCTCCAGAGAAAGACTAGGGAGGAGACTGTCCTCTCGTGGCTGTTGCTGATCATTCTTTGGAATATCCATCTCCTGTTTAAAGTTCTTCAAGCAATTAATTTCTAAAAGACATCACCTAGACTGAGTTATTGGAGCTAGAGTGCATTGATTGGTGCTTGTGTTGGCGGGCAGCCTCTGCACTATTAGGGGAGAACCAGCTAATACCATTGGGGTTAGTGGTACATAAGGTGCACGTTTATTTTTCTTTAAAATAATTTTTGTCATTTACTTTTCATTGTATTCAAAATAAGGGTGCTTTTTACTGCTGTTTGAAGCTATTTTTGGTTTTGCGCACTCATCCTAGCTGCTGATGCATATCCCTTTTTGAGCTCTCTGGTCAGCTCATGCAAAGAAGACCTCAATGAAAGAAGGCTGAAACACTGCTCCTGTACAGACAGACTCTCTGGAAGCATGATCTGATGCTCAATGTATATGATGCAGTCTGTGTTTGACGTGTAAGATGGATGTCCAAATAATGTTGCTTTTGTCTCAATAGGGCACCCTAAGGAAAGTGCATGTTAACATACACTATATTGTGTTGTGAGAGAAAACAAAAGGCAGCGTATGTTGGCAGGTGCAGATTGCATGCCTGTCCCCTTCTTAGCATTGTAAGGGAAAAGTTGTCATTAGGTGTTAGCTCCCTTTATAGAGAGGCCTCCCTCTAGTGATGCCATGTTGTAGTCAGTGCCCATATAATTGCCAGTGTGGAAAGGGCCCAAGGTAGACTGGGCATAAGAGCAAAACACTCCTGAGCTGTCAAGATGTAGTCTCCTGCAGTACTGACCTAAAGGGCCCTTTGCATGGCTGAAGTCTCCAGGCTAGGTGGAACAGCATTTGTGAGTAGTAGTAGACGCCTGGGAAAGTGTGTGCCATCTGGGAGTGTGCCCAGCTGGACATCACTATGGAAGGGACATTGGGCTGGTATAGTATAGAAAGCACCGTGATCCCCCTCATCCTCATCTGTGGATCCTGTGGTGAAGGAAGCTTAATGCTGTGGGCTTAGTATACAGTACATGAAGAAGTAATCCCAACTCTGTGGTGCTCCCTAGGAGAAATTGAGGTATAAAGGGTAGATAGTTTAAAACATTCAGGATAGGAACATTTTGATTATGAACCGTGGGAAAATGCAAAACGCATCAAAAATGCTTGTACAGCGTTTACATGCATTTTTGCAGCATTTTGCATTTTCCCGTGGTCACGGTAGGCTAGTGTACATGAAGCCTAAGTTGTGCTTTTATACATGCATACTCTTTAGTAAATATGGATCTGTGTCTTGGGAGCTATATACAGTTCTCTGCTACCTCTTAAATCACTCCTAGTTTCTCACAAATGTACAATTAGATTATTATTATTATTATTATTATTATTATTAATAATAATGATGATAAATGTTATTTTTCATACTTGCTGTGGCTCAGGAACACTTGTTACATTTTATTGTAACTCAAGAGCAGACAGAGGTTGGGAATCTTTTTTTTTTTTACCAATTATGCACTGTGATGAACAGATATGCAGTCATTTTAGTCATTTCTTGTGCTTTTCTGACAATAACTTCATAGAAAATTGTATTTTTACCTATATATAAAGAAACCTGTCAGGATAAAAAGATGGAAGCTATCATTGCTGACCTGTTTTTGAAGTTGCAAGCTTTATGGTTGTCATCCTAATTTTGTGGGTTTTATTTGCTTCAGAAGACTCACTTTGTGAAATAAATAAGATGAAGCTGTGTTTACTTTAAATGCCCAAAAATGTAAAGGGATATTTTTTACAAATCTAGGGGGTGACCTAAGTAACATAGCTTAACTATATGCAAATATTTATTAGCAAACAAGCATGCAGTTGGTTAAAGCACAACACCAGCTAAAAATAGAACAAGTTGAAAAAAAAAAAACTGCTTTTCTACAACATTTGCCTTCAGTCCAGAGCTGCTCTCCCCCCTATGCACAGTACACATTTTCTGCTACTAGAAGTGCTCATTCTTCGGTGTTGAATGATGGCCAGCATCCTTCAATACACTTCCTCTAAGCCCAGGCTGTCATGTACCCACCCTGTGTGGTGGCCTCATCACACAACCTGGGCTCAAAGGATTACTGCACTAGGGGGTACTAATTACATGAAACAAGCCATTCCCCCTTGCTGCCACTAGGAAAAAAGGGTGTGGGGTTAAGGAATACTACACTTCAGTTTTAAAGGAGAAATAGGGTCAAATCTCTTTTGGTCCTACTCTTCTCCTGTGAGTCACAGGCTAAAGTCTGCATCAGCTGACGTTGCTCAGCCAGTCTAGACTCTGGAGGAATCCCGAATTTAATGTCAAGATCCACCCAGATGCCTGACCAGCAGCTGGTTCAGCCTCTCATCATGCTCTCAAGAGCCTGAGGAAGCCACTCCCACCCCTCTTCTCAGCCAGTGACACCTATCCACTGATAGTTCTTGGTCTTAGAGGTGGAAGGGGACAGATGCAGGACTGGGTCGATGCTGCATCCACCTAGGTGAGTATGTATGCTTTGGTTTTTAAATCCCACACTTCTCTTTTAAATCACAACTCCATGTTGAATGATGAATCTACCCTAATCAACTGTCAATCAAACGTTAATCAAAGATACATTTTTTGAACTCCAGTGAAAAAACAAGCTGTAAAATAAGATCACCGAATATAAATGGATAACATTACATTTTGCTCCCTGCCACAAGAGAGTGATTTACTGGAAGTCCAGGACATCTTGAAACACTTTGGGGTTACTTTATTGAAGTAGTAGAGTTTGTTAACATTGCAAAGTTTAAATTCACCGAACTTAGCTAAAAAGGCAAAACTGGGTTCACGTTAATCAAATATTATAATGCTAGCAAAAATCATGTCTTACCAATAGTCACTTTGCAAAGTTACCATTCATTCAGCTACATAATTGTCTTCTATAAATCCTTTGTTTTTGTGCCCAGATTCACTGTTGCACCATGGTAAATTCAAAACCCTGTGTGTAGATAATTTGTATTGTGGCCATTTTCGATGTAAATAGGGTTTAATGAAGTCCCCCTTTAAAATACACAGAGAACCCAAAAGGGAGTTCTACCAAAGACCTAGCAGAGACCTCATCTACAGCTAAGTCTTATATAGTTTTATATTGTATTCCATAGTATACTAAAGATTAGTATTCTTAGGAAATCTAAAGAGAACTTAATTGTGGTGACATTTAGAGACCTAGTTAAGACCTTGTACCAAGAGTTTTAACTACTCTTTTACAGTAGTAGTAATGCATTAAAATACATTCCTTAGTAATAGTTTATGCATCTTTTTCCTTAGTCAAAAATAGCAAATCTTAGACCTTGTACAAATTATTTGTGAAAAATATACAACTACATGATCACAACAGCTTATTAATTCTGGAAAGCGTAAGTTTGAAGAATCCCAGGAGATATGCATACAGTATTTCTTTATATAAGATAGCTGGCAAATGTACAATAAAAAAGTGCAAGGCATTCATAATTATTACATTCAAATGTTGGAAACTATGTAAGAATTTGAGTACACTTTAAAACAAGAGATTCCCTGCAAAGCAAGTAGTTATTACTGTTGGAACATATACAGGAGTGTTAAATCTTTCAGTACTTGGTTCAGGTTACCCTTTAGGCAATCTGGAATTTCTTTGCATGGGCTCAATAGTTTCCGTAGGAAATGAGGCTGCAGTACTCAAGCTTCACCCTTGACAGCTCTGGGAAAGGTCCAGCCTGGTCTAAATAGAAATTGGGTCCACCTTCCTGCAGCTTTGTAAAATGTTTAATAATAATAGTCATACCAGTAGGCTGTTTGGTTCACCTCAGAAGCCTGGCAGCCCCATGACCTGATGGTTGCTAGGACATTTTAAAACTGTTGATTTTCAGTCATGGAATGCTGGGTGTAAGCATCCAGCAGTTTACATGTCCTAGCAATAAGGCAAGACATGGGGGTTCCTCACTGGGAGTTTTCATGCTAGACTTCTGAGGCAACCCAAATGGCCTATAGGTATAACAATGATAAAACTGAACATTGTACAAAGCTGCACAGTTTTTTAATATCCCAGTTTTTTAATATCCACTGGGGGCCACTGACTATGGAGGGATCTGCTGTCCTCTACTGTATGAATTTGTAAATGCATGTAAATATATTATGCATACACTTCCTGTTCCTGAGCTGCTGGCTTGAAATCTTGGAACTGGGGAAAAAGAGAACATCTCAGGCACATGCCATGCTGCTAAAACCCAAGGCAGAATGAACTATTATGTAAGTATTCCTATGATGTAATAGTTTAACTGCCACTGCTGAGAGTATATATAAATTCTTGTGACAGAGTATTTCTGCCTTGTCCTTGTTATTGTTTTACATGCAAAGTGCCAGATAGCTAGGTCTGTGCTACTGTGTATGTAGTGGTCACCTTACAGCATATTGGTAGGTGAACCTGTTTATTTCAATATAGTTTATATGCAGTTCCTGTTATTCTATTTAACCCTTTACCTTCTGGACTGGGATTCTATAGCTAGTTTTAGCTTAGGGCTCAATAACCAGTGTAGCACTACCCCTGTAGGAGTTGCTGAAGATTTGGGTCTCCCTATAGTCCTGCACAGCCAGGCAACATGCATTTCCCCAGACTTGCATTCAAAGTCAGTAAACAGTCCTTGAGCTTGGTTATGTGTTTTATTAAGGGGTGTTGAACTTGGATGGGGTAAGGGATGTATGGGATTCCCAATGGAGCTGCAAACTCTTCTTGGAGAGCTCTCCAGCTTCTCCTAGTGTACCTCTCCTGACCTCAGATAATTCTCTTCTTATCCAGCTGCCTGAGGGAAATCCCTGGGCAAGGGAATCCAGTGCCTGACACTTTAAATGAAAAAGTCCTGGGTAAGGAACTAATCAAGTTTCCCACCAGAGTGCTCTTTTTCCTTTATCTGGTCCAGGGGGTGTAGAACTGCTCATTCAGACCTGAGAGCTGATTTAGGTAGGCAATGTCTTCAAGCCTTCCACTAGGCTGGCTCCTTTCCTGGCTCTACAGGTGGTCCTCACTTTGGGGGTCAGTGAGACTGAGCGATCCTCCTTTCCAGCTTCTTGCCTGTAGGTAGACCTCTTCCCGCTGGGCCCTCTCCTAGGTTCCTGCATCTCAGCTTCCTCACTCCCTCCACCCAAATGTTCCCCGCTACTGAGCAGGCTCAATCACACTTAAGGGCTGCTCTTGTTCCATGCTAAGCCTCCTGCTTGAGGATTGGCCAGCGTCCAGCAGACCAGCCCTTCCTCACCCCTGCCCACTGCTTCTAGAATCTTATCCAAGATTCCAGAGCAGGGGGAGGTATCAAGAAACTGATCTGCAGAGCCTCTCGGCCCTGACCCAAATTTGACCCAGCTGACTATTGCCCATGCTGCTACTTTATAGCCCTTCTGACTATAAAATAATCAGCTAGCTCCCCCTAGCTAACTAGGAGGGTGCTACACCAGCATAGGATATAGCCAGGTTGGACTTCTAGTGGCTAATTCCAGATCATTAGCTTAGAGGTCTGGTTGCATATCTGACTAGAAACTATCAGGGAGGGACTAAACCAAATGGTAGATAGGCTGACTCTGAGTTCCAGTGCCACAATTCCTCTGCCATACCACAGTTTCTGCAGGTGAGAAGCTCCTTTCCAGTTGAACAATAGTTGGAGGATCTCCCCATGACAACAGATCTTGTCTTCAGGTCTCCAACACAAAGACAGATGCCACATCATCCTCAGTGGCCCCTGACACTGGACTGCAAAATTCAAGCGTTATCCGTATTAATATCTATACTGTATATACCTGAGTATATAGTATGTGCACAATGACACCAGGACTTCTATAGTGCCCTTTGTTGATAACTGCTGTTTGTACATTGAATGTATGCACTTTTATTAATCTCTTCTCTTTTTAAAGCTTATTTTATTTATATCTTTGTGTGCATCTACTGTATATGCTTAAGGTTAATATAATATGCTGGTTGCAGTCATTCTTTAGCTCCTGTTTACTTTGTTGAGATTACTGATTCCTTTTCCAGGAAGGGAATCCCTTCTGTTCACAGAGGCCCTGCCATGGGTAGAGGCACTGCCAAATTTATTATCAAACCCCCTATTCCACTTAGCAAAAGTTTTGGTTCTCTTCTTTACCCACAGCTTTAGAGCAATATCCTGTTTGGGGAGGGCCATTTCTCATACTCTCTCAAAAGAGGGCTACAACTGCATAGGCTATTTTCTGGAAAAGGTAAACCAAGCTTTTAACATAACAACAGTCATTTGAAGTAATGACAGCACATGCTTAATGGAACGGTTGCAAACAAATTTGGAAATAGACCTATGCTCATACTGCAGAGTGGAAAGTATTCCAGTCTTCCTATCAAAGGAGATGATGCATAGAGATTGTCTTACCTTTCATCAGAAGAGGTCCCTGCACTCCACCATGGGGGAAAACAGCCACTTAAGGCTATTCAAGTCTACATCATAGTCCTCTTAAAGGTTCACAACAGATGGTAAGAAGTCCTCAGTTCCCTTCAAGACACTGGAAGGTACCAGTCACCAAAACCAGCAGTACAAAGCACATTCCTTTATATCCCTGATATGAGAGTAACAGAGTACCCTTCCCAACAGCCACAGGCAGAGCTATCCCTGAAAGAGGCTGTACACTGAGGAACTAACAGTAACACCATGAGGTGTGGGGACAAACAATGGCTCCACCAGCAGTACATCAAGGGCTAACTACTGGGCAAAGGAATAGGGATAGCAGAGAGCTCTGCTGTGTCAAACACATCATTTTACTGGAACATCTTGTCTCCACGTCTGCCAGGAATGTTGAATGCTGGCAGGTTCCCCCTCTTCTTTATATGGTTCCTTCTGCTCATGTTACTACATCACACAGCAGTGAGATAGAGGCTGGCACATGGAACCACAGCACGCAGCTTGAAACCAAGTATCTAACATGTCTGGAAGTGTGCCAGATGCTTTAGATCTTTCAGAAGGTAGTACAGGTCATTATTTTCTTTGCAGGGTGAGCTTCTCTTTGTTATTTTTCAGACACCAACAAAGTTGCTTTAGTAACATTCACATGTAAACTGGTCTGTATGAACAAAATGTTGAAAAACTAATAATATAAATTGTAAGAAATCAACATCCATGTAAAGCATGGCAGCAGGGCAACACCACCAAATAGACAGGAACACAATAAGCAGTCCATAAGCAGAATGTTACTTCTACTTTTCTCAAGACAGAACACAAGAATGAAAATGTCCTAAAACTTGAGTGTGGTAGCCACTCAGAATTTATAATAATCCAGTCACATGAGGCCATCTAGGGTCACCTGAGGTTTGTCACATAATTACCTGAATTCGTCTTTAAATTAGCTTCCTGAAATCTTCTGCAAAGTGAGACTCAGCCTATGAGAAGAATGGGCAACATCATGGGCTAATCACCCTCCACTGCTTTGTGTAACATCTTCATCTTAATATTAGGAGCTTGGTGACAGGAGGAAACAACAGAGTATGAAGACTGATAACTTTTCAGTATGCTGCTGTCCCTTCATTTTAAAACATGCAGGGTAGAAGCTGGTTGGTGACCAAATCATATTTCTTAAATGCAGAATGTGTGGTCACTGAGATATGCTGCGTGGTAAGGGGCATCTGAATCACAATTCCTACAGGTAAGACACCTCACATACATGCATTTTACCTGTGTACCTTGTGTCCTGGATTCTAGAATCAAATTTCTGATATTAATATTAAGTCAAATACACATTAACATTAAGGTGTGTGCATTATATACAGAATATGGTCCTTAAACTTAATTTTTTGTGTCCTTCTTTTTACATTTTCTTCCACCCTGGCATTCAAAAGAAGCAAACGTTGGGACTGGGCCCCAATCTAGAAAAAATATTATACAGATGGCATCGGGGCGGACTGACCATTTAGCCACTTGTGCACTGCCCGAGGGCCCAGGGTCAGTAGGGGGCCCCATGAGATGCACCTGGTACCTTTCATTGTCTTTTTCATAGGCTTTTTTGGGTGTGGGCGAGGACATGAGAGCCCCATAATCCCCTACTGCCCGGGGGCCCCATGAGTTGTCAGTCCGCCCCTGGATGGCATGTAAAGTGAATACTTTATTATATCGCCTAGAAATGTTATTCTGATTATACATTATAACTGAAGCTGTTAATAATCCCAGTCTTATAAAACAAAACAAATGTATTGCATTTCAATTCCGTATTTAAGTGATTTATTGTTTCTCCACTTCAGCTACACACCATATTATTCACTAACTGTTTTGCAATTACAAGTTAGAACTTTTAAAAGAATTTTTTATTGTAAACGTTTTTCTATTTTGCAATTACTCTTCTTAATTATACCTCTCAAAACCAAAGAGAAACTATTTTAAACCAATCTATGTTTGCAAAAATGTTCTGCATTGATGAGTTGAAAAACATTCTATTTTTTCAATTTGAATCTCAGAATAACAAACACAAAATTATCTTGTCTGTCATGTTTCTGTGGTTACAAATGTCTGATCAAGTGCTTAAAACCATATAACAATTCTGTTTTCTTCTTGTAATTCTTCCGTTTCCTTGACCCTTAGCATTGGCTCCAACTGTTATATTGAATTATGAATGCACTTTTAATCATGTATTTATTGCATAAGATATGAAGATAGTATAAAGATATTCATGGCCACGAATTATTGCATAACGTGAATGATTCTGATGCATATAAATGTCTAATCATGTACGAATGCAAAATGACCACTTTAAATGAGTACTGATCTCAGAAATAAACCAGTCATAAAATTGATCGGGCAATTCCTATCACTTCTTAAGCATTGATAAGCTCACATTAGGTATTCTGCTCTATAGATGTTTTGGATTCATGTTACTTTAGTTTTTTAAACATTTGTTATAGTTTTTAGTTGAATCTATGCAATCTTTGCTTTTCAGAGAAAAAAAAGGCAAAGGGCTATGAGTAATCTAAATGACAGCACAGCAGTGGGTGGCTGCTTTTCTGGTTAAAACTTAAGACAGCCCATAGTAGTTGAACCAAAACAATTACTTGATTCACACATTCCACACATTCGAGGTGGATGTAGGAATCCTCCCCACTGTACTGTAGCTGGCTATAAAGTAGGGAAAACATGACAGAGTGGTCAGGGTTCCCGGCCCATACGTGGACCATAATTCAGCCAGTCCCTGCCGAATTTGGACCCATGTATGGCAGGCTTTAGCCTCAGTTGCCCAATTAGGAATGAGTCACTGTGATAATTTTTTCAGCTCTGGAACTTGAGCTATTAATGGCCATAAAAATTGGAAATAATCTCAACATGTAAAAAAGAGCTGACAGCTCCACCTGCTGACTAGAAAAAATATACAAAATATTAATTGACAATATTTTATGTTGTTTTACATATATATATATATATATATATATATATATATATATATATATACACACACACACACACACACACACATATATATACATATACACACACTATATTGGCAAACATATTGGGATGCCTTCCTTTGCATGCACATGTACTTTAATGGCATCTCAGTCTTAGTCCGTATTGAGTTGGCCCACCCTGTGCAGCTATAACAGCTTCAACTCTTCTGGGACAGCTGTCCACAAGGTTTAGGAGTTTGTCTACGGGAATGTTTGACCATTCTTCCAGAAGCTTGTTTGTGAGGTAAGGAACTAATGTCGGTCGAAAAGACCTGGCTCGCAGTCTCCATTCTAATTCATGCCAAAGGTGTTCAATCGGGTTGAGGTCAGGAATCTGTGCAAGTTCCTCCACCCCAAACTCACTCATCCATGTCTTTATCGACCTTGCTTTGTACACTGGTGCGTAGTCATATTGGAACAGGAAGGGGCCATCCCAAGCTGTTCCCACAAAGTTAGGAGCATTAAACTGTCCAAAATGTCTTGGTATGCTGATGCCTTAAGAGTTCCTTTCACACGAACTAAGGGGCCAAGCCCAACCCTTTAAAAACAACCCCACATCATAATCCCCCCCTCTTCCAAACTTTACACTTGGCACAATGCAGTCAGGCAAGTACCGTTCTCCTGGCAACCGCCAAACCCAGACACATCCATTTGATTGCCAGAAAGAGAAGTGATTCATTACTCCAGAGAACACGTTTCCACTGCTCTAGAATCCAGTGGTAACGTGTTTTATACCACTGCATCCGACGCTTTACATTGCACTTGGTGATGTAAGGCTTGGATGCAGCTGCTCGGCCATGGAAACCCATTCCATGAAGCTCTCTACGCAGTGTTGTTGTGCTAATCTGAAGGCCACATGAAGTTTTGAGGTCTTTAGCTATTGGCTGTGTGGACAGTTGGCGACTTCTGCGTACTGTGCACTATAGCATACGCTGACCCCGCTGTCATTTTAAGTGGCCTACCACTTCGTGACTGAGTTTTTGGTGTTCCCAGTTGCTTTCACTTTGTTATAATACCACTAACAGCTAACTGAGGAATATTTAGTAGCAAGGAAATTTCACGGATGGACTTATTGTACAGGTGGAAACCTATCATGGTACCACGCTTGAGTTCACTGAGCTCCTGAAAGTGACTCGTTCTTTCACAAATGTTTGTAGAAGCAGTCTGCATGTCTAGGTGCTTGATTTTATATATCGTTGGCCATGGAGGTGATTGGAACATCTGAATCCAATGATTTGGAGGTTTGGCAATATAGTGTGTGTGTGTGTATATATATATATATATATATATATATACATATATATATATATATATATATATATATATATATATATATACACACATACACACACACAGTATATCACAGAAGTAAGTACACCCCTCACATTATTGTAAATATTTTATTAAATCTTTTCATGTGACAACACTAAAGAAATGACACTTTGCTACAATGTAAAGTAGTGAGTGTACAGCTTGTATTACAGTGTAAATTTGCTGTCTCTCAGTGTTGTCACATGAAAAGATATAATAAAATATTTACAAAAATGTGAGGGGTGTACTCACTTCTGGGAGATACTGTATATGTACATATATATTCATATATATTCATATAACAGTTCATATTAAAGATAAAAAACTACAAATTGTCCACTGACACAACAGTTTCATATTATAGTTTGTGAGCTTCTTTTTCACAGCAACACAATGCATTGTTTTAAAAGTTTAATAATATTATCAATTCAGAGTGTACAAAAAGGCTTCAAAACAACAACAATCCCACATTATCCAAACCTCCTCCCATCTCTGTATACCAAATTATTCCTTCCCATTATCCTGCAATAAAAATTGGAGTGTATTATCTGAAAGACTATAGTCACAAATATTGTACAGTGGCTGGGTATCATGTAAGCAGGCTGGTAAGGCCACAATGTAAAAGGGAGAGATGAGACAGGTCTTATCTGAAATAGGACATAGAGGGTATTTTTTGGGAGACCACAGCTACATGTTGTACAGTGACTGGACAGTGCAGCTCTAGATGGCAACAAGCCAAAAAAAAGCTTTCCTAAAAAAAATCCAACAAAAAGCGCTTCCAAGTCTAGAGGTTTAAGTCCAGTTTTTCACGGTCTTTGAGCTAGAACCCTTTCCCTTTATAATCTAGTGGAAATTCCTGGCCTGTGATACACTTGATTGGCAAATTTCAAACTTCATTTCTTTTTTTACCAGCATGTTTCACCCCCCATGTAACACTTTTCCCAAATGCATTTTATGTGCGTTTTTATTTCATAACAACTGAGGTTTTTACTTTCTGTTTTAATTCATAGCACATTAAAATGCCAGGACAGTACAAAAACCCCTTAAATGACTTCTTTTTGGAAAGTAGACACCCCTAGGTGATTCTGATTTTTTTGCCACAATTTTCTGAAAATGAAAAAACATGTTGAATATTGAAGGTGTTAAAACATGGCACTTGGTAGAGGTGCACTAGGTACATTAAATGTACAGTTCAAACACAGAGGTATCAGGAGGTGAAGTGGTTAATGTAAACACTGCAATTAACTTTGGTGTACTTTTTAACCATTTGCCCTCTGGAAGATTTACCCCCCTTAATGACCAGGCCATTTTTTGCTGTTCAGCACTGCACTATTTCAACTGGTAATTGCATGGTCAAGCAACGCTGTACCCAAACAAAATGTATATCCTTTTTTCACACAAATAGAGCTTTCTTTTGGTGGTATTTGATCACCACTGGGTCTTTTATTTTTTATGATATAAATGAAAAAAGACTGAAAATTTTGAAAAAAACACATTTTCTACTTTTGGTTATAAAAAATATCCAGTAAACTCAGAGTTAGTCAAAAATTTAGGCCAACATGTATTCTGCTACATGTATTTCATAAAAAAATGCTATATATCCTGGAATGTATACAGGTTTTACTTGCTGACTGCCTATCACATATCTTGAGGTACTAAAATGCCAGGGCACTACAAAAACCTCCCAAATTATCCCTTTTTGGAAAGTAGACACCCCAAGGAATTTGCTGAGAGGCATTTTGAGTCCATGGAAGATTTTATTTTTTGCCACAAATTTTTGGACCCTAAAGAAGGGGACATACCCCAAAAGCTTGTCCTCAAAATTGTATGTTAGTGCAAATAAAAAAAGTATCACAGACAGTACTCAATTGTTTCTGTGGAATATGACAAAAACTTATTTTTTTTTACACAAAGTTGTCAAATGATATATTGCTCACTCATGCCATGGGTATATGTGGAATAACACTGTCATGGAAATTTTGTATTGTTGGTCGAACTTTAAATGTGTCATATATTCGTGTTATTCATATGTCTCTCGTGTGGCTTAATTAAAGCTCTGAAGGCTGCAATTGGGCCATGCGCATGTACAATGTATGTATTACAGTACTCAGCTTGGTAATGGATGAGATGGCAGATCTGCGCTTATAGACCAGCGCGTATACCACCACGGCATTCGATGCGAATGTCGCTGGCAGTAGACCGTGGGCCTGTATCCACATATCAGCAGCATAGTACCACATGGGCTTCATAACGCAAGGCGCCAAGCGGTGTGAACTCCACGTGTAGGCTTATGCATATCTTACAACCCATTACCAACTTGAAACTGTATCTTGGATGGATGTGTTTTAATAAAGATCGTATCGGGCCCATCCAGGTACAGACTGATATTTCTAGGGAATGCTTGTGCAGAGAATGGACATACTGCTAGGAGCTGGGAAATATGCTCTCCACAGAGGGCTCATGGGAAGGGGAGGAGATATGCTCTCCATAGAGAGCTCATGGGAAGGGGAGGAGATATGCTCTCCACAGAGGGCTCATGGGAAGGGGAGGAGATATGCTCTCCACAGAGGGCTCATGGGAAGGGGAGGAGATATGCTCTCCACAGAGGGCTCATGGGAAGGGGAGGAAGTCTGCTGACCTCAGAAGGCTCATGGGGGAGGACCAGTGATAGATAATAGGAAAGGCTATGCTCCAATCGGAATGTACATCCTGTGTATAGGCACTCCCCATTGCATTGTTCGGTGGGAGGGGATTGACTTTATTCATGTGGGGGGCATGTGTGTATTTTTAATAAAACCAGGGGCTGAGTCTGAAACCGGCCCTTATGTGAGTTGCAACACCATCCTGAGAGTGTCGTTTGATCATTCTAGGGTAACGGAGCTCCACCCCCACATTTCAACAGAGCCAAAGTATTTGGATGGGCAGGAATCGTGTAGTTTAGCTGCAGTCGTGGTAAGCGAGATTTGCACAGCTTTTTAGGGGATTTCTGCGCATCCAACTGCGAGTACTCACGGTAAGGAGAAATTCGTTAAAGCGAATTTCCAAGACAACACCTCAAAACACATTCTGCTACTTCTCCTGAGTATAGGGATACCACCTGTGAGAGACTTTTTGGCAAACTAGCTACATACAGGCGCCGGAAATCCATTGACCACTCCCAGGCTTTCAAAGGGCATATTTCCTCATACAGTATCACTTCCTCACTACCACTTACAGTTTTGGAGGCCCTAAAATGCCAGAATAGTACACCCCCCCCCAAATGACCCCTTTTTGGAAAGTGGACAACCCAAGGAATTTAATAAGAGACATGGTGAGTATTTTGCAGATATCATTTTCAACACAGGCTTTTGAAAAGGAAAAAAAGATAAGAAAAAATACATTTTAATTTTCTTTCTATGTTTTCAAAGAACTTGTGGCAACAACGGAGATCTGCAAAATACTCACCATACCTCTTAGCAAATACCTTGGAGTGTCTACATTCCAAAAAGGGGTCATTTGGAGGGGTGCTTCTACTATCCTGCATTTCAGGGCCAACATTAGAAGCTTATGCCACACACCACCCACTGTTCTAACTACTTGAAGACCAAGCCTTTTTTGACATTTTTTGATCTCTCCTCTGCCCTTTAATCATCTGATCACACTAAGATCGGTGTGATCAGATGCTTTCCCAATTTTAAAATGGCATTGTTTATATCCCACAAAACTAAAGCTTCCGGTTTCTTAGACCATAGAGATGATTGGAGGCATTCTGATCTCTATGGTCAGCCAGCAAAACATTCCCGGGCTCCCTGGTGGGACGGAAGAGCCCAAAAAAACTGTGGAAGATGGCTGGGGGGGGTGAACGTCCCTTCCTGCTGCTTGTAAAAGCAATCCAGCAGCTAATTAGCCACTAGGTTTGTTTTTGCATGAAGGCGGACCACCAGCTGAAATAAAACATACCAGGATGATGCCTGTAGCTGCAGGCAATTCTATGCGAATTGTCTGGTAAGAGCTGAATATGGGTGGACTCCCATGTACAGTATAAATTGCTTTGGCCAACGATCAATTGATACAAATCTTCCATGAAAAACAGCAGAGGGGCTAAATGCTACTGCTGACAGTGAACGTGGCTGATCCTGCTAACACTGCATTTTTGGGAACACTATACTAAAGAGCAACTAGCATAGTTCTGTTTGTGATATTGATCCGTACAAACACTATACTAGTAATGGCAGTGATCATCAACCTATAGCGTGGGTGCGACAGTTTGCTGGCAATCTAACACTAGCTGACCTTGGCTGGGAGAGGAGCTTACAGATCCTGATGTTATCTGATGTCGCTAGTGGCAGTAATGCAGTGATCAGTGAAAAACTCTATATAATGACACTGTACTAATGGCACTGGCTGGGTGATGGGGTGATCAAAGGGTTAATAAAGGCAATTAAAGGGTTAAATGTGATAATCTAAGTGCGTGTAAAATGTAGTGCTATTACTCAGTGCCATGTACTCTTCTCTCCCTGGACTGGCATACGATGCATGTTCATGCGCACGCACACCCGTAAATAGAAAGTGATGTAAGGGCATGTTGCTTTGCCCTGAGCCATCGCTCGCCCACACATTGTGGGCGGGTGGGCAGCAAATAGATAAAAAAAAAATTTCTCTCAATATTATTTTTCAAACATTATTTTTCTTTTTTTAACTTTTTTTTTTATATATTCATCAGAGTAGTACAGTGTTACCATGGTAACATTGTACTACTCTGGTAGGGATAATCAGAGATTTTTTTTTCTGTACACTTTGCATTGCAGGAGCAATGAACAATGCATTAAACTGTCATGAATGGGTAAGTTCATCACAGTTCAAAATACAGTGATCTGTAATTGGCTCCAGCTGGTCACATGGTAGAGGGTGCTGTGATATGAGAGCTGTGGGCCAATCACAGCTCTCCAGGAACAGAAGCAAAGCTGTTATGAATCAGATTGATTCATAACAGCATTCTGCTGTGTAGGATGGACTCGGAGGATGTGGAGGGGAGCGCCCCCATGTGTTGGTACAGCCCCCCTTTACAGTACATTGCAGGCGAGCGGACAGAAAGTGGTTAATAAAAATATGCATTTGATAAAAAGTTGTACTAATATCTTGCAACATAAATTGCAATTACCATCATTCTATTCTCCAAAGTTTCTGCTTTCAAAAACATATACAGTAATGTTACAGTTAGTTTTCTGATATAATGTTACTGTGTTATAATGTTTTAATTGATCTCTAGGCCTAAAATGTACAGTATATCTAAACGTGCAAAAATGTAAGAATGGCTCTGAGAGAAAAAGGGTTAAATTTGTTGCAGTACTTGTTATTACCTGGCCAGGTAACTGTCTTGGAAACTGATGATTTCCTCTAGGTAAGTTAGCAAACAATTTAAAATGAATTATAATTATTGGATAATAATAACTACATTTTTTTTAAAGGGTTAGGCCACTTGGCAGTGGTATTATAGTTGAGCTTAATGCTGGCTATTCAATAGTAGATTTTTGAACGAATGTTCATATGAATATTTGTATGAACATTGATACAAAAATTTCTGGTACATGTGATCGTGGGATGAATGTCTTTCATTTCAAAAATACTTGAAAATGCTACTATATCTCTTGACCATCTTTTGTGTAGAGTAGAGATGAGCGAATTTCTCAAAAATTCGATTCGGCTGATTCGGCGAATTCCAGTGTGAAATTCGATTCGATGCGAATTTCTTCGCTACGAAGATGACTTATAAAAAGGGTTTCTAGGCTTCAGAGAGCCTTTAAATTAGTGCAGAACACTGTACCTTTAATTTAAATGCCCTTGGAGATGAGGAAAGAGAAGGAGAAGGAGAAGGAGAAGGAGAAGGATGAGAAGAAGGAGAAGGATGAGAAGAAGGAGAAGGAGAAGGATGAGAAGAAGGAGAAGGAGAAGGATGAGAAGAAGGAGAAGGAGAAGGATGAGAAGAAGGAGAAGGAGAAGGAGAAGAAGGATGAGAAGAAGGAGAAGGAGAAGGATGAGAAGAAGGAGAAGGATGAGAAGAAAGAGAAGGATGAGAAGGAGAAGGATGAGAAGAAGGAGAAGGAGAAGGATGAGAAGAAGGAGAAGGAGAAGGATGAGAAGAAGGAGAAGGATGAGAAGAAGGATGAGAAGAAGGAGAAGGATGAGAAGAAGGAGAAGGATGAGAAGAAGGATGAGAAGAAGGATGAGAAGAAGGAGAAGGATGAGAAGAAGGAGAAGGAGAAGGATGAGAAGGAGAAGGATGAGAAGAAGGAGAAGGATGAGAAGAAGGAGAAGGAGAAGGATGAGAAGAAGGAGAAGGAGAAGGATGAAAAGAAGGAGAAGGATGAGAAGAAGGATGAGAAGAAGGAGAAGGATGAGAAGAAGGAGAAGGATGAGAAGAAGGAGAAGGATGAGAAGAAGGATGAGAAGAAGGAGAAGGATGAGAAGAAGGAGAAGGATGAGAAGGAGAAGGATGAGAAGACGGAGAAGGAGAAGGAGAAGCAGAAGGAGAAGGATGAGAAGAAGGAAAAGGAGAAGGATGAGAAGATGGAGAAGGAGAAGGATGAGAAGATGGAGAAGGATGAGAAGAAGGAGAAGGAGAAGGATGAGAAGAAGGAGAAGGATAAGAAGAAGGATGAGAAGAAGGAGAAGGAGAAGGATGAGAAGAAGGAGAAGGAGAAGGATGAGAAGAAGGAGAAGGAGAAGGATGAGGAGAAGGAGAAGGATGAGAAGAAGGAGAAGGATGAGAAGAAGGAGAAGGAGAAGGATGAGAAGAAGGAGAAGGAGAAGGATGAGGAGAAGGAGAAGCTGTATGGAGTGATTGTCCCAGAACTGTCAGAAATAGTCTATTTCTGACAGTTCTGGGACATTCACTCCATACAGCTGTTTCAACCGCTGTATGGAGGGAATGTCATGGAACTGTCAGAAATAGACTATTAATGACAGTTCTGGGACTGTCCTTCCATACAGCGGTTGAAACATTGTATGTATTTGTTTCCATAAATGGATCCATTTATGGAAACAAATACATACAATGTTTCAACCGCTGTATGGAAGGACAGTCCCAGAACTGTCATTAATAGTCTATTTCTGACAGTTCTATGAAGGAGAAGGATGAGAAGGAGAAGGATGAGAAGACGGAGAAGGAGAAGGAGAAGCAGAAGGAGAAGGATGAGAAGAAGGAGAAGGAGAAGGATGAGAAGAAGGAGAAGGAGAAGGATGAGAAGAAGGAGAAGGAGAAGGATGAGAAGAAGGAGAAGGAGAAGGATGAGAAGAAGGAGAAGGAGAAGGATGAGAAGAAGGAGAAGGATGAGAAGAAGGAGAAGGAGAAGGATGAGAAGAAGGAGAAGGAGAAGGATGAGAAGAAGGAGAAGGATGAGAAGAAGAAGGATGAGAAGAAGGATGAGAAGAAGGATGAGAAGAAGGATGAGAAGAAGGAGAAGGATGAGAAGAAGGACAGTTCTGTGACAGTTTCTGTCTATTTCTGACAGTTGTGGGACATTCACTCCATACAGCTGTTTCAACCGCTGTATGGAGGGAATGTCATGGAACTGTCAGAAATAGACTATTAATGACAGTTCTGGGACTGTCCTTCCATGCAGCGGTTGAAACATTGTATGTATTTGTTTCCATAAATGGATCCATTTATGGAAACAAATACATACAATGTTTCAACCGCTGTATGGAAGGACAGTCCCAGAACTGTCATTAATAGTCTATTTCTGACAGTTCCATGACATTCCCTCCATACAGCGGTTGAAACAGCTGTATGGAGTGATTGTCCCAGAACTGTCAGAAATAGTCTATTTCTGACAGTTCTGGGACATTCACTCCATACAGCTGGAAACAAATACATACAATGGAGAAGGAGAAGGATGAGAAGAAGGAGAAGGAGAAGGATGAGAAGAAGGAGAAGGAGAAGGATGAGAAGAAGGAGAAGGAGAAGGATTCCCTCCATACAGCTGTATTCCCTCCATACAGCGGTTGAAACAGCTGTATGGAGTGAATGTCCCACAACTGTCAGAAATAGACTATTTATGACAGTTCTGGGACTGTCCTTCCATACAGCGGTTGAAACATTGTATGTATTTGTTTCCATAAATGGATCCATTTATGGAAACAAATACATACAATGTTTCAACCGCTGTATGGAAGGACAGTCCCAGAACTGTCATTAATAGTCTATTTCTGACAGTTCCATGACATTCCCTCCATACAGCGGTTGAAACATCTGTATGGAGTGATTGTCCCAGAACTGTCAGAAATAGTCTATTTCTGACAGTTCTGGGACATTCACTCCATACAGCTGTTTCAACCGCTGTATGGAGGGAATGTCATGGAACTGTCAGAAATAGACTATTAATGACAGTTCTGGGACTGTCCTTCCATACAGCGGTTGAAACATTGTATGTATTTGTTTCCATAAATGGATCCATTTATGGAAACAAATACATACAATGTTTCAACCGCTGTATGGAAACAAATACATACAATGTTTCAACCGCTGTATGGAAGGACAGTCCCAGAACTGTCATTAATAGTCTATTTCTGACAGTTCTATGACATTCCCTCCATACAGCGGTTGAAACAGCTGTATGGAGTGAATGTCCCACAACTGTCAGAAATAGACTATTTATGACAGTTCTGGGACTGTCCTTCCATACAGCGGTTGAAACATTGTATCTATTTTTTTCCATAAATGACATTCTGCAAATACACTTAGAGGAGCGCTGCAGATACACTTTTTGCCGCCGGCTTGGAATTAATCTTATTTTCATCCTACTTCTTCTTCTTCATCCTCATCCTCATAAGAAGAAAAAGAAGAAGTAGGATGAAAATAAGAATAATTCCAAGCCGGCAAAAAGTGTATCTGCAGCGCTCCTCTAAGTGTATCTGCAGAATGTCATTTATGGAAAAAAATAGATACAATGTTTCAACCGCTGTATGGAGTGAATGTCCCAGAACTGTCATAAATAGTCTATTTCTGACAGTTCTGGGACATTCACTCCATACAGCTGTTTCAACCGCTGTATGGAGGGAATGTCATAGAACTGTCAGAAATAGACTATTTATGACAGTTCTTGGACTGTCCTTCCATACAGCGGTTGAAACATTGTATGTATTTGTTTCCATAAATGGATCCATTTATGGAAACAAATACATACAATGTTTCAACCGCTGTATGGAAGGACAGTCCCAGAACTGTCATTAATAGTCTATTTCTGACAGTTCCATGACATTCCCTCCATACAGCGGTTGAAACAGCTGTATGGAGTGAATGTCCCAGAACTGTCAGAAATAGACTATTTCTGACAGTTCTGGGACAATCACTCCATACAGCTGTTTCAACCGCTGTATGGAGGGAATGTCATGGAACTGTCAGAAATAGACTATTAATGACAGTTCTGGGACTGTCCTTCCATACAGCGGTTGAAACATTGTATGTATTTGTTTCCATAAATGGATCCATTTATGGAAACAAATACATACAATGTTTCAACCGCTGTATGGAAGGACAGTCCAAGAACTGTCATAAATAGTCTATTTCTGACAGTTCTATGACATTCCCTCCATACAGCGGTTGAAACAGCTGTATGGAGTGAATGTCCCAGAACTGTCAGAAATAGACTATTTATGACAGTTCTGGGACTGTCCTTCCATACAGCGGTTGAAACATTGTATCTATTTTTTTCCATAAATGACATTCTGCAAATACACTTAGAGGAGCGCTGCAGATACACTTTTTGCCGCCGGCTTGGAATTAATCTTATTTTCATCCTACTTCTTCTTCTTCATCCTCATCCTCATAAGAAGAAAAAGAAGAAGTAGGATGAAAATAAGAATAATTCCAAGCCGGCAAAAAGTGTATCTGCAGCGCTCCTCTAAGTGTATCTGCAGAATGTCATTTATGGAAAAAAATAGATACAATGTTTCAACCGCTGTATGGAGTGAATGTCCCAGAACTGTCATAAATAGTCTATTTCTGACAGTTCTGGGACATTCACTCCATACAGCTGTTTCAACCGCTGTATGGAGGGAATGTCATAGAACTGTCAGAAATAGACTATTTATGACAGTTCTTGGACTGTCCTTCCATACAGCGGTTGAAACATTGTATGTATTTGTTTCCATAAATGGATCCATTTATGGAAACAAATACATACAATGTTTCAACCGCTGTATGGAAGGACAGTCCCAGAACTGTCATTAATAGTCTATTTCTGACAGTTCCATGACATTCCCTCCATACAGCGGTTGAAACAGCTGTATGGAGTGATTGTCCCAGAACTGTCAGAAATAGTCTATTTCTGACAGTTCTGGGACATTCACTCCATACAGCTGTTTCAACCGCTGTATGGAGGGAATGTCATGGAACTGTCAGAAATAGACTATTAATGACAGTTCTGGGACTGTCCTTCCATACAGCGGTTGAAACATTGTATGTATTTGTTTCCATAAATGGATCCATTTATGGAAACAAATACATACAATGTTTCAACCGCTGTATGGAAGGACAGTCCCAGAACTGTCATTAATAGTCTATTTCTGACAGTTCTATGACATTCCCTCCATACAGCGGTTGAAACAGCTGTATGGAGTGAATGTCCCAGAACTGTCAGAAATAGACTATTTATGACAGTTCTGGGACTGTCCTTCCATACAGCGGTTGAAACATTGTATCTATTTTTTTCCATAAATGACATTCTGCAAATACACTTAGAGGAGCGCTGCAGATACACTTTTTGCCGCCGGCTTGGAATTAATCTTATTTTCATCCTACTTCTTCTTCTTCATCCTCATCCTCATAAGAAGAAAAAGAAGAAGTAGGATGAAAATAAGAATAATTCCAAGCCAGCAAAAAGTGTATCTGCAGCGCTCCTCTAAGTGTATCTGCAGAATGTCATTTATGGAAAAAAATAGATACAATGTTTCAACCGCTGTATGGAGTGAATGTCCCAGAACTGTCATAAATAGTCTATTTCTGACAGTTCTGGGACATTCACTCCATACAGCTGTTTCAACCGCTGTATGGAGGGAATGTCATAGAACTGTCAGAAATAGACTATTTATGACAGTTCTTGGACTGTCCTTCCATACAGCGGTTGAAACATTGTATGTATTTGTTTCCATAAATGGATCCATTTATGGAAACAAATACATACAATGTTTCAACCGCTGTATGGAAGGACAGTCCCAGAACTGTCATTAATAGTCTATTTCTGACAGTTCCATGACATTCCCTCCATACAGCGGTTGAAACAGCTGTATGGAGTGATTGTCCCAGAACTGTCAGAAATAGTCTATTTCTGACAGTTCTGGGACATTCACTCCATACAGCTGTTTCAACCGCTGTATGGAGGGAATGTCATGGAACTGTCAGAAATAGACTATTAATGACAGTTCTGGGACTGTCCTTCCATACAGCGGTTGAAACATTGTATGTATTTGTTTCCATAAATGGATCCATTTATGGAAACAAATACATACAATGTTTCAACCGCTGTATGGAAGGACAGTCCCAGAACTGTCATTAATAGTCTATTTCTGACAGTTCTATGAAGGAGAAGGATGAGAAGGAGAAGGATGAGAAGACGGAGAAGGAGAAGGAGAAGCAGAAGGAGAAGGATGAGAAGAAGGAAAAGGAGAAGGATGAGAAGATGGAGAAGGAGAAGGATGAGAAGATGGAGAAGGATGAGAAGAAGGAGAAGGAGAAGGATGAGAAGAAGGAGAAGGATGAGAAGAAGGATGAGAAGAAGGAGAAGGAGAAGGATGAGAAGAAGGAGAAGGAGAAGGATGAGAAGAAGGAGAAGGAGAAGGATGAGGAGAAGGAGAAGGATGAGAAGAAGGAGAAGGATGAGAAGAAGGAGAAGGAGAAGGATGAGAAGAAGGAGAAGGAGAAGGATGAGGAGAAGGAGAAGGATGAGAAGAAGGAGAAGGATGAGAAGAAGGAGAAGGAGAAGGATGAGAAGAAGGAGAAGGATGAGAAGAAGGAGAAGGATGAGAAGATGGAGAAGGAGAAGGATGAGAAGAAGGAGAAGGAGAAGGATGAGAAGAAGGAGAAGGAGAAGGATGAGAAGAAGGAGAAGGATGAGGAGAAGGATGAGAAGAAGGAGAAGGATGAGAAGAAGGAGAAGGATGAGAAGAAGGAGAAGGATGAGAAGAAGGAGAAGGAGAAGGATGAGAAGAAGGAGAAGGATGAGAAGAAGGAGAAGGATGAGAAGAAGGAGAAGGAGAAGGAGAAGCAGAAGGAGAAGGATGAGAAGAAGGAAAAGGAGAAGGATGAGAAGATGGAGAAGGAGAAGGATGAGAAGAAGGAGAAGGAGAAGGATGAGAAGAAGGAGAAGGAGAAGGATGAGAAGATGGAGAAGGAGAAGGATGAGAAGAAGGAGAAGGAGAAGGATGAGAAGAAGGAGAAGGAGAAGGATGAGAAGAAGGAGAAGGAGAAGGATGAGAAGAAGGAGAAGGAGAAGGATGAGAAGAAGGAGAAGGAGAAGGATGAGAAGAAGGAGAAGGAGAAGGATGAGAAGAAGGAGAAGGATGAGAAGAAGGAGAAGGAGAAGGATGAGAAGAAGGAGAAGGAGAAGGATGAGAAGAAGGAGAAGGATGAGAAGAAGAAGGATGAGAAGAAGGATGAGAAGAAGGATGAGAAGAAGGATGAGAAGAAGGAGAAGGATGAGAAGAAGGACAGTTCTGTGACAGTTTCTGTCTATTTCTGACAGTTGTGGGACATTCACTCCATACAGCTGTTTCAACCGCTGTATGGAGGGAATGTCATGGAACTGTCAGAAATAGACTATTAATGACAGTTCTGGGACTGTCCTTCCATGCAGCGGTTGAAACATTGTATGTATTTGTTTCCATAAATGGATCCATTTATGGAAACAAATACATACAATGTTTCAACCGCTGTATGGAAGGACAGTCCCAGAACTGTCATTAATAGTCTATTTCTGACAGTTCCATGACATTCCCTCCATACAGCGGTTGAAACAGCTGTATGGAGTGATTGTCCCAGAACTGTCAGAAATAGTCTATTTCTGACAGTTCTGGGACATTCACTCCATACAGCTGGAAACAAATACATACAATGGAGAAGGAGAAGGATGAGAAGAAGGAGAAGGAGAAGGATGAGAAGAAGGAGAAGGAGAAGGATGAGAAGAAGGAGAAGGATTCCCTCCATACAGCTGTATTCCCTCCATACAGCGGTTGAAACAGCTGTATGGAGTGAATGTCCCACAACTGTCCTTCCATACAGCGGTTGAAACATTGTATGTATTTGTTTCCATACAGCGGTTGAAACATTGTATGTATTTGTTTCCATAAATGGATCCATTTATGGAAACAAATACATACAATGTTTCAACCGCTGTATGGAAGGACAGTCCCAGAACTGTCATTAATAGTCTATTTCTGACAGTTCCATGACATTCCCTCCATACAGCGGTTGAAACATCTGTATGGAGTGATTGTCCCAGAACTGTCAGAAATAGTCTATTTCTGACAGTTCTGGGACATTCACTCCATACAGCTGTTTCAACCGCTGTATTGAGGGAATGTCATGGAACTGTCAGAAATAGACTATTAATGACAGTTCTGGGACTGTCCTTCCATACAGCGGTTGAAACATTGTATGTATTTGTTTCCATAAATGGATCCATTTATGGAAACAAATACATACAATGTTTCAACCGCTGTATGGAAACAAATACATACAATGTTTCAACCGCTGTATGGAAGGACAGTCCCAGAACTGTCATTAATAGTCTATTTCTGACAGTTCTATGACATTCCCTCCATACAGCGGTTGAAACAGCTGTATGGAGTGAATGTCCCACAACTGTCAGAAATAGACTATTTATGACAGTTCTGGGACTGTCCTTCCATACAGCGGTTGAAACATTGTATCTATTTTTTTCCATAAATGACATTCTGCAAATACACTTAGAGGAGCGCTGCAGATACACTTTTTGCCGCCGGCTTGGAATTAATCTTATTTTCATCCTACTTTTTCTTCTTCATCCTCATCCTCATAAGAAGAAAAAGAAGAAGTAGGATGAAAATAAGAATAATTCCAAGCCGGCAAAAAGTGTATCTGCAGCGCTCCTCTAAGTGTATCTGCAGAATGTCATTTATGGAAAAAAATAGATACAATGTTTCAACCGCTGTATGGAGTGAATGTCCCAGAACTGTCATAAATAGTCTATTTCTGACAGTTCTGGGACATTCACTCCATACAGCTGTTTCAACCGCTGTATGGAGGGAATGTCATAGAACTGTCAGAAATAGACTATTTATGACAGTTCTTGGACTGTCCTTCCATACAGCGGTTGAAACATTGTATGTATTTGTTTCCATAAATGGATCCATTTATGGAAACAAATACATACAATGTTTCAACCGCTGTATGGAAGGACAGTCCCAGAACTGTCATTAATAGTCTATTTCTGACAGTTCCATGACATTCCCTCCATACAGCGGTTGAAACAGCTGTATGGAGTGATTGTCCCAGAACTGTCAGAAATAGTCTATTTCTGACAGTTCTGGGACATTCACTCCATACAGCTGTTTCAACCGCTGTATGGAGGGAATGTCATGGAACTGTCAGAAATAGACTATTAATGACAGTTCTGGGACTGTCCTTCCATACAGCGGTTGAAACATTGTATGTATTTGTTTCCATAAATGGATCCATTTATGGAAACAAATACATACAATGTTTCAACCGCTGTATGGAAGGACAGTCCCAGAACTGTCATTAATAGTCTATTTCTGACAGTTCTATGACATTCCCTCCATACAGCGGTTGAAACAGCTGTATGGAGTGAATGTCCCAGAACTGTCAGAAATAGACTATTTATGACAGTTCTGGGACTGTCCTTCCATACAGCGGTTGAAACATTGTATCTATTTTTTTCCATAAATGACATTCTGCAAATACACTTAGAGGAGCGCTGCAGATACACTTTTTGCCGCCGGCTTGGAATTAATCTTATTTTCATCCTACTTCTTCTTCTTCATCCTCATCCTCATAAGAAGAAAAAGAAGAAGTAGGATGAAAATAAGAATAATTCCAAGCCGGCAAAAAGTGTATCTGCAGCGCTCCTCTAAGTGTATCTGCAGAATGTCATTTATGGAAAAAAATAGATACAATGTTTCAACCGCTGTATGGAGTGAATGTCCCAGAACTGTCATAAATAGTCTATTTCTGACAGTTCTGGGACATTCACTCCATACAGCTGTTTCAACCGCTGTATGGAGGGAATGTCATGGAACTGTCAGAAATAGACTATTAATGACAGTTCTGGGACTGTCCTTCCATACAGCGGTTGAAACATTGTATGTATTTGTTTCCATAAATGGATCCATTTATGGAAACAAATACATACAATGTTTCAACCGCTGTATGGAAGGACAGTCCCAGAACTGTCATTAATAGTCTATTTCTGACAGTTCTATGACATTCCCTCCATACAGCGGTTGAAACAGCTGTATGGAGTGAATGTCCCAGAACTGTCAGAAATAGACTATTTATGACAGTTCTGGGACTGTCCTTCCATACAGCGGTTGAAACATTGTATCTATTTTTTTCCATAAATGACATTCTGCAAATACACTTAGAGGAGCGCTGCAGATACACTTTTTGCCGCCGGCTTGGAATTAATCTTATTTTCATCCTACTTCTTCTTCTTCATCCTCATCCTCATAAGAAGAAAAAGAAGAAGTAGGATGAAAATAAGAATAATTCCAAGCCGGCAAAAAGTGTATCTGCAGCGCTCCTCTAAGTGTATCTGCAGAATGTCATTTATGGAAAAAAATAGATACAATGTTTCAACCGCTGTATGGAGTGAATGTCCCAGAACTGTCATAAATAGTCTATTTCTGACAGTTCTGGGACATTCACTCCATACAGCTGTTTCAACCGCTGTATGGAGGGAATGTCATAGAACTGTCAGAAATAGACTATTAATGACAGTTCTGGGACTGTCCTTCCATACAGCGGTTGAAACATTGTATCTATTTGTTTCCATAAATGGATCCATTTATGGAAACAAATAGATACAATGTTTCAACCGCTGTATGGAAGGACAGTCCCAGAACTGTCATTAATAGTCTATTTCTGACAGTTCTATGACATTCCCTCCATACAGCGGTTGAAACAGCTATATGGAGTGAATGTCCCAGAACTGTCAGAAATAGACTATTTATGACAGTTCTGGGACATTCCCTCCATACAGCGGTTTCCGGCAAAAAGTGTATGTGCAGAGTTCCTCTATTCTGCAGATACACTTAGAGGAGCTCTGCAGATACACTTAGAGGAGCTCTGCACATACACTTTTTGCCGGCTTGGAATTATTCTTATTTTCATCCTACTTCTTCTTCTTCTTCTTCTTCTTCTTCATCCTCATCCTCATCCTCTTCTTCTTCTTCTGAGGATGAGGATGAGGATGAAGAAGAAGAAGAAGTAGGATGAAAATAAGATTAATTCCAAGCCGGCAAAAAGTGTATGTGCAGAGCTCCTCTAAGTGTATCTGCAGAGCTCCTCTAAGTGTATCTGCAGAATAGAGGAACTCTGCACATACACTTTTTGCCGGCTTGCAATTATTCTTATTTTCATCCTACTTCTTCTTCTTCTTCTTCTTCTTCTTCTTCTTCTTCTTCTTCATCCTCTTCTTCTTCTTCTGAGGATGAGGATAAAGAAGAAGAAGAAGAAGAAGAAGTAGGATGAAAATAAGATTAATTCCAAACAGGCAAAAAGTGTATGTGCAGAGCTCCTCTAAGTGTATCTGCAGAATAGAGGAACTCTGCACATACACTTTTTGCCGGCTTGGAATTATTCTTATTTTCATCCTACTGCTTCTTCTTCTTCTTCATCCTCATCCTCATCCTCAGAAGAAGAGGATGAGGATGAGGATGAAGAAGAAGAAGAAGAAGAAGAAGAAGAAGTAGGATGAAAAGAAGAATAATTCCAAGCCGGCAAAAAGTGTATGTGCAGAGTTCCTCTATTTCTGACAGTTCTCTCACAGCTTCTTCACATGTACAGCGGTTGAAACATCTGTATCCTAAATGGAAACTAATAGATACAAATTGTATCTATTAGTTTCCATTTAGGATACAGATGTTTCAACCGCTGTACATGTGAAGAAGCTGTGAGAGAACTGTCAGAAATAGAGGAACTCTGCACATACACTTTTTGCCGGCTTGGAATTATTCTTCTTTTCATCCTACTTCTTCTTCTTCATCCTCATCCTCTTCTTCTGAGGATGAAGATGAAGAAGAAGAAGAAGTAGGATGAAAAGAAGAATAATTCCAAGCCGGCAAAAAGTGTATGTGCAGAGTTCCTCTATTTCTGACAGTTCTCTCACAGCTTCTTCACATGAACAGTGGTTGAAACATCTGTATCCTAAATGTAAACTAATAGATACAATGTTTCAACCGCTAAACATGTGTTCCTTCTGTCAGAGAACTGTCAGAAATAGCGGAGCTCACTGCAGGGACACTTTTGCCGGCTGATCGGGAAATGTTCAATTCGCGCACCCGAAGTAGGCAAAATTTCGGTTTCGCCGCGAATCGAATATTTCCTGAAATTCGACTCGAATTCCGGTTCGCCTGGTTCGATTCGCTCATCTCTAGTGTAGAGCCTGGCTCTATCTAATCAAAGAGTGTCTCATGGTTCATTGTTAATATGAGTTTACCCTCCCTCCCCCCCTTTCCCCTCTTGCCCCCCCTTCCCTCTTGCACCCCCCTTCCCCTCTCTCCCCTCCCTTTCCCCTCTCACCCTTCCTTCCCTACCTATTTAAATGCAGACTGCGATACTGGTATCGTTTCTACAACTCTGGCTTGTGTGTTATGCTCACTGATATCTACTGTTTTCACATATACATTTTTCTGTGACTTATGGATGCACTCTGCAATTTTTTAACTGTTAGTCACATTTGTGCATTTGTACGGGTTACATTATGTATCTTGTAAAACTTCAATAAAAAAAATTAAAAAAGTGAAAAGTACTTCGAAATATTGTTTGCTTTTGCAGCACTACTCCCACAGG